>NW_012267225.1:19738015-19762094 GCF_000151885.1 Dipodomys ordii
CCAAAGTTGTAAAGTTTGTTTTTCGACATAACGTCTTGTATACCTCATTGTTGCGATGGGTCCACCTGTATCCCTATTTAAACAATTTGTTTTTTCCCTTCCCCTCCACAAATTATACAAACATCAAATACAGTGAAAACAGGGGTTATACCGTGTAGGGGGGACATACAAAGCAACAAAGAAATCATCTTATAAATATGTTAGAAGCAATCGCAAGAAAGAAAAACTATTTGAGTCCTTATCTTGGGGTTAATTTTGCTTAACATCAACTTATTTGAGCTTTTCTGCTTGTCTCAGACATATACTAGTTATTGCAAATAAAGGAGACCATGGGACTTAGAACTCAAGCCATAGGTTTTGTTTAGAAGTAAAAAAAAATGGCTTCTGAGTTAAAAGAACAAGATGTTAAGAGTTAAGTTGTTTCCTTAAGTCAAATGTCACGTTAAGTAGACAAACTTGACAAATATAGGTTAAAAATACATCTATAAAAATAGGTATTAGCTGAGTGCCGATGGCTTATGCTTATAGCTTATAATACTAACTACTCGAAGTGGTGCTGTAGCTCAAGCGTTAGAGCACTAGCCTTGAGTTGAAGGTCTGAGAGACAGTGCTCAGGCCCAGAGTTCAAGCCCCACGACCAACCAAAAACGAACAAACAAACAAAAAATCCCACTCTTTTAAGGCCTGGGAAGGTGGCTCAGTGGTAGAGCGCTTGCCTTGCATGCATGAGGCCCTGGGTTCGATTCCTCAGCACCACATAAGCAAAAAGAAAAAAGCGGGAAGTGGTGCTGTGGCTCAAGTGGTAGAGCACTAGCCTTGAGCTGAAGAGCTGAGGGACAGTGCCTAGGCCCAGAGTTCAGGCTCCATGACTGGACCCCCTCCCCCCCCAAAATACTAACTACTCAGGAAGCTCAGATCTGGGGACTGTAGTTTAAAACCAGTCCTGACAGACAAACTCAAGAGACTCTTACCTTCAAAAAAGGCAATAGTGGAGATATGACTCCAGTGGTAGAATGCTAATCTTGAGCACAAAATCCCAGGAACAGCACTTAGAATCTAGATCAAGACTCTCTCTACTATATACACATATATACATCTGTATAGTATACATCTGTATATGTATATACATCTGTATATGTATATACAAATATATGTATTATAAGAAATTCTTACACAAGCTGGATATATCTCTATTGAGTCATTATATATATAACTTGCTGTAGGTGGGTAAATATATCCTCATAGTTATCAGAACTCACTCATTGCAATAAGTATGCAGTTTTGTATTTAAGATGGGTCTATAGTTCCTTGAGACTCAAAGTACCCAGACTGTCTGTGGGAATGGTAAGTCTAGAGAGGAGATGAAGGAAGAGCCGCTACAGGGGGTACAACTTCTTGTCAGGCTGCCTGCTGTGTTTGGCCTGCAGTCTTACACCGGGCCAGCACTGCGGCCAGCACTCCTGAGAATGCTCCAAGGCATGTTTGCCTCTACACATGTCAGGGTAGGGACCAACTTTCCAGCCCTAGTTATCATTTTTGAAAGAATTGTTTCCAGGGGCCAGTGCTTCACACCTGTAAACCTAGCTACTAAGGAAGCTGAGCTCAGAGGATGGTGGCACAAAAAAAAGCCAGAAGTGGAGCTGTGGCTTAAGGAATAAGTGCTAACCTTGAGCATAAATGCTCAGGAGGGCCGGGCACCCTGGCCTCACATCTGTAATCCTAGCTTCTCAGGAGGCTGAGATCTGAGAATCACAGTTCAAAGCCAGCCAGGGCAGAAAAGTTCCCATAAGACTCCCATTTCCAATTAACTATTCAAAAAAACAAAAGTAGAGCTGTGACTAGAAAAATATAGATCCTGAGGCTGGGAAGATGGCTCAGTGGTAGAGTGCTTGCCTTGCATGCCTGAGGCCCTGGGTTTGATTCCTCAGCACCACATAAGCAGAAAAAGCCGGAAATGGCGCTGTGGCTCAAGTGGTAGAACGCTTGCTTTGAGCTGAAGAGCTGAGGGACAGCGTCAAGACCCAGAGTTCATGCCTCAATACTGACAGAAACAAACAAACAAACAAACAAACAAAAACAAACCCTAAAACATGTCAGGGTGGAGTGCATGTGACCACAACACTGGTCACTTGGTGTTTACTGCCAGACAGGTGTGTCATTTGGCTCCTGGTTGGACATTGATTTCAAATATATTTTTGATTAGTCTATGGATGGGAGACCTTGTCACCTCTCTCTCTCTCTGTCTGTCTCTCTGTCTCTGTCTCTCTGTCTCTATCTCTGTCTCTCTCTCTCCCCTCTCATTCAATAAACCCTAAAGTGATTTAACCTAAGCAAATCTCTAAAAAAGAGAAACAAGCTAATTGTGAATGGGTCATGCCTATAATCCTAACTATTTAGGAGGCTGAGATCTGAGGATCATATTTCAAAGCCAAGACAGGAGAGTTCATGAGAATCTTATGTATAACCAGCAAAAAAAAAAAAGACCCCAAACAAAAAACCCAAAAGTGGAGCTATGGCTCAAGTTGTATAGCACCATCCCTTAAGAAAAAGCTGAGAGAAAGCACCCAGGCTCTGAGTTCAAGCACAAAAAATAAAGAAAAATAAAATCTGTCTAAAGGCTTCTCTATATGGAATGGAAATGAGCTAACCAGATTCTATGCTGTGTGATAAATAACAATATTGTGGCATTTCATGTAAACAAACTTCTGTGGTTTAATTCTTCTTTGTTCCTAATATAGAATTGCAACTGTATCCAGGAATTGCCATTTTCTGCTGTAGAATTAGAAATTTTCATAATTCAGTTTAGAGCAAGAGGAAATGTGTTTGGACATTTTCCTTCGGCAGGCTCCCTCTAGACAGGAAGTAGTCAGTGTCAGCTAGAAAGGTGAGAGGAAAACCTGTCAGCATGATAAAATGTCTACCTCCCCTACAAAGCTCAGTGACCGTAGTGTCAGGAAGAGAGCAGATCAAACTGCAGCTGAAGAAATCAGGGAGTAACCTGCCTGCAGAGAGCTAGCCTGAGTCCTTCTTACTGCAAGGAAGCTTCAGGAGTTTCCATATTCGGCAAAGATGAAACGGAGTCTCATTGATGGACACAAAAGGGTAGATAACAGTCCAGATCTGTTGCTTACTCATTGGGGTCCTTTAGATGAATCTCAGTTTCCCCATTTTTGAAATAGAGATAATAATATGGAAAATTATATGACACTAAAGTGATATAATCTACTGTAAATGCTCAAGTCAACTTTGTACAAATCTGAGATAGTGGTATTAAAAACAGTTCCTAGCTGATGGATCATGCCTGTAATCCTAGCTACTTAGGAGGCTGAGATCTGAGGATCATGGTTCAAAATCAGCTTGGGCAGGAAAGTCTGTGAGATTTTTTTTTATCTCCAATAAACTACTCAGTTCAGTATGTTCACAAATAAAAAAAAAAAAAGCCAGAAGTGGCTCAAGTAGTAGAGTGCTAGCCTTGAACACAGAGAGGCTCAAGGATAGAGCCCAGGCCCTGAGTTCAAGCCTCAGGACCGGCAAAACAAAAACAAAAACCAGTCCTAATGAAAACTGGATTTCTATTTTATTTGGTTGGGATATCCATACTTGCAAATAACTTCATATAAACTGAGGTCTCTGAAGCAACACAGTCTCTAAAGATTCCAGTTTGACAGTTACATTTGCATTTTTTGTGGGATTTTTTCCTATAGTTCTTCTTTAATTGTTAAAAATATACTTACTTATTAAGTAAACATTGATTTTTTTCTGTGTGAGCATTGTACAGATCTTTGTGGGACCTACAAAAAGTGATCAAATACTGCTCCAATCTTTACAGAATGTACAGTGTTTATATTACCTCGGAAGGAAACTAATTTGTGGATTTTAATAAATGTGCTACCTGAAATCATTAATTGTGTGAAGATCAACATTTGACCCTAGATTAAGTGTTAATAGAAATTTTTAATGTAACCGCTTTCATCAGATAACATAATATGTTTCTTAGAAAGGAAGTTCAAGAGGACTAATTCTGTTAGATTGCTGACCTTGACCTCCTGTGGCCAAAAATCCTGTTTCCCTATGTTTTGAAAGGAAACATGTTTGAGAAAGGCTCCCGATCTCAGGTTCAGTGATTTTTTTTCCCCCTCAAGCCTGTTTGGAGAGACAACAATGGAATTCTGGAAGAGATCTGACATAAGAAGGTTCATCTGATGTCTCTCAGGAGAGAGAAGTGTTTGTTTATTCTTTGCAAAGGGCTATATTCCTTTGCTTGTGCTATTATTAGATTCCTTTGAAGTAGGAAAGCCATATGTCATAGACCTTCTTGTGATTAAAAATTTGAAGGTTGTTTGCTGTTATGGACATAGAGTAGATGGAAAAAGAGGAACACCTGTTTGTGGAAATTAATTGTGAGGAATTACAGAACAGTGTGGAATTTGTTTATCTTACATCCTAGGCTGCATTATGAGAACTTTAAAGAGGAATATTGTTGCATCTGGAACCCTGAAAATTATAGAAAGTTGTGTGGTATCTCAAAACTATGTTGGACTAGAAGTTAATTTAAAGGGAGTATTGGCTGTATAAGTGTATTTATTGCAAACACCAAATGAAATAAGCTGTAGAAAAATAGCTTTTAGAATGTAGTTACTGGGAAACCTAAAATATGTTTCATCTCTTTATCTCAAACATCATTTGTTAATTTCCTTTTTCTTTTTTTTTTGGTCCGGTCCTGGGGCCTGGGCACTGTCCCTCAGCTCTTCAGTTCAAGGCTAGCACTCTACCACTTGAGCCACAGCGCCACTTCTGGCTTTTTTCTTTTTGCTTATGTGGTGCTGAGGAATTGAACCCAGGGCCTCAGGCTTGCAAGACAAGCGCTCTACCACTGAGCCACCTTCCCAGCCCCATCATTTGTTAATTTTGAAGGTACTTTTAAAATTCAAAACAGGAAAACACAAATATTCCCAAAATACTATGTAATTTAATTACTTTTACTTTCTGAAATATGGTGTAATGCAAAGTTGTATCTTATTTATTTATTTTTATTTTTGGTTAGGCAGTATTCCTTTCTGTGAAAATTTGAAAAATTGTATCCATAGATATTTACATAAGTTTCTGTTGACTGTTAAAAATCCACAATGGGCACCCAAGTTATATATGTATATGTATATATATGTGTATATATATATACATATATATGTATATACACCCACATATATACTTCTATATATTCTCAGCATCTCTTATTGAAGGTAGGGTACATGAAAAAAAGAAAAGCAAGAGGGTCTGTTGTTTGAAGTGTGGGATAATTTTCTGTATACTTGTTAAGGAGTAAAAATTTCCACCAGACAATTAGTGAATAGCCTGTAAGGGTAAAGTCATTGAAAAACTGTAGAAAACACTCCATATTGATTTCTACCTTTCTATTCTTCCTGTTTATCATAGTTAAAGCTCTGTCCGTCTGTCTGACTGTCTGTGTGCATGTAAAATATAATAATAGAAGACTGAAAGATGGAGAAGAGAAGTGACTGACCAGGGATCTTGAGACTTGAGTCTTTGTGATGTCTCATCTATTCCAGATGTACTAGAGAAATAGACACCTGGAAATTCCAATGAATTTAGAATAAAAAGCCCCTCTTCAGATCTTCTCTGTAGCCAAAGCACCAAGAAAATGGCATTCTAGCAGGAAAACTTTCAATATCTTCCCTGTTCCAGACAAATAGTACAAGAAAAACCCTTTGTTCCCTTCTCCCTCTGCATTTTCCTGCTGGCAAAAACCTAGACCTCCTTCCTTGCCAATCTGCAATATGGAGTCCCAACCCTACTTTCAGTGAAGGTTGAGTGGAGAGTTGGGAGTCTCATCTCTAACCTGCTATGTCAATGAGCACCACATGAAATAATGGTTCTACCTCCAGCACAGGAGAATTGGGGTCAGCCCAAGCCAGAAGAAATAGAGCATCAGGACTTTCATGGCTGGTAGTAAGCAGAAGTGAGGTTACCCCATAGTGATGATGAAAATTATATGGGCAGCAGTATTGTGGAGCTCTTTTGTTTTGGTCTCAACAAGGGCCAAGGAAGAAATGATTTGACCCTCTTTCCCATCTCCAAAGTGGTATCAGAGAGGACAATTAAAACAAAAGACTTAAGTAAGATACAGTTCATCATAGCAAGATCCAGGAAAATTTCAAAGAATGAAGAAAGTGACCAAACAGAAGCCAACACTGAGGTCATACCAACATCAGAATTATCTCACAATGGTTTTGCACATTTCTGCCAGAAGTGAAAAATTAGTGCCACCATGGTGAAAACTAAACATGTACTCTGCATGACCAACAATGGCATGCTTTGGGATTTTATGTAAGAGAAGTGAAAAGGTGTATGATCCCAGAGAGAACTTTTGCTTGTAATAGGCAAAAAATACTTCCCTCCATAGGTAGGAATTTAAAAAACTGGCACATCAATTCTATGGAATAGCTAGTCAATAAAATGGTGGGACAAAGGGTGAACAAATACAACACTGGTACTCACTAGACACTGTTGAAAGTGAACTATACAACTTGTGGGTAGGGTTAGGAGGGAAAACTGGGAGAAAGAGGGATGTTCTAAAAGAAATGTACTCATTACCTGACATGTAATTGTACGTCACCTTTAGAATAGCATTAATTAATTAATTGAATAAAAGAGAATGAAGAGCTCATAGTCTAAGCTGAGTGAATAAAAGCAGTACCTACAGATCGACACTGTGTGTGCTTTTTGTGTTTTATACCCAGGTTAGTCAGTTTTTCACTACTGTAACAATATCTGAGATAATAAACTTAAAAAGAGAATTTGTGGTTTCAGACCATTGCTAATTGACCTTATTGCACTTAAGCCTGTGGTAGGAGTATGTGAAAAAGCAAAACTGTTCATTTCATGGCTCAGAAATTAAAAAGACAAAGAAACTTGAGTCTGACAATCTCTGTTGAGGTCATGTCCCAAAGACCCAAAGACCTCCCTCTGTGCCATCACCTCTCAATAGTGCCAAATTTGGAGCCAACCCCTGTAATATGTAGGCCTTTGAGGAGCACTCCTGACCCAAACTATAGTCATCTCTTTTTTTTTGGCGGGGGGTGGTGGGGGGTCCTGTCGTGGGGCCTGAACTCTGGGCCTGGGCGCTGTCCCTCAGCTCTTTAGCTCAAGGCTAGTGCTCTACCACTTGAGCCACAGCGCCACCCGGCTTTTTTTTTCTGCTTATGTGGTGCCGAGGAATCGAACCCAGGGTCTCATGCATGCAAGGCAAGCGCTCTACCACTGAGCCACCTTCCCAACCCCTATAGTCATCTCTTATTGAAATAACAAGACCAGAGAAGTGGAAAACAGGATAGGCTGCCAGGTCTTTGGGACAGTGGAGAAGGGATTTTTTTTTGTTTTATTTTTTTATTGTGAAAATACTGTACAGAGGGATTACAATTACATGGGCAAGATAATGGGTACATTTCTTATCAAGCATTGTAGCCTCCTCCTTTGTTTCCCCTTCCCATCCCTTCCAATCTTCCCCCCACTCCCCCCACTCAATCCTCCCCCTCCCCCCTCACCAAAGTTGTAAAGTTCATTTTCAACATAATGACTTGTACATCTCATTGTTGCAATGGGTCCACCTGTAGAGAAGGGATTATTTTAAAGTGGCATCATGAGAGAATTTTGGGGTTAAAATTATTCTGTATTTTTATAGTGATGTTGGTTACCCAAATCTAGATGAATAGATGTATTTCCTGGGGTACTATGAAATAAAATGAGCCAAATACTCAGAATAGCAAGGGGAATTTTTCTAGGAATTTGATATTTGTTTGTTTTTTTCCAACAAGATACTAAATTAGCACACGTTTACTAAATGAAATAGCTGGTAGAATACAGAAATAATTAAAGTATGTTCTGTCTTTAAACAGACGACACAGTAGGTAGCACACATATAACCTCCAGTACAGTGTGAGAGGACAACAACAAAAATGGCTGGACTGAAGAGGAGGCTGCTTGGTGAGAGGCATTGCTATTCACAGCCTGGGAAGAGCCTGGAGAGAGCTTGCTGTGAGGATGAAGCAATTGCTCCAGTTGGTAAGAATTCCTTCCACTCTCTGACCTCCTCTTTATCACTGATTTATTACATGACCTCTGTGTATCTAGTACAGACCTCAGATCCTTCTCAATGCATTCTAGGTATCCAGTTCTCACCAAGGACATTGATGTCTTGATGTAGACGGAAAGTTTCAGGAGATCATCAAAGTTATAACTCCCAAAATTAATACTGCCTCAACCTATTTTGTAAATTAAAAGCTTTGACCATTTGGTCGCTTTTTAATGGGTTTTAGTTCTGTTTTCATGAAGTGTTATGAACATGTACATTTTGATTTGGTATAAATAGAATGAACTATTTTATGTTATGAATAACAAAATTACATGAGTTTGTAATTCTTAAAATTTCTAAATGTAATTCTATATAGATAATCATAAACTATGTGTATATGTTTGTGTGTTTGTGTGTATGTGTGTGAGTGTGAGTCCTGGGGCTTGAATTCAGAGCCTGGGGTCTGTTCCTGGGCTTCTTTTGCTCAAGGCTAGCACTCTACCACTTGAGCCACACCTCTGCTTCTGGCTTTTTTAGTGGTTAATTGGAGACTAGAGTCTCAGGAACTTTCCTGCCTGGGCTGGCTTTGAGTTGAGATCCTTAGATCTCAGCTTCTTGACTAGCAAGGATTATAGATGTGAGCCACTGGAGCCTGGCTCAAGCTCTCTTGATAATTAAAAAATAATCTAAGCATTTGTTTCTAATGATGCTGCAAATACCTTGGGTTCCTTAGTGTCTAGTGCACCACGTGTTCTTAAGTACTGCTGGCTCCCTTGGCTTCATGGCACAATTCCATCTTGTTTCAGTCCCCAGGTGGAACCAATCAAAATTTCTGCAGAAGATATTTACACAAGTCGTTTTGCTCCATTATCTAGTCACCTCCAGTTTTGACCTCAGATTTTATATCTATATGATTTTATTTTCATTCTGAGATCTACTCCCCCACTTCTATTTTGCCTTCAGAATACTTTAAATTATTATCAAATTATTATCTTAGTCATTTTAAGAGAAAAAATCCACTAATATTAAATATATGACATTTCTATATAACCTTTCTTCAGAACTCTCCCTTCTTGTAAAAATAGAAAATCTATACCCATTACACAATAATGCCCTACTCTTCCCTCCTCAGTCCTTCAAAAGTACAATTTGTCATTGTGTGTCTTGATTAAGCTGATGACTCTAGATACTGCATATAAGTAAAATTACTCATATTTGTCTTTCCATAATTGGCTTAAATCACTTAGTTTGACACATCTTAATTTTCATATGTGTTGTAGCATGTGTCAGAATTTCCCTCCTTTGAAATACACTAAAACAGTTAATTAACCCTTTTTTATAATTAGTCTATTTTTTAGTGTGTGAAGTGGCCTTAATTGTCACTTTGATTGGCTTGAGATGTGCCTAGAATATTAGGAAATCGCACCTCTGAGGGGGGGGGGTGTATAAAAGGATTAAGGGGGAAGATTTGCCCCGAGTGTAGGTGGCACCATCCAATAGGCTTGGGCCTAGGATGGAATAAAAGGGGGAAGAAAAGCAGCAAGTGCAGGCCTTCTCTTTGTTGCTTCCTGACTGCTGGCTGGCCATGTCCTCCCTGCCATGATGTGATGAAGTCTCTGAAACCGTGAGAGAAAATATTACCATTCTCCTATCCAGTTGTTTTTCTCAGGTCTTGTTTCAGCAAGGGGGAACTGACTAATACTGTGGGCATGAAAACACTTCATAATATTGTCTCATTAACTTACTAAATCATTCCTCAAGTGTGGACTTAACTGGTTGTCTTCAATTTTCAGACTTAAAATTTTACATTATTCCAGTTAAAATTTAAATGTAGCACCATTAGGGGAAGTTTAGGAAAGAAATATAAAATGTTTCATCATTAGAAAGCATCAGGGCTGAAGGTGTGCCTAGGTGGTAAAGCAGCAGCCTAGCTGATATTCGCTTCAAACCCACAAAAAAGGTTAAAAAAGAAAAAAGAAAATTTTAGGTTGGGCTCTGGTGGCTCATTTGTAATCCTAGCTACTCAGGAGGCTGAGATCTGATTATCAAGGTTCACAACTAGCCTGGGCAGAAAAATGCATGAGATTCTCATCTGTAATTAGTTAGCAAAAAGCCAAAAGTGAGGTCTGGCTCAAATGGTAGAGTGCCACCCTTGAATGAAAAATCCAAGCAAAAGCTTGAGATCTTCAGTTTGAGCCCCAATTTTTGGCAGGAAAAATAAAGTCTACTAATTGTATTGATTACACAAAAGTTTAAGGAGGAAACTGATTATATTAATAAAGGACAGAAACAGAAAATGATTAAACTTAGGGACAAACTCTAATTGCTATTCTAGAAGGAGCTTTAAGTAAAATAGGGAGAGAAGAAAATAACTGAAAAAAGAAAACATGCTCATAGTTGCAGTTATATGACAGTATTCCTAAAAACTCAATATTATCTCAACAGAAACTGAGAAGAATTGTTAATGATACAGCATGTATTACCTGGTAGTGTGCAAGACTAGTGGACTGAAAAGATATTAAATCCCTTGGAGACAAGCAACCATAGTGGAGGTAAGGGAGGGAAAAGTGTTACTTTCCTGTTTACTAGCACTGAACAATTAGCAACTGAAATTAGAAAAATGTATTTAAGATATTTCAAATTAATCCACAAATCATCTAAGAATAACTTAATATCGCCAGGTGCTTGTAGCTCACATCTGTAATCCTAGCTACTCAAGAGGCTGAGATCTGAGGACTGGGTTCAAAGCCAGGGCAGGGAGAAAGTCTGTGAGACTCTCATCTCCAGTTTACTACCAAAAATGCCAGAATTGGAGGTGTTGCCGAGGTAGTAGAGTGCTAGCTTTCAGCAAAGGAAGCTCAGGGACAGCACACAGTCTCCGAATTCAAGTCCTAGGACCAGCGCGCACGTGCACGCACACACACACACACACACACACACACACACACACACACACACACACAAAAGAAAAAAAGAACTTAATAAGAGAATTATTTGTTTTTATAAGGAGACAAACCAAGGATACAATAGAATATCATAATTCCTCCAGGAAATACTAAATAGCATACACAGGCTGCTCATTTCCAAATAATAGACAACTACACTGCAAATTTGTCTAGGGTCACAAGTGAACTGTTTGGGAAAATAGGGTGTTTCTTAAATTTATTTGGAAGAATAAAGTTAGAGTTGAAGAAAGAAAAATCACGGGGCTGAGAGGTGGCTTAGTGGTAGAGTGCTTGCTTAGCATGAATGAAGCCCTAGGTTTGATTCCTCAGTACCACATAAACAGAAAAAGCCAGAAGTGGTTCTGTGGCTTAAGTGGTACAGTGCTAATCTTAAGCAAAAGAAGCTCATGGACAATGCCCGGGTCCTGAGTTCAAGTCCCAGGACTGGCCAAAAAAAATCATGAAGTGGAATTTTCCTCTTCAATACATTAAGATTCAAGATCACAGTAGTGGACAATGGTAGAGCGGTAGAGAAGAAAACAGAAACACTAAACCAAGTACAATTAATAGCATGATTGAAGAGGTATTTTTGAAAATAAGTTACTCTCACATTGTACAGTACTTATAAAAACTATACATGATTTAAATGTCTGAATGTAAGAAAATACCACAGTCTTAGATTAACTAAGTATTAGATTAACTATGTTGTAATAGAAAAACAACAACAAAAAAAACCCCAAACCTTAGAATCCCAGGGGCTTATCATAGAAAAACATCTGAAGTGTGTGGAGACTGCAGCAGCTTCCTCCATGTAATCTACTTTGTTATGCCAGAGATCCAGGCTGCTTCTGTCTTGTTCCCATGTAATTTGGAATATGTGTTTTTGTGATAGAACACTGAAAGAGAAGGCCAGTTAGAGGAACCCATGGAGGGGGAATCTTTCTGGTCAAGGGTAGAATTGATGTAGACCCACGTCTTAATCAGAACAAAGTTACACATCAGAACAAAGTTACACATTTAGAAGAGCTTTGGAAAATGTGAACCTGTGAAAGGACATTTGATTAGCCTGAAATGTCTACCTATTGAGCAATACTGCTAAATGTACACGTTTATATCAGCTCAAGGCTGGGGAGGAGTTCTGAAGATTGTCTGGAAAAGAAAAAGTGATAAAAAGAAAAAATGAGGGGCTGGGAAGGTGGCTCAGTGGTAGAGTGCTTGCCTTGCCTGCATGAGGCCTTGGGTTCAACTCCTCAGTACCACATAAGCAGAAAAAGCCAGAAGTGGCACTGTGGCTCAAGTGTTAAAGTGCTAACCTTGAGCTGAAGAGCTGAGGGACAGTGCCCAGGTTCAGAGTTCAGGCCCCATGACCACCACCACCACCACCAACAACAACAAAGACATTTAACTGAAGAAAAGCTTGTAGAATTAAAAGTTGAAAACACATCCCCAACAAACTTAAAAGACAAGTGACAGATCGAGAGAAGGAATTTGCCACACATAAATGATGCCAGGTGGTACAATACCTAATGTGCAGAATTTCTGTAAAGAAAAATGAAAAAAATCAATAGAAAAAAGCAGAGAATGTTAATGATTCAAAAATACAGATGGCCCAGTAATATGTATAAAGTAATATTTTACAATCTTACACTGATGGCACAAAAATTGTCATAAAATTTTTCGCTATTTGTGTAGTGCTAAGGATACAACTCTGGGCCTGTGAGATATTACTTTTAACTGGAGTCTGATTGAATAATTTACATGACAGAATATCATTAAAAGAGAAGAACTTGCCAGGCTTTGGTGGTTCACACCTATAATCCTAGCTATTCAGGAAGCTGAGATCTGAGGATCATGGTTCAAAGCCAGCTGGGGCAGGAAAGTCTGTGAGTCTCTTATCTCCAATTATCCATCAGAAAACTAGAAGTGGTGCTGTGGCTCAAAATGGTAGAATTCTAGACTTGATTGAGCTAAAGAGCTCAGGAACAGTATGTAGGTCCTGAGTTTAAGCCTATGACTAACAAAACAACAACAACAACATACAACTCAGACTTCTACACTGACATGAACAAATGTCCTTGATATATGAGTGGAAAGGGAGAGAAAGGGATCACTATGGACAATGTGATCAAAATTTTGGGAAAATGAATGAGATAGGCAGATAGATAATATAATAAAGTAAAATGTGGACAAAATTGGAAAAAATACAGACAAAAGTTAACATTGTTCACCTCTGAAAACTAGACATGGAAACCATTCACTTTATGCTTTATAAAATTTTCCTAAGCGATAGCACACACATGTATGTATGTATGTATATGTATATATGTGTATATGTGTGTATAGATGTACATACGTATATATATGTATACACACACACACACACACACACACACACACATACTGTGCTAGTACTGGGGCTTGACCTCAGAGCCTCGTGCTCTTGCTTAGCTCTAGGCTAGTGGTCTACCAGTTGAGCCACTACTCTACTTTTGACTTTTTGGTGGTTAATTGGAAGTAAGAGTCTCATGGACTTCCCTGTCCTACCTGCCTTCAAACCACGATCTCAATCTCCTAAGTAGCTAGGATTACATTGTGTTAGCCATCAGCTCCTGGCTCTTTTTGTGTTTTCTGTATTGTTTAGATTAAAACACATCAATAATATTCATTCATCCAACACTGTTCATTCAACCATTCATCTATCCATCAATTCAGTTATTCATTCTGTCATAGGCAATAAACATTACCTGTTTTATTAGACTAGTCCTTACTCTCAAACATTGTGGATCCCATAAGAAACATTGTTTAACTCAGCTTGGAATAAGAAGGATGCCCATGTGTTTTTTCCTTTTTCAACAAAACAGAAAGCATCTGGTGGGGGTTTCTCCCACACACCATCTGGCTTGGCTTCCCTGGCCTCTGGCCTTTGTCTGCCCTGTAGATGACAGATTAGTGGTGGACATCCTTTATAGTCGGAAATGAAGGTCAATAAAATTTGCACCAGGCTTTCCAATTTAGTATCATCCCAGTCAGGACATCCCAAAATAAAATGGTTTTCAAAAATAGATCTAGGAGGAGAAAAGCTTAGGACTGAAAACAAACAATTAATCCTCTTATGTCATGGATTCTGTGAGAAAACTTATGTAAAAAAAAAAAGTTGGTTTCTTGTTCAGGTGCAATGATTTTTTTTTATGGGTAGAATAAAGCAGAATAAAAATAGTGCAGTCAAGAGTCAAGCATGATAAAGGATACTAACGAGCAAAACAGGAAGTTGTTTATTGGAAGGGAATAATTGACCTCAGAGCCAGAGATGTAAGTAGAGCCTTAGATGCAAAGGTTTTTGTTTTTCTGAAAAGTCATACTGACCAGTTTGAATTGTACACCATGGAGTCTTCCATGACAATCCATTGGCTTACCCATCCAGTGAGGAGACAAGACATCCCCAGTGTTGAATGGCCATTACATCGTAAGAGAAACACATCGATTCTTTTTTTTTTTTTTTTTTGTCGGTCATGGGGCTTGAACTCTGGGCCTGGGCGCTGTCCCTCAGCTCTTCAGCTCAAGGCGAGCACTCTACCACTTGAGCTACAGCGCCACTTCCAGTTTTCTGGTGGTTTATTGGAGATAGGAGTCTCACGGTCTTTGCTGCCCTGGCTGGCTTTGAACCGCGATCCTCAGATCTCAGCCTCCAGAGTAGCTAGGATTACAGGCGTGAGCCACCAGCGCCCGGCCATCGATTCTTATTCTAATGAATATGCTCCATATATACATGTGTGTGTACCTACATGTATGCATGTGTATGTGTATACAATTTTTGTATTTTAATTGATTTAAATTAATCACATGCATATTTAGGTAGATATTACAAAACAAAATAAAGTTTTGCATGTTATAATCTTAAAAAATAGTTCTTCCTCACACTCTTAAGGAAAGGAGACTATAAGCTCAAATGGGAGAAAAATATATGTCCCTAATATTCATCTTATTTTTCTCTCTAAGCACAATCTGGAATTGTTTCTTCCTGGAGAACCTTCCTGTATGTTTCCAGGCAATGGTTTCTTGTGAAAGCTCTTCACTTAGCAAGGAGAATGAGATGGTTTAAATTCTTACTTTGATAATTTAAGCAGAAAGTCTCTTTCTAATGTATCAGTACTTAGGCTTGAATTCAGGGCTTTGCTTCACTCAAGGCTAGTGCTCTGCCACTTGGGCTACACCTCCACTTCTAGATTTTTGCTAGTTCATTGGAGATAGGAATCACACAGATTTTTCTGCCTGGGCTGGCTTCGAACCATGATTCTTAGATTTCAGCTCTCTGAGTAGCTAGGATTATAAGCATGAGCTACCTAAACATAAAGTCTCCTTAAATGAAGTAAGAGAGGATGGACAGGTTACTAGAAGGTGATGTTTTATCTTCAGTCCATTGATCAAGGGGAGGCAATTAATTCTTAAAAAGTCTGTGATTTGTTTTAGAAGGAACCAATGAGTGGAGAAACCCATCTTAAAGGAGGTACATTGGTTCCCCATACATTGGCGAAATGCTTGCTTTATGCAAGGAGCAAAGGTATATTTGTGGAGCCTGTGGACTTGCCAATCTGCAGGGACAGATTCAGTGTAATATACCTCATGGAGACCACAAGGAAATCATTCCAGATTTGGGGGTTTTAATAGAGAAGAAGGTTGTTCTGTTTCGTTAGATGTTTTCCCTGTACCGGTCCCTGTCCATACTTTAAAAGCTAGTTTGTTTCTTTCAAGGGGGTCCTAAACAGATCTGCCTTCCATTCTCTTTGGGTTGTGGGGGCCGGGGAAGAGGATTGGTGGTTCTGCAGACAGAGCCTTAGTCAGAGGGAGGATGGCCCTGAGTAAGGAGGGAAAGCCAGACAGGAGGTAGCTGACACGTAGCGGGCACTTTGTAGGAGCCCGGGCCCCAGCAGGCTTCCTGAGCGTCCAATTGGCAACCTTCCGTTGCCAAAACATACATAGGATCCGACCCCTTGGCCCAGGGCCAGTGGGCTTGAGGCCAAAGGGCACTAAATCAAAGTGGAAAAGAGGTGACATTTTAAAAGCAAAGGACATTTTTTGTTTGTTTGTTTTAGAGGGCAGAAAGAAATAAGTTATTGTAATAGCCAAAGGGTAGAAGACACAAAGCCAAACTGCCTAGAGATTTTTAAATTGTTTGTTTGTTAAAGCCTCTCTTTAATGAGCATGTCTAGGTCTTATTAAAGAACTTGTCCCACATTTCTCTGAGAGGGTGATTGTGTTTAAATGTTGGTGGAAATCCGTGACACAGTATGAGTGAAGCTCTCATCCTTTTATCAAACAATTGTATACTCTGTGTACAGTCTCCACAAGGATGTTCAAATGTTAATTGTGATTAGACTCCATTTTTTTCTCTTGTCTTATGTCAAAATTGAATTCTCACCTTCTTGATGAGTTTTTTTTAATGGGCATTCAAACATGGAAATATGTTTTGAACTTCTCACCTTCTACAATCAGCTGAAATTGCTCTGTATTCCCAGAAAAACAGTTGAGAAAACTTGGACTGGGTTTCATGAAGCCCAAATCTGGGTGTGCATTTTCACAGAACCAAGGTGGCACCAAAAATTTGCTTGATATTGTCACTGTACTTTAGTCTTTTAAAAAACTGATAAGCATAAGATGTTTCATGAACATAAAAATGTAAAAGAATAGTATTGTGGACATCCATATAGTCGGCACCAAGTTAAGACAAGGCAACACACTTGTTTTTCTTTTCTTTTCTTTCTTTCTTTTTTTTTTTTCGGTAGTGAGGCTTGAACACTGGGCCTGAACGCTGTCCCTGAGCTCTTCAGCGCAAGGCTAGTGTTGTATCTCTTGAGCTACAGCGCCACTTCTGGTTTTCTGGTGGTTTATTGGAGATAAAAGTCTCATGGACTTTCCTGCCGGGGCTGGATTTGAACCATGATCCTCAGATCTTAGTCTCCTGAGTAGCTAGGGTTACAGGCTTGAGCCTGTATTAGGGAAAAATACCAGGGTATCAAAGCATAAATTGGAAAGCAGTGTGATTGAGTGGAAAGAATGCTAGTGCTATTGTCCCTTGAATTTATTTGCAGCCTTCAGTGAGCTTTGTTTGGGTCAAGCACAAGGTTCCAAAGATGAAAGATAACCTTTCTCACCCAGATGTGATAAGAGAGAGACTAAGGGCACACACACACACACACACACACACACACACACACACACACACACACACACACACACAGAGCTATCAACACCTACCCTACAAGATTCTCAGGGAAAGGCCCTTGAGAGGAGTATAAGAAGAGGAGGGTTAAGCCAGGCTTCCTAGGGAAGGAAGGGTGCCAGGTATAGGGATAGCACTGGCAGACTACTGGGATGGTACAGAACACTGACTCACAATCATCAACTTGGTTGGCTTGAGTAGGCCATGCTGGTATGAGAACAGGGACTGTGCTGATGGCTGGCGTTACCAAACCCAAGGAGGGGGTGGTTCAGCAGGGGATTCAAATACCACATCTGCATTTCAGGGCATGTACTCTGCACTGACACAGGTGGGAGGGAGTTCACGACTGGAAGGATCTGAAGGGAGCCTCAGGGGCATGGTAAATCTGTGGACTTGTTTGCAATACAACTGAAGCGCGCGTGCGTGCGTGCGTGTGTGTGTGTGTGTGTGTGTGTGTGTGTGTGTGTGTGTGTGTGTGTGTTCTCTTGGGAAAATCCTGCTTTGGTTTTCCATTAAGTAGCAGTACAGGACAGAAGAGGTGGTCATTAGGGAAGGTTATTGATATAGCTGAGATGCCAAATAATGAAGTCTTGGATTGAGCAAGGTGCCCTAAGGGTGGAACACCTGGGCCATTTACTGGAGGTTAAAGACGTTGTTGGCTGTTATCTGATTGGATTTGCTGGGGGAAGGAAGGGAGAGATGGGGAAGAGGCTCTCAAACACTGGTATGCAAATGAATCACTATGGCTCCCATTCAAATGTGGGTTCTGGTGGAAGTGGGGAGAAGACAGAGATTACCTAGACTTCCAGCTTCTTCTCCACATCTAGGCCCAGGAGTCTCAGCCTCCGTTGTTAATAATCCCTTTAGTAATTTATTTGCATTGACCACTTGACCACCTGTTCTCTGATCTCCCGCTATAAACCTCCCTCTGCCCTCCCTACCCCACATTGTCCATACATACATCAGAGGAGAGAGCTATAGCCAAACAAACTTGTAAGCATTATCAATTATCCAAGAATCAGTGAGGGGCACTCTCCTAGTGGTGATCTTTGGCTTCACATTAAAACTCATCTGGACACATTAGGAACTATGAATCTCTGGCCAGAATGATTTTTTTTCAGTGAGTGTGTATGTGTTCCAGTATTGGGGCTTGAACTCTGGACCTGGGCACTGCCCCTGAGTTTTTATGCACAAGGCTGTAGCATTCTACCACTTGAGCCACAGCTCCACTTTCTAGATTTTTGATAGTTAATTGGAGATAAGAGTTTCACAGACTTTCCTGCCTGAGTTGGCTTTAAACCTCAGTCCTCAGACCTCAGCCTCTGAGTAGCTGGGATTACTGACTTGAGCCTCCAGTGCCTGGTCAGAATCTCTGGTGGAATCTGGGGGAGGCTACCCATTCAGCTTTTGGAAATCTAGATATATAACCAGCTATTGATAGCCAGATAGCAGAACGGGAGGGCAGAAAGAGGGGCAGCAGCTTAGGTGGGGAGGTGAAATGAGGGGAAAAGAAGACTTCAGAATCACCAGGAGTTGAACTTGATGTGCCCTGGGGTCATTTAGGTGGATGCAGATGCTCAGTTTGATCCTTCTGGACTGCATGCCCTCAGGCCTATCACTTTATCTGTCAGTTCTGATAATATCTACTCTTATCTTCAGGGTTCAGGAAAGAAGTTAAACAAGTGGAAATGGAAGGAAGTAACATTCCCCTGACACTGTGACTCACACTTGAGGTTCTTCAAAAAAGTTAAAAAATGTTTTTTTTATTATGTTTAAGTAGTTGCCATTTAACAAAGGAGTTGCCATTTAACAAAGCAGTTTATGGAAAGCCATATTTAAAATAATTATTTGCCAGGCATCTTTGGCTCATGCCTATAATCTTAGCTACTCAGGAAGCTGAGATCTGAGGACTGTGCCTCAAAAACTCCTAGAGACTTATCTCCATTAACCAGCAAAAAAAAAAAAAAAAAAAAGCCAGAAGCAAAGCTGTGGCTAAAGTGGTAGAGCACTGGCTTTGAGCAAGAGAACTCAGGGCCAGCGCTCAGAGTTGGAGTTCAAGTCCTAGGAGCAGTGCCCTCCCCACCACCCCAATTATCCTTAAGTAGTTTTACAAAGGGGTTTCAATTTCACATTTCAGTTTGTGAGTATAATGCATCTTGATCAAGGTCATCTTTTCATCATTCTCTACCACATCTCCCAGCCCCACCCACCCCTTCAAGTTACCTAGTTCTATTTTCACATATCTACATTGAATATCATGCCTGCTTGGTACACCATTCCTCTCTTCATCCATCTGCACTCCTATATGCCTTCTCCCCCAACAGCATGTTTCAGCTTCCTATTATTCATTTTGTTAAACTGTTAGTTGCTCAAAGGAGTGACACCGTTGCAATACTAGCCCATGTATATCATATTTTAGTCACCATGTTTGCATATATATGCATTTGAGCCTATATATTTTTACATACACATATTTAGAATTTAGATCTAATTTTGACATATAAGAGAACATATGAGCTCACTTGACTCCCTGAGTCTGAATTACTTTACTTAACATGATTTTAGAAAATATAATTTTGAACATTATTTGGGAAAATAGGACAAGATTCTATAATATTAGGGCAAAAGCATTTTAAGAAAGCACAAGACAAAAGCACAAATCATGGGGCTGGAAAGGTGGCTCAGTGGTAGAGCGCTTACCTTGCATGCATGAGGCCCTGGGTTCGATTCCTCAGCACCACATGAGCAAAAAGAAAAAAAACTGGACGTGGCACTGTGGCTCAAGTGGTAGAGTGCTAGCCTTGAGCTGAAGAGCTGAGGGACAGCACCCAGGCCCAGAGTTCAGGCCCCATGACCGGACCCAAAAAAAAGCACAAATCATGACTGATAAATTAGGAACATGAAAATGTTAGTATCTCACCAGATAAAGTATTGAAAAGACACACTAAAGACTGGAAGGAAATTTCATTTCTCATATGTATTTTGAAAATGTGCAACAAACTCCTAGAAATTTTACTTTCCCTCCCTTTCTCCTCCTTCCCTTCACCCTCTTTCCTCCCTCCCTTCCTTGTGCCCGTCCTGGGACTTGAACTCAGGGTCTGGGTGCTATCTCTGAGCTGTTCTGTTCAAGGCTAGTACTCTATCACTTGAGCCACAGCTCCAGTTCTGGCTTTTTTGATGCTTAGTTGGCAATAGGAGTTTTTACAGGCTTGCTTTTTTTTTTTTTTCCCTGGGCTGGATTTTAACCTTAGTCTTCAGATCTTAGCGTCGTAAGTAGCTAGGACTATAAGTGTTAGCCAGTGGTGACTGGCTAATATATACTCTTTTAAAACTTGGTTTTAGATTGCAAATGTTTTTGATATATGTGGATCTGGTTCATTGATTCTTTCTGATATATAATATGGAATTTATTTACTGCTTGTAGCACAGACTTTTCCAGTACTTGTGCTTATCTATGCATCTTACACAAGGTTCTGGTTGTTTGGAAGTGGATTTCCTGGGTTGTAGAAAATGCATTTTTAGCTATAGTAATACTGGCCACATTGCTATTCCAAATAGGTGAACAATGTTATAATTCCCACAACAATGCATTTATAAACATTCTGTTTCCTCTGCTACCTTCTCAACATTTAGAATTGTGCTGTGGTCTATTTGATAGGCATGAAAAGACATGGCATATTTTTAATTTGTACATTTCAGAGAAATAGGTGAGTTGAGTATTATGTTTTGGCTAAGTGTCCTGCAAGGCCCATGTATTGAAGTCTGGGTCCCCAGACTGTGGCTTTGTTGTAGTCTTTAAGAGGTGGAGCCTAGTGAGAGGTCTTCTAGTCATTGTGGGTATGACCCTGAAGGGAATATCAGCACCTCAGCCTATCCCCTCTCTGTGCTTCTCTGCCATAAGGTGCTGCATGCTTTGTTCTGCATTTTCCACCAAAAGCAATGGAGTCAGCTGATCATGAAGGAGAACCTCTGTAACACTGAGTCACAATAAACATTTCCTCTTTTTAATTTATCACAGGCATTTTGTTATAGTGACAGAAAGCTGACTAACAGTCACAGAAATGGTATCAAACAATATGATATCTTTTGGGTTTGATTTCTTTGACTTAGTAAAAAGCATTTAAGATTTATGTAGGTTGCTGAATGAGACAGTAGATTTTTCCATTTTTATTACTGACATGTTCAGTTGTGTGGAAACACCACAGAGCATTTAACTGTCACCTCTTGAAGGGTGCCTGTGTTGCTTCCAGTTTGAGTACATTATAAATAAAGCTATTGTAAGCACTTACAAAATGGTTCTTAGGTAAAAATATGTTTTCAGTTTAGCTTAATAAATATCTAAAAATGAGATTTCTAGGTCGTATGGTAAGCCTATGTTTAACTCTATAAGAAATTGGTGAACTGTTTTGTCAAATGGCTAAGTCCTTTGTATTTCTGCCAATGATGCAGGAGGACACTGTTGCTCTGATATCTTTCCAGGGTTGATATTAGTGACAATCGTTTTCAATTTTAGTCATTTTAGGTAGCAATTTGTGTTGCTATTTTCAGATATTTTGCTCATTTTTTAGGAAAATTGTGTTGAATTTATTTTATTTTTTGTATGCTTGTCTTTGTGCTCTAAAATCAAGCACCACAGACTGGGTAATTTATAAACCACAGAAATTTATTTCTCACCGTACTGGAGACTGGGAAGTACAAGAATGAGCCCAGGCAGGTTTATTGCCTGGTAAGAGTCCAGACTGCTTTGAAGATGGTACCTCACTGCTGTGTCCTCCAGAGGGCCAGACACTGAGTGAGTCCGAATGTGAGAGGGAGGATGGGTGGCAAGAACTGCCTTGTTCATTTATGTGCTCTTTTCCAAGGTGCTAATAATCCCCTTCATGAGGGTTGGGGCTGCTTCATACTATTGCCTTGGGGATTGAATTTCAATACAAACTTTGAAGTGGACAGCATCATTCAAACCAAGCAGCATTCTAGATAAAAGTCCTTATTCCCACCCTCCTTCCCTTTCCTCCTCCCCCTCCCCCTCCCCTCCCCTCACCTCCCTTCCTCTCCCCCTCCCCTCCTCCTCCTCCTCCTCTTCCCCCTCCTCCTCCTCCTTCTCCTCCTTCCCCATCTTCTTCATATTAGAATTTCAAACTCTGGATCTCAAGCTTACTAAGCAGGTACTCTACCTCAGGCGCCATACAACCACTCCTTTTTTTGCTTTGGTTGTTTTTTCCAGCTAGGGTCTCACATTTTTTTCCTGGATCAGCCTGAGACCACAACTTTCCTACCTATTGTGTCTGATATAGCTGGAATCACAGATGTGACCACTCAGCATAACTTGTTGGTTAAGGCGTGTGTGGGGGTGTCTTTGTAACTTTTTTCCTGAGCTGGCCTTGAACCATGACCTTCCTAATCTCTGTCTCCTAGTAGCTAGAATTCCAGGCATGAGCCACTGTGCCTAGCCTCAACATTAGCTTATACAAAGTAAATATTTTTAAAACTCCAATTTCTTAATTTTCCTTTGTTCATTTTTACTGGTACAAGGGGTTAGAATTCAGGGCCTTAGACATGCTAGGCAGATACTCTACCACTTGAGACATTCCACTAACCTTTTCATTTTCTTTTATGGATTTTAGAACATCTGAAAACTTATCACCAAACTGAAGGCCTCACAGATTTTCTCCTGTTTGTTTTCAAGTTTCAGAACTAAGTCAGGGATCTATTCTGAGCCCATTGTGAAGTTTGAGCTGTGTGTCAAGATTCTGCTTTGCATTTGGATGCTGGAACAATCATGCCAGCAGCGTTTTCTTCAAGATAAAACTTTCTCCACTGAATGCCTTTGTATCCTGGCCAGAAAATAAGTCTTTGTTTTGTTTCACTATTATTTTTATGTATCCTTTCACCAATATCATACAATCTAGGTAACTGTTGCTTGATAATAAATTTTAAAATCTGATAGAATGACTCCTTCATCCTTGTTCCTCTTTTTTTTTATTGTGTTGGGTTTTTCTAAGTCTTTTATCTTTCTTTAAAATTTTACAATTAGTTTGTCTATGTCTACAAAAGTTTTGTTGGTTTTTATTATTTATTATTAATTAATTAATTAGTGCTGGTCCTGAGGCTTGAATTTAGGGCCTGGGCTCTGTCTTTGAGCTTCTTGGCTTAAGGCTAGTGCTCCACTAGTTTGCCACAGCTCTATTCACAGCTCCACTTCTGGCTTTTTGGTGGTTAATTGTAGGTAAGAATCTCATGGACATTACTGCATGGGCTGGCTTTGAACCATGGTCCTCAGATCTCAGCCTTTATAGGATTCCATGTGTCAGCCACTGGCACCTGGCAATTTGAATATATGCATCAGTGAAGAGAGTAGATTTTTAAAAAAAAATTTTATTGTAAAGATACTATACAGAGAGTTACAGGTACATGAGCAAGGTGATGAATACACTTCCTATTGAGCATTGTTACCCCCCTCCATTATTTTCCCCCTACCATCCCTTCCCTCCCTACCTTCCCCGAGGTTCTTTTTTTTTTTAATTGTGATTAAGTGATTACATAATTTCCCAAATTTCACAGTATTGTGGAATAATGATGCTCATTTAAAGTCACAAGTTCATTCTAACTTTCCTGGAGCAAATTGTCTATCACAGTCTATAACATATAACGGCCTACACATATACACCATACATGTGATCAGCAGCATGGGGATATTTAGTAATGGTTCGACCAGGTGAGTGGGAGTTCTTTGTTTCTTTTTTTATTTTATTATTATTATTTTTACTTTGGGTCCGGTCGTGGGCCTGAACTCTGAGCCTGGGCGCTGCCCCTCAGCTCTTCAGCTCA
>NW_012267225.1:19769337-19861218 GCF_000151885.1 Dipodomys ordii
GTGGAGACAGTGGGCATCCTTGCCTTGTTCCTGATTTTAGGAGGATTGGTTGTAGCTTTTCCCCATTAAGTATAATATTAGCTATTGGTCTGTCATAAATGGCTTTTATTGTTTTAAGAAATGTTCCTTCTATTCCTAGTTTCTCCATAGCTTTTAGCATGAATGAATGTTGAATTTTATCAAAGGCCTTTTCTGCATCTGTGGCGATAATCATGTGATTCTTGACCTTGGCTCTGTTGATATGTTGGATTACATTTATTGACTTACGTATGTTAAACCGAGAGTAGATGTTTTAATGTTATGGTTTGTATATAAAGTGCCCCTCAAAAGTACTTGAGGATTGAAGACTTGGTCCCAAGTTTGGTGCTGGAACTTTAAGAGATAGAGCCTAACTAGTCCTGTGGCTTGAATGATTTAGGAAGTAAGACAGTGGAGGCAGGTCCTTAGGGATATCATTTCCCTTGCCCCTTCCTGATGAACTACTTCTCTGTACTTGCTCCTACTCATCATGGGCTCAGAATCAACAGAACCAAGAACTTCAGACTGAAACTTGTGAGTTAAAATAAGTCATTTCTCTCTTAACCTGTTTATGTTAGGTATTTTGCCACAGTTTCTTTCACTAGTGTTTGTATTCTTTAGCCTACAAACCCAGCAAAGTTTTGTGATATTTAAATCCAAGTTTTTACATTTTTTAGCATTATTATAAATGATATTAAGTTTCAAATTCTAAGTGTGTGTGTGTGTGTGTGTGTGTGTGTACTGGAACTTGAATTTATGGTCTTTCACTCTCATTTGACTTTCTTGGTCACTATACTACTTGCACCATACCTCCAGTCCAGTTTTTACTGATTATTTTGGAGATGGAACCTTGCAGATTTTTCTGCCAAAACTGGTTTCTAGTTTTGATCCTCCAGGTCTTAGTTGTAGCTATGATTGGAGGACTGAGCCATTGGCACATGCCTTGTCAGGGTCCAATATTATAAAAAGACTTGGAAAGGTTTTATCTTGTTCTATTTTCTGAAGACAATAATTTAAATTTTGTTTTCAAACATTGGTAAAATCACCAGGCAAATCGTTAGGCCTGGAGTTTTATTTCTGTTGATGTATTCTGAGAATTAACCTGTGGAATATAAGTCATCAAACATGTATATACACTTACTCCATTCTTCTTCTTTTTTTTTTTTTTGTTGGTCATGGGGCTTGAACTCTGGGCTTGGGTGCTGTCCCTGTGCTCTTCAGCTCAAGGCAAGCACTCTACCGCTTGAACCACAGCACCACTTCCAGTTTTCTAGTGGTTTATTGGAGATAAGAGTCTCATAGACTTTCCTGCCCGGGCCGGCTTTTGAACCGTGATCCTCAGATCTCAGCCTCCTGAGTAGCTAGGATTACAGGCGTGAGCCACCAGCGTCTGGCAACTTACTCAATTCTTTTGTAATTTATATCCTCCCTTTTTTTCTTGGCCAAACTCATTAATTAGAGGTTACTAATTTTATTGACTTTATTTATTTTGTTTTTGAGAATCAGGGTTTGGTTTCATTTACTCCTCCTATTGTTTTCCTGTTTTCTATTTTACAGAGTAGTGTTCCCAAAACTAACTTTATCAGTTCATCTGGTTGCTTTGGGTTTTATTCACTTTTCAGCTTCTGATTTCTTTTTTTAAATTTTTATTATTATTTTATTATTTTTATTTTTTATTTTATACAGAGGGGTTACATTTACATGGACAAGGTAATGAGTACATTTCTTATCAATCATTGTTGCCTTCTCCTTTGTTTCCCCTTCCTATCCCTTCCCATCCCTGCCCTCGCCAAAGTTGTAAAGCTCATTTTTCAACATACTTGTACATCTCATTGTTGCAATGGATCCACCTGTATCCCTATTTAAACGGTTTGTTTTTGCCCTTCCCCTCCACAAATTATACCAACATCAAATACAATGAAAGCAGGGGTTATACCATGGGGGAGGGACATACAAAGCAACAAAGAAATCATCTCATAAATATATTAGAAACAATCTCAAGAAAGAAAAAAACATTTGAATACTTATCTTGGGGTTCATTTCACCTAACATCAACTTATCTGATCTTCTCTGCTTGTCTCAGACATATACTAGTTATTGCAAATAAGGGAAACCATGGGACCTATGTTTCTTTGGGCTTGGCTTACTTCACTTAATATAATTTTTTCCAAGTCTTTCCATTTCCTAACAAATGGGGCAATGTCATTCTTTCTGATTGAGGCATAGAATTCCATTGTGTATATATACCACATTTTCTTGATCCATTCATCTACTGAGGGGCATCTGGGTTGGTTCTATATCTTAGCTGTAGTAAATAATGCTGCAATAAACATAGTTGTGCTGGTAGCTTTAGTATGGTCTTGTTTGTGATTATTTGGGTAAATGCCCAAAAGTGGGATTGCTGGGTTCTAGGGGAGCTCTATGTGGAGTCTTTTGAGGAACCTCCATACTACTTTCCAAAGTGGTTGAACAAGTTTACATTCCCACCAACAACGCAGTAGAGTTCAGCTTCTAATTTCTTAAGGCAAAAAGTTAGGTAATTAATTCTAGATCTTTGTTTTTTCTTAACCTTAGGATTTAATGTTATAATTTTCCTGAGTACTTGTTTTATCTGTGTCTTAAAATTTTTGGAACTTTGTGTTTTTGCTTCAGGCCTCCTCTTAGACATGAGTTAGTAGTGCATCATTCAACTTCTAAATATTTGGAAGTTTACTTCAATTTCTTACTTTAAGTTTTAGATCAATTCTATTGTGCTCTAAGTACATACTTTGTATGATTTCTATTATTTAAAAATTATCAGGGTTTAGCCGCGCACTGGGGACTCATGCTTGTAATCCTAGCTTCTCAGAAGGCTGAGATCTGAAGATCAAGGTTCAAAGCCAGCTCAGGCAGGAAAGTCTGTGAGATAACTTATCTCCCATAAAACACTCAGAAAACCAGAAGTGGCATTGTGGCTCAAGTGGTAGAGTATTTGCCTTGAACTGAAGAGCCGAGGGACAGCTCCTAGGTCCAGAGTTGAAGCCCCATGACTGGCAAAAATAAAAATAAAAAAATAAGAAATTATCAGGATTTATATCATGGCCCATCATGGTGAGTATGTTGGGAAGATTTGGACTGCTGTTGGTGAGTTGAGTGCTTCCTAAATACCTATTTGATCAGGTTGGTTAATAGTGTATATAGGTCATCTATACAATCTGTGATTTTCTATTTGTTTTATCAGTTATCAAGAAAGTGAGCTCCATGTTTCCAGCTATTATTATGGGTTTGCCTCCTTTACCTTTAGACCTATTTGGTTTTGCTTCCTTTATTTTGAAACTTTATTAGGTGTATACACACTCAGGACTGTTATTCTTAGAACATTTTCTTGGAAAATGGATACATTTATTGTTAACTTTGTACTTAGTTTTAATACTATTCCATTTTTTTTGAAGGCCACTTTGCTGAAATCAACATTGCTACTCTTTCTTTTGGTTAGTTTCAGCATGATACCTATATCTATATATTGCATTTTTGCATCTAACCTATTTTTATCTTACTTTTTAATGTAGGTTTCTTGTAGACAGCCTACAGTTGAGTCCTGCTTTATTTTGCAATAAAGAAAGAACAATCCAAGAATTTTTTTTGTTGTTGTTGTTGGTGTGTGGGGCCTGAACTCTGGGCCTGGGTGCCGTCCCTGAGCTCTTCAGCTCAAGGCTAGCACTCTACCACTTGAGCCACAGCACCACTTCTGGCTTTTTCTGCTTATGTGGTGCTGAGGAATTGAACCCAGGGCCTCATGCATGTGAGGCAAGCACTCTACCACTGGGCCACCTTACCAGACCCCAACAATTAATATACACTCTTTATTTTTCTTAAACTTTAAAAAAATAACAATTTAGATTGAAAACTTAAGTAGTTGTTATTTAACAAAGCAGTTTATGAATACAACATATCTTGATCAATGTTACCTCTTTCAACATTCTCACCCATCCCTCTCTTACCTACTCCTGCCCTCTTTTTAATTTTGTAGGATTTACATTGGATTCTTGACTGCATTCTCCCCATCTTCTCTTCTTTTAAAAATCTAACAATTAAACAAAACTGATTTATATTAAGCCATTTCAAGTGATTATTAATAAAATTTGATTAAAAGTCATCATGTTCTACCTTACTGTTTTCTGTTTGTTCTATTTTACCTTTTCTTTCCTTTTAAAATTTCTTCTTTGGGAAGGGCACCAGTGGCTCATGCCTGTAATCCTAGCTACTCAGGAGGCTAAGATCTGAGGATCAATCCAGCCTGGGTAGAAAAGTCTGTGAGACTCTTATCTTCAATAAACCACCAGAAAACCGGAAGTGGCACTGTGGCTCAGAGGTAGAGTGCTAGCCTTGAGCTGAAGAGCTCAGGGACAGTACCCAGGCCCAGAGTTCAAGCCCCATGACTAACAAAAAAAATAAATGTTTACTTTGGGCTAATTAGAGCATTTTCCATTTTTTTACTCCAACTTTATTATTGATGGTATTTTCCATTGTAAACATCTTTTTAAAAAAGTTATAATCTTAGGGTTCATATGTACATTTTATAAATATTATTATTATTATTTTATTTTTGCTCTGGTCTTAGGGCTTCAACTCAGAGCCTAGGCATTATCCCTGAATGTTTTACTCAAGGCTAGTGCTCTACTACTTGAGCCATAGCTCCACTTCAGGCTTTTTTTTTTTTTTGCTGGTTAATTGGAGACAAGTCTCACAAACTTTTCTGCCTGGGCTGGCTTTGAACCTCAATCCTCAGATTTCAACCCCCTGAGTAACTAGAATGATTATTCATTTTTAAAAATTTTGTTATTGTTATTGTAAAGGTGATTCACAGCGGGGTTATAGTTACATAAGTCAGAAGAAGGGTACATTTCTTTTTTAATGTCACTCCTTCCCCCACTTTCTCCTACTTTTCTCCATCTCTTCTTCACCACAAGTTATATAGTAAATTTTCAACATAGTGTCTAGTGAGTACCACTGCTGAATTTGTTCATTCTTTGTCCCACCATTTCTGTGTTCCCCCTAAAGACAGATAAATGAACAAACAAGACAAAAGGAACAGAAAACAAAATTGGCAACAAAGAAAGAAAAACCTCTTGTTTCTATTTCCAGGAATTCATTTCAATAAATATTATTTTATATGATCAAATGTGTATAGCTTTTGTGCCTTTAGAACACAAACAAGGCCACACTAAAGCTACCAGCACAATCATGTTCATTGCATCGTTGTTTACCATAGCCATGATATGGAATCAACCCAGATGTCCCTCAGAGGATGAATGTGGTATATACACACAATGGAATTCTATGCTTCCATCAAAAAACATGATGTTGTACCATTCATAAGGAAATGGAAAGACTTGGAAAAAATTACATTAAGCTAAGTAGGCCAGACCCAAAGAAATATGTTTCATGGTTTCTTTCATTTGTGGTAACTAAAAAGTGCCTATAAATCTATAAGTAAACACACTGGATAGCAAAAGAAAATAAATAAACTGGTATATGATAAATTATATAGGTCTCTAGGAATTCACACAGAGTGAGACCAAAGGAAGATATTTACTTTTAAAAATAATTTGAATCTATTTTCAAATAATAGTCTACCACTCACATGTTGAATAAGAATCTTAAAGCATATACTCTACTTTTCATTCTTTATCATTGTTGTTTTTTACTTTTATATAAAATAGCAATACAGCATTGTTGTTAGAATTTTTGTTATTATATTAACTTTTCAAGCAATTAAAATAAGAAAAAACATTTTACTTCAGCTTCATATTTCTATCTCTAAGACATTGATATGTATAGATTTTTTTCAGTGTTTATTATATTATTCCTGACAGAAGAACATCTCTTAATGTTTGTTGTAGAGCTGGCTGGTTGGCATGCAAGCTGGTCTCCTGCTCTGCCCCTGTATCTACAGCCTCCATTCACCTTGTATTCTGCCCCCACATTGGACCTTCAGCAACTCATTAAAAACTTATAGTTGTGGCTGGGAATGTGGCTCAGTGGTAGAGTGCTTGCCTTGCATGCATGAGGCCCTGGGTTAGATTCCTCAACACCACATAAGCAGAAAAGGCTGGAAGTGCCATTGTGGCCCAAATAGTAGAGCGCTAGCTTTGAGCTGAAGAGCTCAGGGACAGCATCCAGGCCCTGAGTTCAGGCACCACGACTGACAAAAAAATAAAATAAAATTTTAAAAAAACCTTATAGGTGAATCTTTTTATTGACTTATATAGCATCTCATGACATTTGCCTCAGATAAGCACCCATTTCTGAAGATTTCTGCTTGGATTGTTCCCGTGATTTCATTTTCCTAGTAGACTTGAGAAAGGCCTTTAATTTCCTTTTTCCTAGGCGTTTTCCATTGTAAGGGTGGCTATGATGGTCTCTGTAGCTCTCTATATTCTCAAGTTGATCTGAAAATCCAGTGAATCTTTTCAATTATTACCTTTCTTTCTTTCAAGATTGAGATATTACCATTTCAGAACTTATAAATTAATAACAAAGAGGATCATCTTGTAAACTGGCCTCTGTTTGGGCCTGAGAAGTCTGGCTAAACCTCAGCTCTGCTGGCTGCTTGTTCTAGAGAGTCACAGCCTAAGTGTGCAGGATACACGTCTCAGTGTTCTTGATTCTCAGGCTTATGGCCAGAATTGACTTTGAGTTAAAGATGCTGCTGTCTCTTTTACACTTGCTATTTTAGATCATGAGTTTTGATTGGTTTGAGAAACAGGTATCAGGAATAAAATATCACTCCTCACTTCTGTGTTAGTTTTCTGTCACTGTAATAAAATACCTGAGATAATCAACTTACTAGGAGAAGAACTTTGGCTCACATTGTGGGAGTTTTAGTTCATGATCAATTGGCTCACTGCTTTTGAGCTTGTGGCAACGTGATACATCAGGGGGAAGCATGTGGTAGAGAAAGCTGTTTACTGCATGGTGACCAGAAAGCAAAGAGAGAGTGAGGAAGGGTGGTGGTGGGGGTTAATATCAACTTCAAGGGAACATCCCCCAATACTGTAACTTCCTTCAGGAGGTTATTCCTCCTAAAAAGTCTACTGAAGTAAGGAGGTTGAGTCTAAGTAATTTCTTACAGCCGTCCTGATGCCTCTTGCTGAGGGGGAGGGAATTCTCCACCCAGTGGCGAAAATCCTAGAGGTGAGAGAGGCCATTCATTGAATGCAGATGCCTAGCACTAGGAGAGCTTGGAAGGCTCTGGTTCAGATATTATACCTTAGGAAAGCTTTGCTTATAGAGAACACTCTGATTCTGCCTAATTAGCTCCCTACTAAATGGCTTGAATCACCAGCCTCTGAGTAGCCTGTAAGTATACCCTATATGGAAGGTTGAGGCCTATTTTCCTTAGATGGAAAAGTTCTTCTGGTCCATTTAAGGTCTGGTATCTTGTCTTCATGGTGGGGGAAGGTGAATCTCACCCCACTCTCAGGTGATGGGTATACCTGAATCCTTGGAGACAGGGGTGGGCACTTGGCTGATAGGTTACTAAACCTGCCAGTCCACTGCCTAGAACTGGGAGTTTTTCTGTGACCCTGCCCCTGACCTGACCCTTTTTAAGCCTGGCCCAGCTCTGATGCCATTACACCATGCCATATGTCTCTGTGTTTATGTCCTGTCTCCTGTCTCCTGGCTAAATTGGTTTGTTGGTATTGTTTTTGTTCTTTCCTCCCTGGCCTGTTTCCTAACTGTGTTAAGTGTATTTGCAGGCTGCTGGTCTTTGCCATAGGAGTTCACCATGCAGTTGCCGGCTTTTTAATAAAGACTCCAAGATTTGACCTCTCAAAATGTGCCTTCTCTGATTTCTCATCTTACAACACTACAACTTTTAGGATAGCAAAACAGGATGGGGATCAAGTCTTCAGCATGGAGATCTTTGTAAGAAACTTATGATAGGGGCTGGGAAATTGGCTTAGTGGTAGAGTGCTTGCCTCATATGCATGAGGCCCTGAGTTCGATTCCTCAGTACCACATAAGCAGGAAAAAAGCCAGAAGTGGCCTTGTGGCTCAAGTGCTAGGGTGCTAGCCTTGAGCTGAAGAACTGAGGGACAGTGCCCAGGCCCAGAGTTCATCCTCCACTGACAAAAAAAGAAAAAAGAAAAAGAAACATGATAGAAGCCACGGCAGGTCCAACAGGACCTGTGTCCAGTTGATCCTTGCCTCCAATTCAGATCAGTAAGTAATGATTATCTCCCAATGAAGACTCATGCCCACTTGTATGATGGGAATATTTTCTTAGTCCTAGTTGTCTTCTTACTCGACAGGTCAGAGACATGAGTAGCTTGGGAGGCAACACAGCTCCACCTGCAGGGGGTGGGTCCTAGCTGTGGGGAATCAGGCTGGTGTCCCAGGACATCAACAATGGTAACAGCACAAGGAAGCTGCTTTACTAAGTCATCACGGCCTTTCTCTTTATTGCTGTCCTTTGAAATCAAAGATTTCTTAATGATAACTTCCAAAAAGAAATCTTCACTTCAAAGTAGAACTAGGATGGTGAAACTACACTTCAAACTTTTCTATCTCACTGTATTTTTTTCTCCTAAAGCCATACCTATTAGCAGCCTTGTGTAATCCCAGCTCCGAGGAGACGATGGTAGGAAGAATGGAGATCTAGCTGAGCTACACAAGAGACATCATCTCCACAAACAAAAACAAATAAAAACACCACAAATATTTTTACTATAGTGTTACATTTATTTATTCACTGTGGTAAACCAATGGAATAGACAAGTCTGATTTTACTAGCAAACGAGAGGAAAACAGATTAGCTGATTAAGAGAGCCATACACTATAAACCCTGTCCCACATCTTATCCTCTACATGCAATGATGCACATGTACCACAAGGTGGAGCTACCAAAGCGATATTATCTCCTAGGGCTTCTCTCCAGAGGACCCACTTTGGAAATTGAAGGTGTAGGCTTGAGAAAGAGAAGCAAACACAGGGAAGAGGTAGGTGCTAAGGCATCCCAGGGATCTGCAGAACTTTGCGTACACGAGGAAAGCACACCTGCCTTTGCTTTCTTGATTAATGTTATCAAAGTCTTCCATGAAGATGCAGATGGCAGACTAAATGCTCAGCAAGGTGTGCAAATGATACAGACCCAGGGAGGATCATTGGTACCTTTGAGTGATATTGTAAAGATTCTAGAGGCTTTCAGTAGTCTGAGATGGACTGATGAACATAACAGGGGTAACGCACAGGTTCCTGTTTGAGGAAGTGGTGAAAAGAACTTTGGACAGTGAAAGAGGAGACAGGTGTCCCAGACAGTGCATCAATAATCATGATGGGAGTGATGATTAGCATAGTTGTCACCTAACATAGCATTATTCAGTGTGGTCTGTGAAGTGCTGGCCAGTGAAGCTTGATGCTTGTCTTGTTGGGTAAAGTGCTGCAGCCAGCCGGTCAGTGAATTTTATGATGACATACGTTGTTTATTATGTTACTCTTACCTCCATCTGTGGTTTTTCTTTCTGTGTTTCAGGTGTTGCATGAATGAGGCCCTGGGGTTGATTCCTCAGTATTGCATAAGCAGAAAAAGCCAGAAGTAGTTCTGTGGCTCAAATGATAGAACACTAACCTTGAGCTGAAGAGCTGAGGGACAGCGCCCAGGCCCAGAGTTCAGGCCCCACGACCAACAAAAATAAAATAAATAACAAATAAAATAAAAATGATAACAGATTGCTAAATTAGTATAATTACCTTTCAGGATTAAATGGGTCTTGGCCTCTCTGGGCTGACGTACTATCACATATAAAACTTATGTCAGTTAAGTTCTTATGTTCTTGGTGTCTAAAGTGAAAATCCTGCATAAGTATAGTGGCTGTACCTCCCTTGGGCGAGGCAGGCAGGAAATGGCCGCTCCCTGGGCAAGCAGAGGGGCTCGAAAGCTGGGCGTTTTGTTGGCAAGACTTTTGCCTAGCTTCAAAGGGTCTGGGAGGGTGGCGACGGCTCCAGCCTTGGAATGCAGACGCTTCTCTGCACAGGGCCTGGCCAGGTCCTGTGGGAAAGCCCCTGTTCCTACCACCTCTGGTGTCCCTCCTTTTCCTGCAAATGTCAGTGAAAGCCATGAGTGATCCTTTCTGGGTTTCCACGGGGTTCCCAGGAACAGCTCAAATTCCCAGGGAATGGTGTTAGTTAGGAGAGGAAGGCTCTGTGGTGGCAGGGCACGAGTATCAGTTGGTTTGTTGGGACGTTATGAAATTCAGGAAGGAAAGGGGAGAGAGGAATCAAGTGTGACTCAAAAGTTACTCAGCTGGGGAATTTGGGAGCTTTTAAAACTGGGCCACTCAAACGAAGCAGAAAGACTGAAGGCTCAGACATGGTGGGGACCAAGCTGCTGGTGAAGCTGTTTGTGGCTTAGAATTGTTGCTGTGCTCATAAGTATTTGAGATAATGCTGGAGTGGAGAGAAGGTGCTGATCTTGCTTATTGTTTACCCAATGGTCAACTTTGAGAGCTGAAGTGGCTGTGTGTGTGTGTGTGTGTCCTGGGATTGAACCCAGAGCCTAGGTGTTACCTCTTACCTTTTTTTACCCAAGGCTGGTATTCTACCACTTAGGCCATATCTCCATTTCTGGCTTTTTGGAGGTAAGTTGGAGATAAGTCTCACACACTTTCTGTTAGGTTTTTAAAAAGAGTTTGAGTAAGAACAGCACTAAGCACGTGGTATTCAGGTAAGGGGTAGGTTTATTCATCGTTCCAGCTGGCACCAGGCCATGTTGTCCCCCCACATGGCTGGGAAGGGCCTTGGAAAAAGGGTGTCTGGCCCTGGGCTAGGCCTTATCTAGGGGGGAAAGGTGTGGCCACATTCAATCCAGATGTGACCTCAGTGGATGCAGAGGTGACCTCTTCCAGGTGTGCCAGTTGCCTAGGTAACGCAGGTACTGGGCAGAGACTTTGCTGCAGGGAAGGTGGAGTCTGCTTGCTTGCCATCCAGGAGTGGACCTTACACTTTCCTCCCTGGATTGGCTCTGAATTGTCATGCTCAGATCTCGGCCTACTGAGTAGTAAGAATTACAACTGTGGGCACATGTGCCTGGCTTGACATGAACAGAGTAAGGCTGTTGATGCCCAGTTTATTCAAATATTATCTGCTAGCACTGAAATTTGAAGTATAATGAATGTATTCTTTCAGTAAACTTAATGAAGTTTGCTTACTTTTCCCCCCACTACTTTACCTAGTACTTGGCACACAGCAGGTATGTGACAATATCATTCTCATCATTATTCTGTGATGCTGGAGGTACAACCCTCAAGCCTCAAGCATGCTAGGAAAATGCTCTAGCACTGAACTATACCCCAACCCTGCAATAACATGATGGAATGAAAGAAAAGCAATGGGTCTGTCTGTACTGGCTCTTTCCTTTGCAGAAGAATTAAGCAAAGCTTAGTTGAGGTAAAAAGGGTTCCTGTAGGAATTAAAGCCGACCTGGATTCCTAGAGGGTCGGGCCTGGGTTTTCCCACTGCACTATCCTGCCCGCTGCTGCTTCCTTGGTCTTCAGATAAAATTCTTCCTCTCTGTCATCAGCATTCAAGGTCACATTAGAAGGGATGTTGCTTCCTGGAAAGTCCTCACAAGAAAAGATATTTTCTATATGGAAAGGAAAACTAAACAAATATGCTTTTGATCCAAGCATTCCAATAAGTATGAAACCACCATTTAATAGTGTATCACTAGAGAAATGCAAACCAAAGCCACAATGAGATGTTACAGTTAGGGTGACTATCATTAAAGAAACAGAAAAGGTGAGGGATATAGTTCAAATGACAGAGCACTGGTATATTTAGCTGGAATCCTGGGGTTGAATCTTCTGTGCTGCAAAAACATAATGAAACAAAGCAGAAGATGACAAATGTTGGTGAGGATGTGAAGAAATTGCATTCTTCATAAACAGCTGGCAGGAATGGAACATGGGGTAACAAGCTATGGAAATTAGTAAACAGTGTAGGTAGTCCTGAAAAAATAGATAGAGCTATTATATGATCCAAAAGTCTCACTTCTGGCCATCGGTACAAAAAAATTGAAATTTGGTTCTTGGTGACACAAGAGCATTCCTGTGATGATTGCAGAATTGTTAGAGGGAGCAACATTTTAGCTATCAGTTGATGGTTAAATGGATAAGAAAGAGTTATCCATTTCCACATAATGGCATACAATTCAATTATATATATATATATATATATTATTTTGAAAGTACTGTACAGAGGGGTTTCAATTACATGGGCAAGATAGTGAGTACATTTCTTATCAAGCATTGTAGCCTCCTCCTTTGTTTACCCTTCCTTTCCCTTCCCATCCTTCCTCCCCCTCCACCCAATCCTCTCCCCCCCCCAAGTTGTAAAGTTCGTTTTCGACATGACAACTTGTACTTCTCATTGTTGCAACAGGTTCACCTGTATCCTTAAACGACTTGTTTTTCCCCATCTCCTCCACAAATTATACTGACATCAAATATAGTGAAAGCAGGGGTTATACTGTGGGGGAGGGACAATTCAATTTTTTGTCAACACTTTTGAACATAAGGCTGCATGCTTTCTAGGTAAGTTCTCTACTATTGAACTAAGCTTTTTTCCTCCTTACCTTGTTTTCCCACTGTTTTGAGATAGTATCTTACCTTTTTGCTAAGCCCCATATCTGGACTGTGATCTTCCTATTTAGTCTCCCTGATACAGCTAACAGTCATTCTACCTCCTTCAGCTATTGGTTGAAGTGAGCTCTCACAAACATTTTGCCTGGACCCTACCCAACCTTAATCTTTCCATTCAGCCTTTTAAAAGAAGGGATTCTGCCATGTGAACATGAATAGCCTGAAGGACAGTATAAAGGAAAAAAGCCAGGTAATATATAAACACCATGACTATGTTATATGTTTCTAGAGAAAACTCATAGGGGCAGAAAGTAGAAAAGTGGTTGGATTGGAAGTGGGTAGTGGGGTACTATTATTAAAGGAGTATAAAGTTTCAATAAGGCAAGATGAAGTAATTTTAGAGTTGTGCTATGTAGTGCCTCTGGTTAATAGGTACTGGATTTGAAAATTTGAAAGAATATCTTGTGTTAGCTCTTCTCATCACCAAACAACCCCCCAAAAGAGGCATCTTTGAGGGATATTGTATATGTCTATTACTTTTGTAATGGTTTTACAGTGTATGTATATGTATTTGAATTCATCAACATTAAATATTTGTAGTTCTTTGTATGTTAGTTAGACTCCAGTAAAGCTGTCTAGAAAAAAAAAAACACAATTGGGTGCTGCCACCCAATAGCTAGTTATCCTAGCTACTCAAGAAGCTGAGATCTGAGGATTAAGTTTTGAAGCCAGCCAGCTCAATCCAAGAGCAACTGTTATCTCCAATTAACCAGCAAAAAGCTCAAAGTAGAGCTGCAGCTCAAGTGGTAGAGTGCCAGGCTCAAGTGAGAGATTTAAGTACTGAGTTCAAGCCCTGGTACCAGCAAAACAAAAGTAAAACAAAAGAAAAAGAAGCACACGAACAACATGAGACACTGGCCCAGAAGACTGAAGTCAATTTAGGCAAGAACTCTACCACTAAGCCACATTTCCAGCCCTGAAGTCAATTTAGCAATGGTGTTGTGCTTTGATATATTTATTTCCTCTCCTCTGACTCCTCACTTCTCAATTCAGAGTACCTGTGCTTCCTGGCCTGATTAAATATGTGCTTGTTGAAAAAATAAATGAAAAGCTGCCTGCTGGCAGTTGACTCCCTATAAAAATGAGCTAGTGAATTCTGGTAAATCAGAGAGTTTGTTTTCATCATGGGAATAATGAAAAGAAGTAGTTCCTGAATAATCTGTTAACTCAATTTACTTGTTATGGGGGCTGTGGTCTCACTTGAGGGTGTTTAACATACTTCACAAAACGAGTTCTAAAAATATGGGCTTCAAAATAATATAAAAACTCCTATGAACATAATAAATCTTTTAATGATTCTTGGATATCCCCAAAGGTCCACTGGTTTTAAGTGACTTTATCTTCGATCTTACATTGGAGTATGAATATTTCTTTATCAGAACGAGAGGGCTCACTCTGCCACACAGTTCACAATTGTGAATTCTTTACTAGGCTGGCAGCAGTCCTTGCCAGTGTGTGGCCTAGGAGTTAGCTGAGGTGTTTGCTGTTGCTACAGGTGATGCTAAATGCAAACACCACTGTTTCCTTTAACTACCACAAAGAGGCCAAGTTTATCCTCAGTGCCACGCTGACAGGGAGCCTTTTGCATGGATTCTTCCAGACTCTGGTTCTCTTGATACAATTGAGGGATTTCTACATAAGCTTTAGAAAATACAGGTAAAATAGATGCTCACCCTCCATTTGCCTTTTTTGAGGAAGAGGGAAGAAGGTAGGGAAATGGTCATTTAAAGGCTGTTTTCCAAGGCCTGTTGGGTTTGGAAAGAGTTGGTATCTTTGCCTTTTATTTAAACATTGAAGACTGTGTTGAGATGGTAGAGAAAGCAGGAAAGGCCTGAACTAAATTACTTCATGTCTTGCTTGCTGTGGGAAAGGGCAAGGCAGGGGACTGGTTTTCCTGTGAGTGACATATTTTCTAATTTTCTATATTTCTAAGACATTATTGGTTGAGGGAGAGAGAGAGAGACAGAGACAGACAGACAGAGACATAGACAGAGATCGACACAGACAGAGAGACTGGACAAATATCTTTAATTACAAAAGCCTGTGGAGTATGAATGGGATTTTGGACTTGATCTTTGTGTCCTGGGGAACTACTTGATAAACAGAGGGAAAAAACCTGAGCAGCCTTAGGGTTTCAAAGTAACTATTAATTATAGTGGCAACCACAGATTAGCTGACAGGGGTATGGGACTCAATGGATCCATACAGACCAGTAGGCGGCTATTGAGACAGTGCGAATTGGGGGGACAGCTAGAGCTTGAAGGGGGTCAGACCCTACAATGTGGAAAGTATGAGGAGAGGATGAGTTGGAGTGAGACATGGTTAGAGACTCAGTTCCCACCTAGGAGAAGGGGCTTTGGACTACTCTTTGATTTGTGATTTGGATGATACTAATTTCTCATTTTGTTGAGACTACAATTTTTCATGTTTAATTAGTAATACTCATGTCACCAAACCACATGCAGTTTGTGAATGTAGCTGGAGAGAATCTTTAAGAGGCCTGATCTGTCTATCTCTCACTCCTGTTCCAGAGTTGGATGAGATAAATATACTCTTAAATCGAGTTCTGATATTAGGTTATGTTCTTACTAGTTCAAGAAGAAGTTGTTTTGCACTGGGGCCTTGAACTGAGGATCTTGAGCTCTTGTTTGACTTTTTTTTTTTTGGGTCCAGTCGTGGGGCCTGAACTCTGGGCCTGGGCACTATCCCTCAGCTCTTCAGCTCAAGGCCAGTGCTTTACCACTTGAGCCACGGTGCCACTTCTGGCTTTTTTCTTTTTTCTTATGTGGTGCTGAGGAATCAAACCCAGGGCCTCATGTATGCAAGGCAAGCACTCTACCACTGAGCCACCTCCCCAGCCCTCTTGTTTGACTTTTATGCTCAAGGGTGGTACTCTATCATTTGAGCCATACTTCCACTTTCAGATTTCAGGTGGTTAAGAGGAGATAGGATTTCTCTTTGATTTAGCTGCCTGGGTTCCTGTCAAATTGTGATCTGTCCTCAGATCTGTCTCCTGAGTAGCTAGGATTACAGGTATGAGCCACTGGAGCCCAGAAAGTAGATGTTTATCCTTGTGTTATGTCACCCCATCTACTTGGTAAGAGCACGCTTTTCCACACAGTGCCTAGAAGATTGGGACTGGATGGAGCATTGGGGGATTCACTGGGTGCCCATCCATGTCCTATTTACAGATGCAGAAACAGGCTCAAGTCTTAGAGCAGGTGTGGGAAGGGGGAAGCCAAAAGCTGACTCAGTGTGCATCATTTATAGACAAGCTTCAGATAGCCTCTTCATAAGAGAGGTAAGGGTCTCTGAACCCCCAAGGTTATTGTATGACAGGCAGTATGGCCCGGTGCTTCACTATGCCTGCTCTAAGTTCTTTTACTCTGTACAGTACAGTTTCCAAATATGCAAATTGAGAATACTAAGAGTCTGGCCAGGAAACACCACTGCGTTCTGCACTGAGCACACTGTAAGCACTTAGCCTAGAAACAAAGGAGACTTATTTGTTCTCCTCAGAGCAGGGATACCAACATGGCTAAGGGCACATTTGGTGTCATCTCTGCCAATGGTATTCCTCATAGACTTAAAAACCAGATCCATCAAAAGAATCTACAATCAGAGCTACTTAAACCGCCACTCCTTAATTTATTTGGTGGCTTTGCAGCTAATGGTTTCTTTCTGTCACAAGAATATGCCATAAAATCTCTTTCTTCTTTTTGGCCAATCAGAGTTGATACGTAAGATTATATTTTAAACTCAGTCTCTGAGTAAACAAAGTGTGTAAATTACCTGCCATCAACATCATAGCAATAAATGTTTAGTTTCTATTTATCTAGTATCTTAGATTCATTTAATAGCAATGTATCATGAAAACAAAACAGCACCTTAGAAACCTGCACACACTGTGGAGGGCTGTGTATCAGTGCTGTGGGATGGTCCCTTAGTACAAGGTCAGCACTGTGGGATGGTCCCTTAGTAAAAGCTGGCTGGAGAAGTGGGGCAGGCAGGACTTAGTCACATTACATGGAGAGTGAACATTGCAGACCGTAGGCAAATGGAGAAGTGTGGCCTTCTGGGTAATGAATTGGCAGTGTGCTGGTGTGCAAGCTTTTCCTTTTTCCTTTTTGATTTTTTGGGGCTAGTACTGAGGCTTGAACTCAAGGCTTTTTTTTTTTGCTTGTGCTTTGATTTTTTTGCTTAAAAATACCACCAGTTCTTGTGCAAACTATTTTTCTTAATTGCTTGAACATTCTATCAGTAAGCTACTTTGCATTCTCAGTTGGTGAATGCTGTATGTCAGCGAGTTATATGTGCAGACAATATACAAATAACTACCATGGTATCATATATGTATATATATATATATATATAATTAGTATACTCAGTGGAATACAGTAAGATTAAACAAAGTTGTTTTTCTTTGGGAAAATATTTCAAATTTTTATAGCATCTCATAACTCTTAACAGTAATTTCACTTATTACAATAAAGTAATGTAGCTATAGTTAGTGTGGGAAATTGGTTGTTGGATGAATAGATGGTTCCCGATGGTAAATTAAGTTAAAATGAAATCTCCCCCCCCCAATTCAGTAGTCTTCTATCATTAAAATGACTATAACAGAATTTAAAATTCATTTCTTCCCTTCCTTCCTTCCTCCCTCCCTCCCTCCCTCCCTCCTTCCTTCCTTCCTTCCTTCCTTCCTTCCTTCCTTCCTTCCTTCCTTTCTTTTCGTCAGTACTAGAGTTTGAACTCAGGGCCTAGTATTGCTAGGCAGGTGCTTTACTGCTGAGCCATGTCTCCAGCCTCTTTAGCACATTGATTATTTTGTTTTCAGTCCTAGAGCCTATAGTATTGTAATTTATTGTGAAACCACATGAACAAAAAATTAAATATATCCACAACATCTGTACCAACAACAATTCATTTGCCCTGGTTATATCACATCCTGCCTAATCAGAAGCCTAGACTAAAGTCTGGTTATTTTAGAGTTGTTGTAGTTAGAATGACAAACATGTGCAATGCCCAGATATTGGTTAGAAGAGATCTTTTGAACTTTTCTGTCCAAGGTTTGCCTGAAACTGTGAGTTTCCGGTTGTCAGCCTCCTGAGTAGCAAGGAGTGGTGGCATCTAGCTGAAATAGCTACACTTCTTGTCATGTGATACCAGTGAAAATGGGGGCAACATGTTTTCATTTTGAAACGGATGACTAATCAGTGCTTGCTTTCTCAAGAGAGTTGCAGGATTCATACCTGACACTTCAGGGCCACAATCTTATTTCCACTTCTCCCCTAGCTAGGATAACAAGTGCATGACATCACACCCAGCCTTTTGATTGGCTGAGATGGGAGTATTGTCTACTTTTTGCCTATGCTGGCCTCCAACCTCAGTTCTCCTGATCTCAGCCTGTGGAGTAGCTATGATTGCAGGCCTGAGCAACTGTGCTGGTTAGGGATAATTAATTTTGGGTGTCACAAACCTTGAATGCAGAAAAGTTCAGGAAATGGACATCACATTGTAGGTTAAAGGGAAAATCACTTTCCTTATGAGGGAAAGACTGAGAGAAAGGCATGGTATTTTTGGTGTCTTCTGAGCCAGTTTTGTAATGTCTTAGATAAAATGTTTGTGGTTGGTCTAATATCATTAGGTTGGGCCTTATCTAAATAACTGAACTGTTGTTGTCTCTGTGTATGTATATTGGGAGTAAGAAAGTTCCACTGATATCTAGTTCCTGGCAGTGGCTTCTTTTATATAATTTTGACCAAAAAAATCACAGAAGCAAGACAAGTAGACTTAAATACACACCTATTTTTCTTAGTTAAATGTATACATATATTTCCTACTAAAATATGACAGTCCAAAGCTTGTACAGACCTGCACACAAAATTTAGATGCCTTTTGTCTTTTCATTCTGCTGTGAGTAGCCACCATTTCCAAGCCACACCCCTCATGGTCCATATGATTGCTAGAGCACCAGCCATTAAATCACATTCTAGGGCAGACTGAAGGGAGAAAAAGAATATTGGTCCTTATTCAAGAATCTTCCTGAAATTATTATGTACTACTACTGCTTGCCTGTCAGTGGCTGCAGCAGAGCGGGACTTGTTGGTTGGACAATAAAAGAAAAGAACATTTTGCTAAAAATGAAAGGGGAGCTGAGCCCCAGTGGCTCACGCCTGTAATTCTAGCTACTCAGCAGGCTGAGATCTGAGGATCACAGTTCAGAGTCAGCCTGGGCAGGAAAGTCCATGTGTCTTATTTCAAAGTAACTACCAAAATGCCAGAAGTAAAGCTGTGGCAAAAATGTTAGAATGCTAGCTTTGAGCAGAAAAAGTTAAGGGACAGTGCCCAGGAGCTGAGTTGTAGTCCCAGAGTCATCACAAGAAAGAAAGAAAGAAGGAGAGAATGAACAAATGAAAGAAGGAAAGAAAGAAAGAGAAAAAGAAAGAGGAAGGGAAGGAGGGAGAAAAAGAGGGAGGGAGGGAGGAGGAAGAGAGAGAAGAAAAGGGAGAGAGGAGAAAGAAGAGAGAGGAATGGATTTTAAGAGACATCAGCTTTCAGTTACCACATTGCTCAAAATGTATTTGTGGCATAGAATTGTATTAGTTAGATGGCACTGGTGGTTGATCAAGGTGCTACCTAGGAGACCTGGGAGAAAAGACTCTGCTCATGAAGGCGTCCAGGGCTGATGCTGAATTGCTCTAGGCTGGGATGTTGAAACCCTTGAGTTTGTTTATCCTTGAGGAAATGGGGTGTGAACATGAAGAGCACTAGACAAATGTCTCTAAGTTCTATAAGATGAAGATCCAGGGTGCTGATGAGGACCGAGAACCCATTAAATTGTCTGGGGACCACTTTAGTTCCTGTGTGAATTTCTAAGTCATTGACTTCATAAGTGGTCTCACCTTTTAGTTTCTGAATAACTGGGGATTTTTTTTTAAATCTTACTAAGCTTCAGATTCTTTGAAGATGGAAACAATGAAGGTCTGCACTTTCATGGGTGGTTGTGAAGATTTAGAGACCTGTAATCCTAGCTACTAGAAGGTTGAGATCTGAGGATCATGGTTCATGCCTGGGCAGGAAAGCCTCTGAAACTCTTATGTCCAATTAACCAGCAAAAAACTGGAAATGAAGGTGGGGCTCAAGTGGTAGAGCACCAGCTTTGAGCAAAAAAGTTCAGGGACAGTGGCCAGGCCTTGAGTTCAAGCTACAGTACTGGCATGTGTGAGTGAGTGCATGCATGCGTGTGTGTGTGTGTGTGTGTGTGTGTGTGTGTGTATGCGCGCTCGTGTGTGCGCATACATACGCACAGAGAGATGTATACAGAGGCAAACACAAACACAAGTACGTGCAAACAGCTCCCTTTGGTGCCTGGTACACATAAATACCCAATAAATATTGGGTATTTATTACTATATTGGGTAAATTTATTACTAATATCGGGTAAATATTACGACTAATAATTCAGGACAGAATAGAACATCTTGGACAGTGAATGTCATTACAGAACAATGCAGCAAACAGAAATTTGGTAAGATAGACAGGATGGGGCCTTGGCAAAGGCTAAGCTGCTTGTGTGTCAGAGAGGCCTACTCACTGAATTGGTTTGGGTTGCTGGGGTCACTGTTATAAGTCTCTTTTATGAATAGGAATATCCTTTGTATTTGATTTCAGTTCTTCTTTTGCTATATAAACTTGTCACTGTAACTTGGCTTGCCTTGTAGGTCTGAATACAGGTGCCGTGTTGGCATGAGTACTCAGCTGCAATTTGCATTGTCTGATGAATGAATTGGCATTCTGATGCTATGCATCATTTTATGTGAGGCTGGTTAATGTAAATCTGCCAGCAAAAATTTAGAACACTTTCATTGCTTAGCTACCATGGTTGTCAGATGGCACTTCTTTTGGGAACTTTCTTACAGTAATTTTTATACTAAGTAGCTTTTGCAGGAAGCTTTTACCACTTATTTGCTGACAGCCTTGTGGTTGCCTGGTATGGCACTTGATAGGGATCCTACCATGAAAAAGAGGGGACCACTATCGCCACCTTGTGGAAGTTATGGTGCTGCAGAAGAAAGTTGGTAAACAATCAGGGCAAGCAATGAATTGTTTAAAGTCAAAGTAGCAGAGAAGGAGGCTGGGCTGGGGGAAGGCAGGGAGTGGATGTTATTTGACAGGTAGGGCTGATACAATGGGCAGCAACATAGATCCTAGCATGGTGTTGGAATCATTTTTCAGAAGCAAATGTAATGAGTGCTGAGCATTTGGTGACACATTCCTTTTGTATAGTTTGGATAAGTACAAAGCTGTTCTTGCCTGTTTCCATAGAGACAAGCAAGCTTGGAGTTTGTTCTTCCAGGAACCCAATGGTCAGAAAGTATTGGAGAGGAAGACTGCCTTTGAGGTCTAGCTTCAACAACACCAGCTTGTTCTAGTAAGTACTCCTCAAGGTGGTGTGGCCTGGTGCACCAGTACATAGCCGTCTTGGGGCCATGGTGGCTGTTATCAGACCAGAGGATCTACTAGATCTGGTGTTGCTAGCCCCACATTTCCTCTCCTTTTCCTGCCTGTTCAGGATCTCCTTTCGCTTTGATGACAGAGCTACCGGGCTCTGTCTCTGTCTGCCTCCGTGTCCTGTCATTGTGGTGCTGGGGGATGCCTCCATCCCTGGCTGTTTTCTTAGCATTGTACCAGCTGGGCACTGGTGGCTCATGCCTGTAACCCTAGTTACTCAGGAGGCTGAGATTTGAGGATGCTTGCTTGAAGCAAGGTAGGGCAAGTCTGTGAGACTCTTATCTCCAGTTAACCACTAAAACATACTGAGAGTGGAGCTGTCTCAAGTGGTAGAGGGCTTAGCTTTGAATGAAAAAGCTAAGGGATAGCGTCTAGGTCCTGAGTTCAAGCCCCAGCAGAGGCTCAAAACAAAAACAAAACAAAAAGGAAAGGGGGAAGAGGGGAGGGAGAAGGGGAATGTAGTTGTGGAGATGGAAAGGAAGGGATGGTAGGGGAAAAACAAAGGAGGAGGCAACAATGCATGATAAGAAATGTAGTCATTACCTTGCTCATGTGATTGTAACCCCTCTGTACAGTATTTTCACAATAAAAAACTTATTTAAAAATGAAAGTATTGTGTTGAGTTACTGCCAGGCTAGGTGAATAAGGTATATGAAAGAGAAATTTAGTCTTTGGATTTAGGTGGTATCTCCAAATCTGAATGAAATCTCAAATCTAAATCACTTCTGGATAAGAGACACTCTACCTGTACCACAAGGTGGTGTAGATGGTACCCACTTGCTGTCTGACAGTTCTGGAGGCCACTTCTGAATAACAGAGGGACAACTTGCCCATGTCTCTCCAGCTGTCTGGTTCTATGGCGTGTATGGCAAGAGTGAAGCCTGCACAGGCTGTCTCTCCGTGTGGGTCTTGTGTAAATTTACCAATTTTTGTATTGAGGCCTTCATATCCTAAATGACCTTGTCTTAACTTGATTACTTTCAGAAAAGCTCCAGCTCAGCTGGGTTGGGATGCATACATATTTTGGGGGGTCCATTTCAGCCCAAAGCAGCAGCTAAGTTCATAATACATGATTCCCAGCTCTGGGATGCTCTTATGGATCCAACACTCACGCAATGTGGAGTGGTGGCGTGCTGTTACTCTCCATGCTATACAGTAAACTTGCTTCATTTGGAGATTACTGCATTCATATTGACCAAATGCAGTCATAGAAATACATTTAAAAAAAAACAAAAGAAATTTCAGAACCAGCAGTTTGTAATTCCACGCACACTTTTGGCAGTTCAGGAGGTGCGGAGAAGCTTGCACCCAGTCTCACGCCAGCCTCAGCTGTGTTTCAGTTGTCATGTGATTCGCTGGCTGAATCCTTAGTTTTATAATAATACAATGTGCTTCCCCTCAAACAAATGGTGGCCCCAAAACAAGGTAAAAGTGACTGCTTTGTTGGAAAAACAGTGGAAATTTGAGATTTGCTGAAAAGTAGCATGTCTGTAGTTGAAGTTGGATGGGGTTAAGGGGAGATGGCCAAGTGTCCCGGGAGACGGCCAAGTGTCCCCAGAGCAGCCCTGGACTTTGTGCCCCAAGCATGAGCAGCTGGCCCTCAACAGAGTTCCCATTGGAACTCTAGACTGTGAAATGTCAAGAGCTTCTGTAGTCTCATCTGTTGTTCTTTGTGAACAGGAATTAACAACAGCTGGGAGCCTGTGGCTCATGTCTGTAATCCTAGTCATTAGAAGGCTGAGATATGAGGATCTTTGTTCAAAGCCAGCCTGAGCAGGAAAGTCTGTGAGTCTCTTATCTCTAGTCAACCAGCAAAAAGCTAGAAGTAGAGGTCTGGCTCAACTGGTAGAGTACCAGCCTTGTGTGAAAAAGCTAAGAGACCCTCTAGGCCCTGAGATCAAGACCCAACACAGGCACATACACACATGTACATGCACACATGTGCGCATGCATGCACACAAATACACACACATACACACACAATGTGGAACATGGGTGTTAATTAAGAGCTGGTGTGTTCTGGTATCATAGCCCATTGACTAAGTTGGGAAAATTGTTTTCAGATGGTGCTTGTGACTCACTGAAACTGGACCACATGAAGGAGCCTGGTCAAGGGGTTTATTCATTCTGTGGATCAATACACAATTATGGAGAGAAAGTGACCCTGTCAACAGTTTAATTAAAGTCACTCATCCTTTGAGTTTTGTTGGATATTAGCTGTAGGCTCTAGACAAGCCTTAGTGATTAGATTGCATGCATAGGAATTTAAAATTGTTGGTTTTGAAATTTTGGTTGATTTTTTAAAATTTAATTTTTATTATTGTATTGGGTCATATTTTTGTGTAGTGAATTCACAAATAAGGCAAGATTAATGTGTAGGTTGGAAAATAATACCACCCATGTTGGATGGGCCAGCAGAAGCATCTTACGGCAGGGGAATTAATCACATAATATGCTGTTAGCTGCTGCTATGAGCTGAGCATGGGCATCCTGAATCTTAGGACCTATGAGTATGAGTGTGAAATTCTCTGAAAGACATCTGGATACTAATGTACCATCTGTGAATTTAAGGCACTGGATCAGGTGTCCTCAGAAGACTGCTTTGGCTGGAACCTTCTTTATATTATGTAGTTCTCTTTATGTTATGCAGAGAGGTTCTCAAAAGCTTTGGGCTTTTTATGTATAAAAAGTTAATTGCTGGCTGGGCACCCCTGGTGGCTCAGGCTTATAATCCTAACTATTTAGGAGGCTTAGAGTTGAAGATCAAGGCCCAAAGCAAGCCTGGGCAGAAAAGCCCATGAGACTCTTATCTCCAATTAACCACCAAAAAGCTGGAAGTGGAGCTTTGAGCAAAAAAGCTAAGCAAGAGCTTAAGGCCTTGAGTTCAAGCCCCAAACAACAAGTACACAAACAAAAACATATTAATTACTTTTCTTAATAGACAAGAGGGTGGATTTAGCCTTGGCATAGTTTTGTTTTGATTTGTAGCTTACCTGTTCACCAGTTCATGATGCTCTCATTTCAGCCTCCTGGGTGCTGGGATTACAAGTGTATTCTATCTCTCCTATCCTTTGGCTTACCTTTTTGCATTCAGTGTGTCTACTATTTGCAACAGATGGACCAGCACATAGAGTGTCTGCCTGCCTCTGCTAACCATATATCACGCTAACCCTCCTACAGTGGGCATGCTGTGGAACAATTTGCATGAGTCAAATGTGTCTCTGTCATCTTCAAAATAACCAATTTTTCCAATGAGTTCTTCATTCATTTATTTTTCTGCAGTGTCAGATGTGGGACTCCTAAGGCCTTCTGTGTGATAGGCAAACTCTCCACTGCTGAGCCACAACCACACCCCACAGAGCTATTTCTGCAAATGTCTGATAACAAGTTTAAGAACTGAAGCAGGCAGAGATTTAGTTACTTGTTTCTTAGGCAATGGAGCATTCAGGGTGTAACACTTAGCAACAAAAACTCCTGCTAATTATAGAATCTTGACTATAAATACTTTTAGCTGTCCTATCCTTCTATTGTATTGCCTGCCACAATGCTCATTGTATCATGATTTTTTTTGTTTGTTTTGCCATAAAGCTGTGGCCCTTGATTGTGGAGACAACATTAAAATAGTCCCATGTCTTACCGAGTTGGACTAAATCAGTCAGCACCTTCTCTCTTTTTTTTTTCCTCAAGAAGAATGAGCTATAGACTTTGCTTTCCATTTGGTCTTTCCAAAACAAACAGAACGGAGCCATCCACATCTACTGTTCTGTGTTAGTCATGTCACGTGGGTATTCAGGTTGAAGGGTGTGGCCCTTGTTACTGGGGAAAAAGAAGGGAGTCAAACTTACAGCCTTCTGTCTTTTCCATACAGAGACCAAAAAATAACAAAGAGAATTGACAAAGGAGCTTAGCTGTCATGTGTTTGACAGGAGCCTAGACATCATTAGGGAGTTAGGGAAATTAGCTCTCCTTCCTCTAGCCTTGCCTTCATATTTCACAGTATTTAAAAATCATAGTTCAATAGGATGTTCTGGAGGTTTTGTTTTGGTAAAAAAAATGAAAGAAAAAAAAGATCCCACAACTAGGTGATTATGAGGAAAAGAGTTGATTTTTCAGCAACTTAACAATAGAAATATCAGAGTCTTCTATCCAGATGTGGGAACCAGGTGCACACAGAAGTCTTGCATGTGCTAATTGGTACATCCCCCAAAGACAGCTGGCCAGTTCTGGTGGAGTCAGTTGGAAGAACTGGAGCGAGGCCCTGTGGGGTATGCAGAGAGATGAGGGAAGCAGTTCCTTAGAAACGATTTGGGGATGGGAAACTAGAACTGCAATGGGTTGATTGTGCAGTAAGTCTACTGGGAGCGCCAGCAGAGAGAGAGCCTGCTGTGTACATGTCATTTGACCAGTGGTGGATTGCAAGGATAGAAAGAAGGGAAGGAGCCATCTGAAGAAGGGGGCCTATGGAATGGGTTGAGGACTGTCAGGATTCAGTAGGGAGAAAGGAGATAGGGATGAACTCTGAGCAGAGAGGACAAACTGAAGAATAAATAGGGGCTCTTTCTGTGGTAAACCCTTGCTTGGAATAAATATTGGGGAATGAGAGGTGCTAAGTTTGTGAGATTGGGACCTAGGAGCCTGCCATTCTTCAGAGTTTGAACTTGGCCTTATAAATCTCTCTCTAAGGAGCCTGGAATTGGCTTCAGTGACTGTTGAGGTTTTATTTTAAGACTGAGTAATCTATTGTTGCAAAAAAAAATCACTGCAGAGAAAACTTAAAAATTAACTGGCTTACAACAGTGTCTTCCCACTTTGCAAGGCTCAGCCATCTGGGCTGGCGCAGGCAGCAGGACACATTTGCTTCAGCACAGCAGCCTGCTGTGGGCATCACCACCTGTTGTCAAGCGTCTCCGTGTTTAGTATCTGCCTATGATTCACACTGGAACTCAAACACTTAAGTCATGTGCAGAACTTATGCAAAAGAAGCGGACATCTCTGAGAGGAGTGGTACTCGTGGTGGTACTGACATTTGAACTCGGGAACCTCATGCTTGCTAGCCAGGTGCTCTACCACTTGAGCTATTCCACCAATTTTTTTTAGCTTGGTTGCTTTGTAGATAGCATGTCATTTTTTTTCCCCCGGCCAGGCCTGGGTAAACTGCAGTCCTCCTATTTGTGCTTCTCAGCGTTGCTGAGATGACAAACTGGACCACTCCACCCAGCCATTGCACTTCTCTAGTAGTTTGGGAAAACAAGAACATGATCAGCTACTAGCTGAGATGAAGTCTCAGAGCTATTCCACCCTGAACTTGTGCCTGAGCTAAACAATCCTTTACTATGATATAAATTTTAAAAGAGAATACATTATTGTGACTCAGTAATTCTGCAAAAGCAAATTCTTTACTCCAGAACTTTTGCAGTAGAGGATGGTATCTTGATGACTCAGAAGCAAAGAATCTCGATATATTTGTTCCCCAATGGAATGAAGTTAGTGAGGTGGAGAAGATTAGAAGGTACATTTCAGTTGGTGACTAAAAGCACGGAAAATGTCTGCTTCCAAATGGTGAGACAGGCATTCTTTCCAGACAGTGTTAAAAGAAAGCAGGTAGGTACTATTTCTGTAGGCACTCTGTAGATGCTGTTTGAGAAAGGTTCTGAGTCTGTCTGCTATTTACAGATCCTAGGGAGAAAAAAGAAAGAATGACTCTGTCAGAGTCTTACCACTGATTAATGCTGGTAATCAGCCTGGCAACAGCTGCTGGCTTAACAACTTCATTAACAGCCTTGCAAATGTGTATTCTACTTCTTTTGCATTACTTAATGGCAAGCTGATTTACACTGAGCCTGTTTTTCATGCTGTAAAGACATTCATCAAAGACATGTTAGATGCCAGAGAAATCATTGCAGCCTTGTGAGAAAAATAATGCCATATGGGTCACAATGAAGAGATTCTAACTCACCATTTCCCTCGTTAATTTAGGATCAATGTGTAATTGATTTCCCTTGTTCTGGGAAGGTAGTAGCTCAAGACACTATTGAAGTGACAGGGGAAAATGTTAGCAGCCTGGAAGTAAAAACTTTGGGAAGTAATTTGTTTTCAAAGCAGGAGTTAGTCTGTTTTTTCCTTTGCACATGTAAAGTTATGGATTTTATTTCTTAGATAAAATTCGACAGCCCCAGTCAGTAGGGCTATTGTGGTGAGGAAATTCTAGGTACAAGTGGAACAATCAGTAATCCAAGGTTAGATTCTCAGACATTTCTGAACACTTGGCTTGATTAATTGATTGATTAGAATATCTTTTAAACTTCTTGTAATGTTTTCATTTGCAATTGTACCAGCTACTATTCTAAAGATGTAAATATAAAACCAAAATTTACATAAAAGGAACCAATCTGAATAGATAGGAAATATTGTGTGCCAATTTTTGGTATACATAGGGGTGAAAGTTATGTCATCACAAGCAAAATAATCAGAATTCAAAGTTGGTCCTATGAACAACAAACTTACAGTTTAAGAAAATGACTATCAAGAAGCTGGGACATGCTTCAGGTATATGAGGAAGTCAAGAGGAGAGGACAGACAAATGTGGAGAATGGGCAAAAACAACCAAGATTTTCAATGTGCATAGGTGAAAATGAAACCAGCAGCATGAGGGGATGGGTGGGGTTGGGAGAAATGGGGAAAATGATGAAAGGGGTGATGCTGGTCAAGATGCATTGTACTCATAAACTGGCATGTTGAACTAAATCCCTTTGTATATCTAATAAGAGATGATAATGATTAAAGAAGGAATTCACGTTTAATAGTCTGAGTTTCTTTTTATGAATAGAAACTTCATTAGTTGTGGAGTTTTGAGAATAATGAATTACCAAGTTTCCATTTCCTTATTAAGTCATATATTAGGAAGTAGACTGCCAATGAAGTGTTATAGATGGTTTATTAATAATAATGGTGAAAATGATTTCTTGTGAGGTGCTCTGATACTTCATTTAATTTTCAGAATGATTCTGTGAAGTAAGTACTACAGTAGCTTCCCTATTTGCAGATGTGCAAACAGAGGCTTGGTGCACAATTGGCTCACATAGCTGATAATTCTACAGGCGGGTTTTGTGTTAAAGAAAAATATGAGTTAATTGTGATAAAATTTATCTGAGGAATAAAAATGTTCTAAACCAAGCAACATTCCACTTGGTTTAGAATGCTGTTATGTACCACACCTCCTAGGTATATTTATAGCTAGAGAAAAGGAAGTGAATACAGATATATCCTGATAGGCTGCCATTGCAGCATTTGCTTTATATAGGCATGGGGTGGTGAGGTATTTGCCTTTTATAGACATGGTCTGACTATGAGCTGCCCGTGATTGGCTGGAGCTCTGATTGACCCACACTCAGTCATCTGTTACAAGAATGTAGTGTTATAAGAATGTAGTGTCCATCAGTTTGCTATGTACAAAAGCCCAGCTACAGAAAAACAGGCCTAGGCTAAGCATATGAATTTAACAGGCTCAAATTCAGATATTCTCATGATCAAACCAGGCTTTTAATTAGTGTACTTTCCTGGCTTTTCAGAAAGTTCTTTCTTAACTTCAGACTTGGACAGATTCCTATGACTAGAGCTTGGTAGTCATGTTTAGAAATAAAGAAATAGAAACAGTGCAAATATTTTCTAATTATAAAATGAGAAGTGGGGACTCAGAAAAGTAAACTCATTTTTAAAAAACATTAGTTGACAAACATTAGATGAAATTTTACAAAAACAGCTCTGGGGCTGGGAAGGTGGCTCAGTGGTAGAGCGCTTGTCTTGCATGCCTGAGGCCCTGGGTTCCATTCCTCAGCACCACATAAGCAAAAAGAAAAAAGCCAGAAGTGGCGCTGTGGCTCAAGTGGTAGAGCTGAAGAGCTGAGGGACAGCTCCCAGGCCCAGAGTTCAGGCCCCACGACCAGACCCAAAAAAACAAAACAAAAAAAACCCAGCCCTATCTTGGGTTATCTCTTATTTAATTTACCTCTGAATGCTTTCTTAGAATATGAAAAATTTGAAAATCTCTAATAAAAGCCTAGGCTCATGTGGTACCTTTTAAATGAGAAATATACCATGGCTTCACAAATCAAGCTGCTCTGTTGTGTGGTATGGTTAATCAAAGGAAGGCAGCCAACATTTGTTAAGCACAAGTGACTGAGCTAAGCAAGTTATTAATTTAATCCCCACAAACACAGATAGGTATTGGCCTCACTACTGTTTCAGTTGATGAAACATCTCAGGGATATTAGATGCTGAACAAAAGCCATACATATTGTAAGCCTCTGTTGGATTCTTTTCTTTTTATTTGGTGTATGCATTGAAATGATTTTAAAATGATTTTGGTTTCATATTAAAATTTCTATTATCTTGTGTGTGTGTGTGTGCTCACACACGTGTGTGCACATTGAAGATTTGAGGCTTGAACTCAGGGCCTGGGAGCTGTCCCTGTGCTTCTTTTTTGTTCAAGGCTAGCACTCTGCCACTTGAGCTACAGCTCCACTTTCTGCATTTTTAGTAGTTTTTATTAAAATAAAGAGTCTCTTGGACTCTTCTGCTTGGGCTCATTTCAAAGTACAATCTTCAGATCTCAGTCTGCTTATTAGCTAGGATTAAAGGTGTGAGTGACCAGAACCCAGCTGCTGCTGCTGCTAATAATAATAATAATAACAACAACAACAACAACAAATTACTACTTTTTAGTTATGGTCTTGGGGATTGAGCTTAAGGCGTAGGCACTGTCCCTGAGCCTTTTTGTTCAAGCTTAGTGCTATACCTCTTAATCCACAGCTTCAATTCCAGCTTTTTTGGCAGTTTGTTGGAGATCACAATTTCCCCAACTTTCCTGATCAAGCTGGCTTTGAACAGTGATGCTCAGCTATCAGCTGAGTAGCTAGGATTACAGGTATGAGGCACCTGGCCTGGCTTATAATCTTTACTATACAAAGGGGTTTCAATTCAACATATCAATTTATGAGTACACACATCTTGATCAAATGGTTGGGATTCTAATCCATGTCTGCATCATTCTCTAGACAGAGATGTTTACTGTCTCCCCAAAAGTGGGAGAATTCAATTTCCCCAAATGAGCTGATAAGTTTAGTTTGCTTTCCATTTTTTTTTTTTGTCCCCAAAGCTGCATTCTTTAGGTTAGGTTAGATTATAGTTACTCTAAGTTGCAATTCAAAATCTGCTACAAAGTTTGCCAAGCTACCTTGGTGTGTTGTTTCACAAACTATCAATCTAACCAGCATAGGCTTTGTCTAGGAAACAGACACCAGGAGCCGGAAGTGCCCAGATTTCCATGTTTTTGTGTTATCTCAATAGACACACAGCTGCAAATCAGTAACTGCAGACAGCCTCACTTAATGACTCCTGAAATTCCCTCAGAAAGAGAAAACACAGCCAACCCATGATGAGTCTGCTCAGCACATTTTATCCACAAAAATTCAAGGAGTTGGAGTAAAAGGTAGCTTTTGCAAGGCAGGTAGTTGGGAGGCATCAATGACTCACCTTCCTGGACAGAGCTACTTCCTGTACAAAGGAAGTTTTGTGGTGTTTGTTACAGTGTGTGGTTACGCTAAACCTTTTGGGATTGAGTTGGGTGTTGAAATGAGTCCTATCCAGCTTGTATCAGGTTCCTTATAATATATCATCCTATAAATCTGTTCTGATTTATTTGGTTTTAAGACAGGGTCTTGCTATATAACCCAGTATGGCCTAGAACTCACTATCTTTGTTCCTTTACCACATCTGAATGCTGATTGTTCTGATTTTGATTTGAAGCTTTGGGTGGATCCAGAATCTCTGAAGCCACCATGAAATGCAACTAAATGCGATCACTGTGTATTGCTTTGGCCTGCTTAGAATTAGGGAAGCAGGGACTTTCCTATCCCACTCCATATCTTGGCATTTTTCTGGTTATGGGGCCTGTTTTATTAATCCTTTGATTGGACTACATGCAAAAGTTTTATTTTTATTTTTTTTTGGGTCCAGTTGTGGGGCCTGAACTCTGGGCCTGGGCGCTGTCCCTCAGCTCTTCAGCTCAAGGTTAGCGCTCTACCACTTGAGCCACAGCGCCACTTCCGGCTTTTTTCTTTTTGCTTATGTGGTGCTGAGGAATCGAACCCAGGGCCTCAGGCATGCAAGGCAAGCGCTCTACCACTGAGTCACCTTCCCAGCCCCATGCAAAAGTTTTTTCCTCTCAAATTCGACTACATAAGTAGAGCTGTGAGTCTCCTTGGCTCTCTCCAAGCTTGTTTCAAGACCCTTTACATATCTCCTGGGATATACAGGGCTCTGCTTTTTTGTTTTTGGTCAGTCGTGGGGCTTGACCTCTGGGCCTGGGCGCTGTCCCTGTACTCTTCAGGTCAAGGCGAGTGCTCTACCTCTTGAACCACAGCACCACTTCTGGTTTTCTAGTGGTTTATTGGAGATCAGAGTCTCACAGACTTTTCTTCCCGGGCTGGCTTTGAACCATGATCCTCAAATCTCCTGAGTAGCTAGGATTACAGGCGTAAACCACTGGTACCTGGCAGGGCCCTGCTTTATTTCCCAAATCTTCCAGATCAGAAGAGAACCAGCTTGGATTTGAGAAGCCCTAAATCAGGTACCAACCATGCTTGGCAAAGATGCCCTAGCAATAGCACAGGGTATCAAAGAATTTGCACATGGACTTGACTGATAGATTAACTTCAACACACTCTGACCTGGCTCTGGGACCACTGGCAAGTCACATGTCTCCTCTGTAGCATGATGCTAATAACTACAGGGCAGAGATGTTGCAAGGCCTGGCATGGAACAGTCCCTTCACAACTGGTTAGCATTTATTACATTTTTCAATGAACTATTTGAGAGGCAAAATGTAATTTAGGCATTCCTAAGCCTTTACCATAGTTTGTGATATTGGAAACAAGAAAATCATCCACTTGCCCCGTGATCTTTGAGGAATGTCTGTAGGTCCTTTAGGAGATTTCACCTTTCTTGAGTATTTTAAGGGTAGATCTGACAAGAAAATGAAAATTCTCCCTCCAATCCTGGATCTGGAGTTGTAGCCACCAAAATACAAAGAAACCTTTGGGACCTATTGGTAAGTTGAATGCTTAGGCAGAAGCATTGAATGTTTTGACAACTTTCCGTTCCATTGGATTATAGAATAGATGTCCAGGTGAAGTGCTACAAGACAAAGCTGTTGGATTATTTCATGTTAGACTGGCCTCACACTGGAGAATGAGCTATGCTACCAGGGAGGTGAACAAGGTGATCTAATGGCCTTTTCCATTTCTAATTTTTGCGAATCTATGCAAGGTTTATTTCTTCTCCATATACTCTAGTGCATTTTTTATTTACTCAAGAAGGCATTTCTTTTGTCCTCAGATATATTTATAGATTCTACCAACAAAAGTTAAAATGATAAAAAATGCCATTTCGAATTCTGTATAATCCATTTAAAATCCTGTCTTATAAATTTCTCTTCCTATAAAGCAAAGCTGTCCCATCAGTGTGGTCTCCTGTCTGTTGCTATTTTTAAACTACATTTCCAGTAGAATGAGTTCACTTTTGGTAAGGAATTTAATACTCATTGGAAGATCCACTGGTGACCTTATGCTATGCTGCGAGTATAATTGAAAATTGTAGATCAGCTTTCATTTTATCTTATTCCCTAGGATAAAAAGGCTGGGATACAAATGCAGAAGAAAGAGTTCATGCCATGAAGATTAAAGCTGTAATCTTACAGAAACAATGCCACCATGTGACCGTACTTAGGATGGGATGTCAGAGAGGCTGCTTTTTGTTGTGATTATTTCTCTCCTTTCCCTTCTCCACCTCCTTTTGCTTCTCTCCCTCTTCTGCTTTCTTCTCCCCCACCATTTGTTTCTCCCTTCACCTCTTAAAAAACTACTAATTCTAACCTCATCAAAATCAACTAGTTAATGTATTATTAGTATGCCTCTTTGTGCTGGTATTGGGGCTTGAACTCAGGTCCTGGTTCTCTATCACTTGAGTTACATCTCTGTGGTCTTTTTTTGTTTGTTTGTTTTTGTTTTTTCTGGTTAATTGGCTACTAAGAGTCTCATGGACTTTCCTGCTTGAAATTGGCTTGGAACTGCAATCCTCAGATATTGGCATTCTGAGTAGCTAGGATTAAAGTCATGATCCACCAGTGCCTGGCTTATTATTTTATTTTGTATATTTTTTATCATGAAGATACTGTACAGAGGGGTTACAGTTGCATGAGGAAGGCAATGAGTGCATTTCCTATCAAGCATTGTTACCTCCTCCTTTGTTTTTCCCCTACCATCCCTGTAAGCATTATGCCCACCTTTGGTCCTCAGCTCCACCCAGACCTGAGCTCCTCCCAGCCCTGGAGTTCCTGCCTTGTAGCCAGCCCCTCCCTCTCTCTCCCCAGACCACCTGAGCTCCCATCTACCTCACTTCCTACCCCAAGACCCTGCTCCTTCTAGATAGTGGAGGGTGCCATGTGCTCCCTCTTGGGGAAATATGGTTCCTCTAATAAACTTTGTAATACTCTTTCTCCTGTGCCTGCCTGCTTCTCCCTGGTCCCCTGGGATGGATGTGAGGGATCCTTATAATCCCTTCCCTCTCCAAGTTGAAAAGTTCGTTTTCAACACAGTGTCTTGTACAACTCATTGTTACAATGGGTCAACCTGTATCCTTATTTCAGCATTTTGTTATTTCCCATCCCCTCCCAAATTAGAAAAATGTATGTACAAGATGCAGGGCAACAGAATCAAATACAGTGAAAACAGGGGTTTAAAATATGGAACGCTTCATGAATTTGCACGTCATCCTTGCTAAGGGGCCATGCTAATCCTCTCTATATCGTTCCAATTTTAGTATATGTGCTACTGAAGTGAGCACATTATTTTATTTTTAAAGATTATCTCAACCAGGGAATTGGTTCAGTAGTAGAGTACTTGATACTTACCTAGCATGCTCAAGGTCCTGGCTTCCATCCCAGCCCTCTTACCCCTACAACAATTTACCTCATTCTATAATAAGACTGAATTAAGTTACAATACCTACATATTCTCTTTCCTTTCCATGAGGCAGAATACTTTGAACTTGGAATTTGGAGAATTTTGGAAGAAGGGAGGATTAAGCAAGGGCACATAACTTTATGTTATTTTTTAAAATCCACACTTGCAGACTCTCAAGATGTAATGGCTTTGAAGAAATTTATAAAATAATGAGCTTTTCCTTTTTTTCTGATATATGAGAGAAACATGCTATCTCAAAACACATGTTAGCTTCACAGGCCTGAAACTCATATTCCTCCTCTAGAGATCTCTAATTTTCTACTCAGCTTTCTCATCTATCATTCCTGATCATGGGAAAAGTCTGCACTTTTGCTGGCCCTCCTCACTTGCTTTTATACGTATATGTGTATATATATATGTGTGTACACACACACAGACACACACACACATATTCCTGCAGCCTGCAACTACACTTAACACTTAGGAAGCAGTCCAGAGAGGAAAGAAAGAACAAAAACAATACCAACTAACCAGTTCAGCTCCAATGGAAAGCTGAATTGAGACACAATGGTGACCAGACCAGAGATGAGCCAGGAGACAGGATACAGAACAAGAAATATGGAGACACATGGCATGGTGTCCTGGCACCTATGCTGTCCCAAGCTAAATAGGATTAGGCCAGGGTGCTGGGATCACAGGACACTCCTAATTCTAGGCACTGGACTGACAGGTTCAGTGACCTATCAGCCAAGATCCCGCCCCTGTCTCCAGGGTTCCAGGTATGCTCATCACCTGAGAGGGAAGGAGGGGCTGTGTAACCGTCCCCTACCTTGAAGACAAGATGCCAGATCTTAAGTGGACATACTCATGTACCAGCGGAACTTTTCCATCTAGGGAAGATAGGCCTTAACCTTCCATATAGCATAAATTTAGAGGCTGGTGATTCAAGCCATTTAGGGAGGTAATCAAGGCAGAATAGGAATATTCTCTATGCAAAGTTTTCTTTTTTTTGGGTCCGGTCATGGGGCCTGAACTCTGGGCCTGGGCACTGTCCCTCAGCTCTTCAGCCCAAGGCTAGCACTCTACCACTTGAGCCTCAGCTCCACTTCCGGCTTTTTTCTTTTTGCTTATGTGGTGCTGAGGAATCGAACCCAGTGCCTCTGGCATGCAAGGCATGCGCTCTACCACTGAGCCACCTTCCCAGCCCCCTATGCAAAGTTTTCTTAAGGCTATGACATGTGCATTTCTCGGAAGCAGAGCCTTCCTAGCTCACCTTGAGCTAGGCATCTGCATTCAATGAACAGCCTCTCTCATCTCTAGGCTTTTCAACACTGGGTGGAGAATTCTCTCCCCCTAGCAAGAGGCACCAGAATGGCTACAAGCAATTACTTAGACTCAGCCTCCTTACTTCACTATCTACCAGGCTCAAACCTTGAAATCAAGTCCTTTCTCTATCTTGTAAGCCACAGTTATAAGTTCTCACAGTTCACATTATCAGTATGTGTCAGCATACTTCACTGGTCCTCATTCCTCACGTTTCATACCTAATCTAAAGCCACCATGATTTTTTTTATCCCAACTATTTTAAAGATTACCTGAGAAGGTGTCTGTTTTGACATCTCTGCTGTTTAAAACTCTGTCTTCTCCATAGCATCTTACGTGGTCTTTTCAAGATGTAAGTCTGAATACCTCAACAGAATAGAATTTAAATTTCGAATTGTAGACTAAAGTGCCCCGAATAATCTGGTCTCTTCCTATTGATTTTTCTGATGCCATCTTTTTTCTCTCCCCATCTTGTTCATAGCTTTTACACACACTGGCCTTATAATTCAATCCTCAAGGTATCCCTATTTCTGTTCCAGGGCCTTTCACTTGATGTCCCTTCTGTTTGGAAACACTTCCACATTTTGGACCAGCCTTTGAATAGTTTTCTCTCCTTCAGATTTAAGTTTCATGTCACTTGTCACCTTTCCTGATAAATTGATTATCCCTAATCATCTTTGTTTGTAAAATTACTTCACCTTTTTTCAAACCACTCTGTACCTGAAATTGTGTTAGTTGTTAATTTAATTATTTTTTTTACCCATAGTTCTATTTGATGGCATAAAAATAGAGTTACACCAGACTAGGAGCTGGTAGCTCATGCCATAATATTAGCTACTCAAGAGGCTGACATCTTAGGATCCATGAGACTCTTATCTCCTATTAAGCACACACAGTGGAGGTGTGGTAGAGTTGGTAGAGTGCTAGTCTAGCTTTGAGCACAAAAGCCCAGGCCCTGAGTTTAAGCCCCAGGACCAGCATACACACACAAACTACATCAAATGTAGTGCCTAAACCAAGCATTTATAAACAAGCATTGCTTTGGTTGGCCCACTGAACTGAATTCAAATGGGGGACTCCTGCATTCTCTGGGTCTGCTTGTGTGTTAGTGGTCAGGTAAGTGGAACTGCTGCTGGCAGTTGGTGGTGTTAGTTGGGCTATGAGTAGCATTGGGAGTAGGTTTGTCTCTTCCTTCTGTAGGCTAGCTGGAAGATTAAATGAAAGATTATTAGACTTTGCCAGAGAACCATGCAGACATCCAGGTACAGAGAATAATGAAAAGTTTATTGCCAGGAAAGGGGGCCAGCAAGACTTCTCACAAGGGAGAAGTGAGAAGAAGCACCAGCTATTGTCTGATGTGACCTATAGAACCTAAGAGGTTTAGGAGGTGCTAGAAAGGGCTAGGAGGCAGAGACCCTGGTGTGGACATGTGGCCCAGGGGCTTCATCATGGTGGACTAAGATTTATGGCTGTTATCCAAGTAGTAGATAAGGGGTCCTGCAGCTGTCCAGACCCGAAGGTCACTCTAAGGGGCTCTTGTCGCCTTATATGGTGGTAGCTGCCCCAGACAAGTGCCATCCCAAGGTAAAGGGGGATTGGAGGCTGATTATTTACTGCCTTTACTAAGTGGGCCTAGTGTTGTCTAGGAAGAGAGCATGCTAAGCTGTGGAGAAGGGAAGGAGTGTCCTAAGCCATGGGAAGGGAGCTCATTTTGCTAACACTAACCTAGGCATATAAGAGAATAACAGGGTTCTTGAGAGAACACAAGTGTACCAGTTCTCTTGATATGTACTTTTAGCACTAAAATGTTTCTTCTGCTTTATTCTGTGAGTCAAAGCAGCCACACTTAAAGACAGTCTCTGCTTACTGGGAGGAAAACAATAGATGGCATTGCCAAGGGATGTGGACAGAGGGAGAGAAGAATTAAAATCATTTGGCAGACCCTAGACTACCATAATGGATCTTTACAATTAATTTTGGATTCTTAGCATCTGATTTTCCCCTCTAATACTGGAGGTTGAACTCAGGGATTTGAGCTCTTGTTTATTTATTTTTCTCTCAAATTAGTACTTTATCACTTGAACCACACTGTGCTTCTGTTTTTTTTTCTGGTTAACAAGAGATAAGAATCTGTCAAATTTGTCTGTCTGGGCTGGCTTTGAACCACTGTCTTCAGATCTCAGCCTCCTGAGTAGCTAAGATTACGTACGTGAGCCACTAGTGTCTGGCTTCTGTTTTGGCCCTAACACTGTAGGGCCAAGCATATTTATTTCTTCCTATAGATGCTAAACAAGCTACATGCTTTCTTTTCATCATTTCCTTCTGAGGGTTTAGGTACTTGTGCCATTTGGAAGTGAGAAAGGTAAGATAGTAGGCTCCCCTGGAATTGAGTCTCTGGTTCGGTGACAGCAGAGGGGATGGTGACACGTTGGTCTTACTTATAGCACCACTAAGTGCCTAGTGGGAAAATGGCACATGAGCAAGGAAACTATGAGCCCATTGCAGCATGCTAGAGGTTTCTTTATCAGGCTAGTTTTATGAAAGGTGTGGTCTTTTTGTTGTTTTTTGGTGTCAATATTTGGACTTGAACTCAGAGACATGGGACTCTCTTTTAGCTTTTTCAATTAAGGCTGGCACTCTACCGCTTGAGCCACAGTTCTACTTCTAGTATTTTGCTTATTAATTGTAGACAGAGTTGAAGAATTGAAGAATTCAGTTGAGAATTGAGAATAGAATTGGAGATAGAGGACTTTCCTATGGTTTTGAACCTTGTTTCTCAGATTTCAGCCTCCTATGTAGCTAGGATTACAGATGTGAGCCACTGGCCCCTGCTTTATGAAAGGTTTTTATGTTGTTCTGAGAATCATAACTTTGAGCCTTAATTTTTAGCTCTCTCAAATATTCTGTAAGGCACTCAATATTTTTCAAGTAGGTTCTTTTTCTGTGGATTCCCCAGGGTCAGATCTGGTTGCTTGCACGAAGATCTGTTTTCAGAAGTTGGTAACAAGAGCCTAGTTAATTCTCTTCCTATAACCATCAGAGTTAGTGGTAGCAATATTGGTCCAGCTGCTCATCCAGCTATCAAGGATTCCCTTTTCCCTTCCTACTGGGATTCCTTAGTGTGACAATATTTTGTTAGCCTCCTGACTCTTTTATTTTTTTTTAAATCTCTTGGCACTACAACTTCTGTTCTCCAGAAAGCCTGGGGGAAGAAGAGGAGGGGCACAGAAAAGGCCCTGGGAAGTGGGAAGTGGTCTTCTAGACTATGCTATGCCTTGTCTCTGCCTAAATAAATCATCTAACTCCTTACCTACAGAGTGACTGGGAGGTGAAAGCTTGGTTTTCTAATATCTGTGAAGAAGGCATGAAGGGAGAAAACTTTAGAAGATGTGTCAAAATAAGTGATGGACAATTGAGGAGCTTCTCACCACTGTGACAAAATCACCTTACAAAGAGGGAAGATGTATTTTGAATCATGGTTTCAAACCATTGTTTTCTAGTTTTCTTATTTTGGGTTTGAAGTGAGGCAGAGCATCATGGTGGGAAGTGTTTGGTGAAGTAAAGCTGCTCATATTGTGGCAGCTGACAAGAGTGAGAGGAGGGACCAGGGTCCCAATCTGCCCTTTGAGACCATGCCCACAGTGACCTCACTTGCTTACAGTAGGCCTCACCTCCTAAAGGTTATATGGTCTCCCAGTACTACCACAGGCTGGCACACAAGGCTTTAGCACATGACCTCTGGGAGACCTTCAGGTTCCAATCATAACAATTCTTTGTTAGAATGCCTGTTCCAGTGCCTGTTGCTGGAGAGAGGAGCTCTATCACTGTGATTGGCAATTGTACCTTCAAAAGGCATTGACTGACTGGTTGAAGGTTCTGGGACTTGAACTCAGGACCTGGGTGCTGACCCTGAGCTTTTTCAATCAAGGCTAGTGTCCTACCACTGAAGCTACAGCTCTACTTTTGGCTCTTTGGTGCTTAATTGGTGATAAGAGTATCATAAACTTTCCTGACTGGGCTGGCTTTGAACCACGACTTTCAGCTCTCAACCTCCTGAATAGGATTGCCAGGTGTGAGACACCAGCTCCTGGCATCGACATTTTTATGAATGTATACAATATTTTCTAATCAATCCCCTTGCCCCTACTGACTGATTTTTGAGTACTTTAACCATATCTCCCAATTCTTCAAGATATGCCTTCTCTCTTGCTTTCATTATATAACTACTATTTTTCCAGGCCACAGTATATAAGTAAATGTTTACTTTCAATCTATTTCTCTCACCAGTCAATACATTTAGCTGCTAGTATACCACCCTAAATCCCATTTTCCTCCTTTTTCTGTCCCAAGAATCTGTTTTACTTGTAGTTCTGTTGTAGTACATCCCACTCTCTCAGCTTGAGATCCAATTCCTTGCATTAGTTAGTCTGTTATCTCCCCTACATCAGCAGTTTAATTGGTAATCACTCCCAAGTCCAGCTAATCTCAGGGCCATCTGGTATGCACTACTGTGCCCAGTATATACAGGGGACCAGACATCAGACTGCAGTGTGAATGAAATAAAGAGTCCAGGATGGGAAAAGTATAGTGCCTTAGTGGTCAAGCTGCTCTGTTAAAAAGGACAGGGCCAATCACCATTCACTTTGGATTTGTGCTGAGTCTGCAGACTCATTGATGGAACTAATATCATATCCGGTCTGACTGGACTGAACTAGGACTGGACTATGTCAGTCTAAACCATGAGGTTTTAGCTGTCAGCTCTGAGGAGAAAGGAGCTTATAAACCAATATTAAGACCATAGTCTAGTTTAAAGGGAAGAGGTTATAGCAAAAGCTGAAGATCAGAGAAATGGGAGTGTCTAAGAGGTCACTATTGAGCTCAATAGAAACCGTCAGTTATGAATTCTTAAAGTGGGACAGTGGACAGCTGGGAGGCTGGGTCCCCAGCATATAGGTCTTTGTTGTTGGCAGCCAGTGCATTGGATCACAGAAGGACTGGTCCAGCCTCCCTTGTCTTTGTTTCTTTCCTTTAGAATTGTTCTGCTTTTTTTTTCTTAGAGATACATTCTTTTTTATTTAATTTTATGGCCAAGGTGATGTATAGAGGTGTTATAGTTACATATGTAAGGTAATGAGTACATTTCTTGTCAAACATTGTTACCCCTTCCCTTGTTTTCCCCTCATTTCCCCTCCCCAACAACTTTCCTCCCACCCAAATTGTAAAGTTCACTTCCAACATATGTCTTGTGAGTATTGCTGTTGCATTGGTTCACCCTTTGTCCTTTGTCTCACCATTTTGTTGTTTCCTTCACTTCCTCAAATCAGGTAAACCAGCACCCAGCTTTAGAAATTTAATTCTTAATCATGTCTGAAAAACAGAATGGCAATTTTATCTATGCTTGTACTGTTTGATATAAAAATATTTTTTGCTGGGTGCTGATGGCTCACACCTGTAAACCTAGCTACTCAGGAGACTGAGATCTGAGGATCATAGTTCAAAGTCCTCCTGGACAGGAAAGTCCATGACATTCCTTTTTTCCATTCCTCACTTTAATCATGTTATTTATGGGCCCAGAATATTAAACAATCCTGAAAAAAATACTGCTATTATAAGAAAAGAATATCAAAACAACCTTTCCAGGTAAAATATCAACTCAGTCTAAAATAATTGTTTTTCTTATTTTAATAAAAAACCCTTAAAATAATTCCTTCTCTATATTACCATTTCAGTTTAGGATGTCTGTTAGTCTCAGTCAGAAGAATCTTTCTAATATGGAAAGCTAGCAACTCATCTAAGTGCTTGAAGACAATGAGACTTTCCAGTGTCATCTCTCCTCCCAGTTGAAACCTTCTAGCATCTCCGTGGCCATGAGCTAAGGAGAATCAGGGAAGATTTATTCAAAATCATGCCTACCACTGGCTGCTTCTAATAATTTATTTCAGATCCTAGGAACTGTTTATAAATTGGAGAATAGGCTAAAGCTCAGCTTCCCTGATCACTGGCGGCAGTTTTTGTTTTGTTTTGTTTTTGGGCCCAGTCGTGGGGCCTGAACTCTGGGCCTGGGCGCTGTTCCTCAGCTTTTCAGCTCAAGGCTAGCGCTCTACCACTTGAGCCACAGTGCCACTTCCAGCTTTTTTTTTTTCTGCTTATGTGGTGCTGAGGAATTGAACCCAGGGTCTCAGGCATGCGAGGCAAGCGCTCTACCACTGAGCCACCTTCCCAGCCCTGTTGGCAGCAGTTTTGCTTTATTATTAGGAATTATTTTGTGGATTGACTTGTCTTAAAGAACTTGGCTATCTATAGTGAGGATACCTCTGTTTACCTCCACAAATAATAACATCTTTTCTTCCCATAGTAAAATAAAATAAACTTTTCTGTAATATTTCACACACTCTGAAAGTCAACTTATGGACAGAGGTAGTAAAATTCTTTGGAGAAACCTGTTGCTTTCATTCTCTCATTTAGCAGATTCTGATTAAAATAAGTGGTAGTCTAGTAAGAGTAATATACACTTTAGTTTAGCAATACTGAAGAGAGTCTTAGGATCTATACATATCTGACATTTTGTGTTGCAAGGACATTTCTATCCACCCAGGCTGCGTGTGCAATGGTGGACCCAGATTGTACAGCCCAGTGACACCATAGCCATCTTAGATTGTTAGGTAATCTCTGTTGGTCACACAATGACCACTGTGATTTTTAGTTTTATTTTGTAGTGCTGGGGAGTGATCTCAGAGCTTTGTGCATGCTAGACAAGTGCTCTACCACTCAGCTACATCTCTAACCATGTAGCTATGACTGAATTTAACATACTTTTCCCCTTAGGACTATTTTCCACTTCAAGAAACTTGACATTCTGTGCTATGCATTAAGCAGACTCATTTTGATTTTTAACTTATATAGTACATTTAGATCAGTTTCATCTGATCCAACATTCATGGACATGTAAAATTATTTGTGACATTAACATCTATTTATTTTCTCAGTAAAACTGAAACTAGCCTCTTTGTTATAAGTCCTAAACATATCACAGCTGTATATGTAGAATATCTACTTTCACTGCATATATAACATTCACAGTTCTTTTGCTCTTAGCTACTCCATGACAGGCATTATCTATCTCATCACTTGATTCCTCTCAATTTACTTCTTATTCTGATTTCTCTCCCAAATGCTAATATTATATTAACAACTGAATTTTGAACATCAGCACCTGAATGTCTTCCTATAATTTGAACAATGTAAAAAATGGAATGGATTAACTCAAGGTTTGCTTCTCTTTGTTATGTTGCCTATTTTTGTTAATGACACCACAATTTTTCCAGGCCTATGCAACCAAAGTTTTCTGTTTCAACAGGAACATTGCAAGTACTCAGTAAAAACAATGTGTTGTCTCCTACTTCATCCAACTATTGCTAAACTTTTCTCTATGCTGAGATCTCTACTTATACTGCATTATTTATTTAAAAGATTAAATAAATTTCCTATCTCCTTGTTTCCATAACTAATCCATTGTTTGTTATTTTGAGTCTACCTCTGAAAAATTTTTGGGAATAATTTCCTTCCTTACTTTTCCTGTTCTCATTACTCTAAGTCAAGCCCTCATGAACTCTTGATTTAACTACTTTTGAAGCAACCTCATCAGTGTCTGTCACCAGTCTCTTTCCTCCAAATCATCTGACATAGCAACACTCTGCTCTAAATACATTCTCAAGCAGATCCTTCAGGGAATTTCCATATCCTCGATGGTAGATTCAGAACTCTTTAGCCTGACATTTTCTGTCCTCTACACAGTATTACCCCAATGCAAAGACAGGCTTTAACATTAGACAGGAGACATGACTGAAAAATGATTTTGAGGGCTCACTGTTTCTTAATCATGTGTTCCTAATTGTGTATTTCCTAATTTCTTTTGATAAGTCCCTATTCTGTCCTCAACCCCAGTTTTCCTACCTGAATAACAGGTAGGAAACACTCATACCTCCTAGAACTGTTATGAGATTACATGACATACTTCACTCAAACATTAAGGATGGTGACTGGTACAGTGTAAGTAATCAGTACATTTATTGCTAATCATTATTATGATTCTTACTTATTGTTAGAGCATTACTAGATGAGTTGGGAGATAAATGTTGTTCATTTGTGGAACTAGTATCAGTTCGTTCTCATTATATGCTTTAGAATTAAGAACTTGAGATTTTTATAGAGCTAGGAACTCTATTTGTGATTCAGTTCCTTATATTACTCATTAGCAATTAATTCTAGTTGGAAAACGATGCATATTATGCTGAATGGAACACACTGAAAACTGCCATAACTTCTTGCCTATGTTCATACAACCAGATGTCCATCAATTGGTGAACAGATAAACAAATGCTCTGTACTCTAAATATTATTTATCACTGAACTAACGGTATGTTGAGAACATAGTTAAACATCAAAAATATTGTGCTAAACAAGCAATGAAAGACACAAGAATCTCCATATTGAGTGACTTCATTCATTTGAAATGTCTAGAATAGGGAACTCTGCAAAAGACTGGAAGTAGATTGGTGGTTGCTTTGGGTTGAGGATAGAAAAGACAAGACCACACTAAAGCTACCAGCACGACTATGTTTATTGCAGCCTTATTTACCATAGCCAAGATATGGAACCAACCCAGATGCCCCTCAGTAGATGAATGGATCAAGAAAATGTGGTATATATACACAATGGAATTCTAGGCCTCCATCAGAAAGAATGACATCGCCCCATTTGTTAGGAAATGGAAAAACTTGGAAAAAATTATATTAAGTGAAGTAAGCCAAGCCCCAAGAAACATAGGTGCCATAGTTTCCCTTATTTGCAATTACTAGTATATGTCTGAGTCAAGCAGAAAAGGTCAGATAAGTCGATGTTAGGAAAATGAACCCTAAGATATGTATTCAAATGTTTTTTTCTTTCATGCGATTGTTTCTGACACATTTATAAGATTATTTTTTTGTTGCTTTGTATGTCCCTCCCCCACAGTATAACCCCTGCTTTCACTGTATTTGATGTTGGTATAATTTGTGGAGGGGAAGGGGAAAAACAAATCGTTTAAATAGGGATACAGGTGGACCCATTGCAACAATGAGACGTACAAGTTGTCATGTCAAAAACGAACATTACAACTTTGGTGGTCGGGGGGGGAGGATAGGAAGGGATGGGAAGGGGGAACAAAGGAGGAGGCTACAATGCTTGATAAGAAATGTACTCATTATCTTGCCCATGTAATTGTAACCCCTCTGTACAGTATTTTCACAATAAAAAAAGAAAAGAGAAATAACTGCAGTTGGGGACAAAGTGTCTTTTTGAATTGATGCAAATAAGTGTTTATAGTTCTGTATAGTTTCCCACATATGTCAACAACACCACAATAAAGATGCAGAACTGTCCAGTTCCTTTGTTGGTCTCACTCTGATTCTCTTTGGGGTCATGTCCCATCCCTTATCCTTACATGACCCCTAACCTTTGGCAACCACTAATCTATTTATTATTTCTATAATTATGCTATGTGGGATTGTCTGTATTAAATGTATTTTTTGGTACCTTAAGGTATATGCCTGCCATATTATTTTTTGTTTTGTTTCTATTTGTTTGCTCGTATTTCTTTACCATTTGTTTTCTCTTTCATGCCTTTCTGTGGAATACTTGAACAGATACATTTTGAGTTATCTGTACTGTTTTAGAGTGTATCCTTTGTCTGTTTTTTAGTTGTTGTTGAAGGAATTAACATTATGCATACATAACTTTCAATGTTCTGAGGTGGACATTTAGTAAGATGTCTCTTTACCCTCCCTCATTTATAATTGTTTTAATATTTCCTTTATACGTATTGAGAGCCACATCGGATAACATTATACTTTCTTCTTCAACTATCATAAATAATTTAATGAATTCAAGACAGAATGTTTATTGTGCTTATTTACATTTTCATCATTCTCTTTTTCTTTCTTCCTTCTAAGATTTCTTCTTGTAGAATTTTCTTTCTACTAAATAAGTCACATTAATCACTATTTTAAGATATATTTACTGGTGATAAACTGAGCTTTCAAAAAAAAAATCTAAACATGTCTTGGTGACCCTGCATGCCCCAAGGACATTTTCTCTGGTGTAGAACTCTAGCTTTTTGTCTTTTTTCAGCACTTGAAAAATGGTTGCAACATCTTTCTGATGAGAAATCTACTGTTACTTGAATTGTTTACCTTTGCCCCTATGGGTAATGTATAATTTCTTCCTGGCTGCTTTTATAGTTTTCCTTTGATTTTGTTTTCTAAAGTTTGGCTATGATGTATCTCGGTGTGAACTTCTTTGGGCTTCTTGTCTTTGGGGGTATACTCAGTTTCTTAAATCTGTAGCATGGATATGCATATATAAGTATATGCTTATGTATAATGTCTATACACATAAAAGTATATATACATATTAATATATATGGTAAATTTCAGAAGTTTTTACAGACACAGTTGTTATGGTCACTAGTCCTATATGATTTATTCAGTTTTTTGACATCTCTTCTCTTGCTTGCTCAGCTTAGGTAATTTCTAGTGTTCTATTTTCAAATTCACTGATTATTTCTTGTCTTCTTCACTAAGCTGTTGAGTCCATCTCCTGCATTGTTATTACATTTTTCAGTGCTAGGATTTCCACTAAGTTCTTTATATCTTCTATATCTTTGCTGACTATTTCTACTTATTTCATTTGTTTCAGTGCATTTGTGTTGAAATAGGCTTAGGGTGTTACCCTAAAAGTTACTTTAAAAGTTACTTCTCAGAGAACTCAAACTTCTGTGTTACGTCTGCATTGGCATTTATTAACTGTTTAAAAAACAGGTGTTGTTATCTTTAGATAGTTGTATTGTTATAATAACATATTGTTATCTTTAGATAGCTGTACAAGGAGAGGGCTCAACTTAATATATCTATTTATGTGTACAGTGATTCACGAGAGTCACCCCTTCTGCCATTCTCACCCTCCTATCCTTTCCCTCAGCAGTGTCATCGTTTCCTAGTTCCACTTTCAAGTTTGCATATTATGATTGCATTTACCCACCATTCCTCTTTCCAGCATCCACTGTCCTCTCACTAGCTCCCACTCTCAGGGAAGAAACGTTTTTGCTTCCTGATAGTCATTTTATAAGCAGTATTGTTTTATTTTGCAAGGAGAAGGCCATACAGGTAAGTATAAATACACAATGGTATGGATAGAAATAATGTTTCATACTCATGTAAATAACTCTCTCTTACAAGAATCAAGCATAAGGATTGCTAAACTCAGTATTGAGAAAATACAGTTCTATAAATGTCTTTGATTTTTTCTTTTGACTTAATATTTTCTCCATGGCAAAATAAGCAACAAAACCTATTTGTGCACATAACTTTTGTAAGCATAGACTGGCTTTAAACATTTTTATTGCTGCTCTAAAGGTGATGTCCAGGGAAGTTACAGTCAGGTAATGAGTACATTTCTTTTTGGACAATGGCATCCCTTCCCTTGCTGTCTCCCAGTTTTTCCTTCTCATCGCCACTCACAAGTTGTATAGCTTATTTTTGGCATAGTGTTTAGTGAGCACCTCTGCTGTTTGTTCACCCTTTGTCCCTCTATTTCTGTGCCCTCCCATGCACTCTCAAATACAGATAAACAAGACAAAAAGAAAAGAAAGCAAAAGCAACAACAAAGAAAAACTCCTCTTGTTTCAATTTCCTGAAGTTGATTTTAATAAATGTAATAGAATAATGTATTTTATATATAATATAATATTTTATATGATCAGATGTATATACATTGTCTTTTAATCATTGAAGATGATATTTTTTGGGTCAGTCCTGTGGCTTTGAGCTCAGGACCTGGGCATTGTCCTTCAGCTTCTTTTGCTCAAAGCTAGCACTCTACCACTTGATCCACAGTGCCACTTCTGGCCTTTTCTGTTTATATGGTACTGAGCAATCGAACCCAGGACTTCATGCATGCTAGGCAAGCACTCTGCCACTAAGCCACATTCCCAGCCCGTGAAGATGATTTTTTTTTAAAGTTTCTGGAATGATTTTTTTTTGTCAGCCGGGGGGCCTGAACTGTGGGCCTGGGCACTGTCCCTCAGCTCTTCAGCTCAAGGCAGTGTTCTACTACTTGAGCCATAGCACCACTTCTGGCTTTTTTTTTGCGGTGCTGAGGGATCAAACCCAAGGCCTCATGCATGTGAGGCAAGCACCCTACCACTGAGCCACCTTCCCAGTGGATACTTTTTTACTGTGTTCTGAGACTGGGTCCTCTTCAGATCATCTGTTCTAACCAGCCTCCCAAAACTGCTGGCAGGGAAAATGAAGAATATCTCTTTAGTGCCAGATACTGAGTGTGGATTGATACCTCATTGACACCTGGGTAAGGGTGTCTCAGAACTGCTGGGCAGAGTGGGATTTTAGGCTTTCTTTAGGGTTATCATTAATCCTGGCCCTCATTACCACTGGATAGTGGTAGAAGTTCTGGCTCTCCTTTGGGTTTTCTCTGATGACATCAGGGGGAAGTGTGGTAACTTGTCAGGTGGGGATGGATGTCTTGGATCCTCACTTGATCTTCACTAATACCACAGTGTGTGGAGAAAAGGGAAAGACCACATCCTAACTGGACAAGGGGAGAACTCAAAGCTTTCCCAGACAGATGGTGATGAGGTGGCTGTTTTGATAGTATTTGCCTGGGGTAGGGCTATAATTGCCTAATTTATCTATTTACTTTGTCTTTTGAGATTAGTTCTTTCCTGGATCTTTTGCTAGAGTGAGATAATTTTTGTTGGAGAAATTTTAATCTATTCTCTTTGGTGTTTCTGGATCGTTGACTTTTTTAGTATCTAATTTGGGAGCCAGAGATAGAAAGAAAAGCCAAAGAAGGCCTGCTGTATTATTTCTTGGGTCTTGGGATCTCTAGCCCTTCTGATTCCTTGTTGGTATCTTTAAGAGTTAGCTTTATATATAATGTCAATGATTTTTAATTGTTTCACTGAAAGCAATAGATAGCAATAAGCCATGTTTAATAAATATTTGCCAACTACTCTAACCATTTTGTTGTGCCATTTTACTTTATAACGTGAATACAATGATTTGTGTATCCTACATGACTTATATACTGATATTCCAAAGGCAAGTAATCAGATTTATCAGAGACACCTTTGTGTAAAAATAAAGCTTTGAAATCTTTTTTAAATTTTACTTTATTGTAATGTTACTGTACAGAGGGGCTACAGTTCCATGAGTAAGGTAAGGAGTACATTTCTTGTGGCACATTGCTATCCACTCCTTTGTTTTTCTCCCACTATCCCTTCCCTCTCCCAGCTTTGAAATCTTATCATAAAAAGGCAAGCAAAATAGAAATAAAATCTAAAGTATTTCAACATGTAGATATTATATATACTTTTCTTTTTAAATATATTATTAAGTAGTTATACAAAGAGGTTACAATTCAACAAGTCAGGTTATGAGTACAATGCATCTTGATCAATGTTACTCCTTTATTCGCCCCATTTCATCCTTCTCTCCATACTTTTAAGTTATATAGCTCAATTTTTACATAATGAATGTCCAGTAAATATGACTGCCTTTGGTCACCCTTCCTCCTTCCACTCCTGTGCCTCTATTCTCTACCCCAAACATGCTGCAGCTTTCTAGTATTCATTTTGTTGTTGTATTCATTAGTTGTTCAGCGGGTTACACCTTTGAACTCCTTCCTTAAGTATACCATCCGTTATGCTGTTTGTATGTATGAAATCCAGCTTCCAAATATGAGAGAAAATATGTACCATTTGTCTCTCTGAATCTCCATCAATTTCCCTGAAAATGCCATACTATTATTCTTTTTAATAGATGAGTAAAATTCCATTGCATATATGTTCCACATTTTCTTTATCCATTTATCTATTGTAGGGCATCCGGGGGTGTTTCCATAACTTGGCCATTGTGAATAGTGTAGCAATGATCATGAATGTTCAAGTGTCTTTACAGTATCCTTATAATATCACCAAAATCTCTTGTAGGAACATTCACAGAAGTTTTATCTGTAAGATTCCCCAAATGGCAAAAAAAAACATGAATGCAAAGGAAAATGAATAAATCAAAAATCTAGAAGTGAAACATTATTTAACAATAAAAGGCATGAAGTACTGATATAAGTTACATAAACTCAGCAAATACCATGCTAAATCAAAGATATCAGCCATTAAAAGACCATGTATTGCATGATTCAATTTATATGAAATGCTAAAAATGGACAAATCCACAGGGAAATAGTAGACTCCTGGTTGCTTAAGGCCGGTTTAGAGGTAATGAGTTGGTACAAAGATCTGAGTTATTCTAAAATTTGATGTAATTTAAGGCAGCTCTGTGAATATTCTCAAGACTTTCAAATCAGCCAGTTTAAATGGATTAATTTTGTAGCATGTAAACCATAAATTACTACAGTATTAAAGAAAGATAGATGATCCCAGTGAAATGCTCAAGCAAGCAGGCAGAAACCTTTCTACCCTGTTGTTGAAATGGTTATTTGTTTCCAACCAACCAAAGCTTGAAAAGAATAGTATATGTTTTTACATACATCTTGACTGTGAACAAATGTTTGCACACTTATATTTTTAAACATAGTAAAAAAATAAAGAGAAGGGAAGGGAATATAGTGAGAATTAGAGAATAAAACAAATATATTTGCTGTCCTAATGAACAATCTCTGAATTCTCTGCACACTCTAATATTCGACAGTTCTAGCTTCCTTTCAAGTAATATTTCATCAACTGACTTTCTGGAGAGTGAAGTGTATTTGGGCTTGCTTTCCCTATACTTTTAAGTATCATGAGGTTGGGTCTGGGCCTGTACTGTTTGTGTTTTCATAGTATCTCTGGAGACGACATTCTTCAGCAGAAGCTAAACCTGGCCCTTCTTCCCTCACAGGATCCTCACTTTGTTCTTGAGCAGAGGAAGCAGGACACCTGGTAGAAAACCCGATTAACTGAGGCATTTTCAAATCAGCTTAGACAACAGTCATTAAAGACTTCATGTGGGATGAGGTCCTGACACATGTTCAAATCTCTTGGTGTCTAAGCAACAGTGGAAGGTAATGGGTTTGCAGCACAGACTCCACTCCATCTGTTAAGTGACCACATCAGCTACATTTGTATTCAGGGCCATTTAGAATTGAGTTGATTCTGTCATAAGCAGAAGTATCTAAGTAAATAGTAATAAGACCTAAGTCCTTTTCTAACTATCATGAGAAAATAACTCAGAATTACATATCAAAGAACAATTTAATGTCAAACAATTTCATTTCTCCCCCTTTACTTAAATAAATGAAGAGAAATGTTTATGAAGTGGTTAAATATTTTCTCTGGCAAATGACCCCAGGCTAAAGAGATACGTACAAGGGACTGTGATCAGAAAGATTTCCCAAATGGCTTTAGCATGCTTGGAACAGTGTTGTTTCCGGCTGTCCCCTTAAGATGAATTTCGTGTGGTGATTAGCATCACCTTGGATTAAATTAATTGGCTATCCTCAATCCCTGGTGAACATGCTAAAAATAAATCCAAAGACATTAGCTTCTTCACACGAAATGAGCAGGTTACATAGCCAGTTTGAACTATTCAAACAGCTTAAACATCCTTTTCTTTTCTTTATAAAGGAAGTTTCATATTCTGGTAAGTATAAAACTATTTCAAAATCTTTCTTTTGAAAATTATCTATGTTTTGTTGGCTTTACTTTGTGGTTGTTTTTTAATCTGTCTAGATGGCATACTGTATTCTATCTTTTACTATTAGATAAGGAACACTTATTACCAAGAATTATTGTCTTTTACTCAAACCAGCAACCTTTGCAATATGCTGATATTGAAGTAGGTGGAATTTCAATAAGAGGAAATCAAATGATTCTAGGTTATTTATTCCAGGATATAGAAGAAATATGTATTCAGTATAGAAATTTGTGCAATACTAAAATAAGCAGCTTTTAATTCAACAATACCCATAGTGCAGTGAATAATTAGTGCATATTTGCTTTCTGCATCTCCTTTCCCTCTTTTCCACTAAGCAAAAGTATATATTTGTCACGAAATGAAACTTTTTCTAACATTGTCTCTGAATTGCCATAAGTCCGAACCTGAATATATCAGTTTTGTTTTCTATGCTATTCTTTCTAAATTGCTTATATCTTACCATAAAGTAGAAAATTAACTGTAAAATATAATTAGTAAAATTATTTGTGCATATTGCAGATTTGCCATTTATTTTGTAAAATGAGGGCGCAAAGGTATAGTCCTATTGGCAGAGTTTACTGTTGGTCTCTGAGCAGTGCACAGTTAAACATAGTTTAAAAATATTATTTAGTAGTTGCACAAAGAAGTTTCAATTCCATAAGTCAAGTTGTGAGTATATGTCTCCCTTCCATCATTCTCCCCCATTAACCCCTTATATCCTTATCCTCAAGTTACATAGTTCAGTTTTTACATAATGTACAGTGAATATAATGACCACATTTGCTCATCTTTCCTCCCTCCAGTTCTGTTCCCCCACACTGCCCCCACAATGTTTGTATGCATGTGCTGTCACTCATGTTTAAATACACTGTTGATTGAGACCAATGACATCACAGATAAGCATAGGAATAGTGAATCTGTGAACCAGAGAATGTTTAAAAAGTCTGCTGCATTCCCTGACTCATGTAACCACAATCTCTCAGTACATCACCTCTATAATAATAACAATAAATTAACTAAAAAAACCTGCCTCATGTCAAAATATGAAAGTATTCATGATGGCTACATGGTCATTTTATGCAATAAGAGGTTCACCAGAGAAGAGGGGAAGATATTGATATTATGTTATTAGTTACATATTTTAATGTAAATTGGGCTACAGGGAAAGAGATTTTTGTTAGCCAACTCCCTTGCTACATCCAGGGGTCAGCGGGGAGGAAAATGGAGGGTTTCTAGATTCTACAGTTTCCTCTTTTTACCTGTTCCCACCTCTACTTCTTCCTCAGTAGAAACTTCTGGAGAAGAATTAACCCATCTTAAGCTCTTTAGTTGGTTTGTTGCCTAGGTAATTCCTAAGCATATCACTGCCCCATCCCATTTTCAGAGAATATAAAAGAACTATACCTTATTATTAAAACATATATGAAGAAACATTGTTTAATTTCCAGCCTAATTCTGATTAGCCTGATCAACTGATTAAGAAAAGACTGTAGTTAACACAGGCTAACCTAACCTAGCTCAGTGTCATGAGAGGGGAACTCTACTGTCATGTGGTGTAAGGGCTCTCACTCTGGTATACTGGCTAGATGCTGCACTATTCCTGTCTATTTGCTGAGGGCATCTCCATCACCCTGCATTCAGCATTTCAGCTTTATAGGACTTTCCTCTGGAAATTGCTTTCTTCCTATTCCTACCTTCAATCTTGGTTAGAAATCCCTTTTTGAATATTCTCTTGGCACTCATCCACAATTGTGCTTTTGAATTACTCTCTGAATTTCCCATGGACTACCAGGAAATGCACATTAGGGCAAAGACTGACCTATTTCCTCAGGAAGAAATTTGGTTTGCGCCCTTTTCCACTATGATGATAGTGTGCACTGAATGAACATAGATGCTTTTATTTAATGATACTTTTAAATCTTGTGTTCTGTGATTTACATGCAAGGCCCAACTTAACCATGTATGGGCTCTTAATCCTGGCTCACATTTATGGAAAATGCCAACATTGCCTAAGACTTTTTCTAGTAATTTTGGGAGTTTTCAGAGGTTCTCTCAATGTGATATGGATGGTGTGGACTCACAGGATGTTGTTTTTGCTATAATCTCTTTGTCAAGGTTCATGGGAATTGTTTGGCTGTAGGTACTTTCTTTGCCAATGTTCCTCATCTGCTGACACATGGCAGCTTTTCAGGACAAGGAATGGAGCTTTTAGTTTCTACCTTGAATGTATTGGTCTCAAAAACTATGTTCAGGGCTGATAACAGGGGAACAGGGTCAATGTGGGGGTGTTTCCGTATTATTATTATTACTGTTATTATTATTACAAAGGCAAGTATTTTACTTTTTGCTGGTACTGGGGCTTGGACTCAGGGATCTCCCATTAATTCAGCTTGTTTACTCTGCTGGCACTTTACTACTTAAGCCATACCTTCATCCTTGTTCTGTTGTTTTTATCTTCCAAGTTCTCTGTGGTGCCAGTACAACATTTCTTGTGTCTTATTTTAGCTAAAAGCAAACACAAAACTCCTCTAAAACTTTAGCATATGGCTGGCACAGATGTGTTCACAGATGTAGTCACCAGGTTACCAGAGCTCCTGTAATCCTGACTATTCAGGAGGCTGAAATCTGGGGGCTGTGATTTGAAGCCCAGGCAGGAAAGTCCATGAGCCTCTTGTTTCTATTGAACTCAGAAAAAGCTGATGTGGAACTGTGGTTCAGTGGTAGAACACTAGCCTTAAGCAAAAAGAAGCTAAGGGACAGTACAAAGGGCAAGCATGCATGTGCACGCACGTGCGCACGCACACACACATGCACACACACGCACACACAAATTACAATTATATACTGACAAATATCATTTTCAAAATGGGATGGAAAATGTGTCTCAAGTACTATTCATGTTAAATATTTTCAGATTTAGCATATAAGTCAATCAAACTAAAAATTCATTGGCAGTAGAGAGTTCTGGAATCTTTTATTTTAATTCAGTAGAAACCAATCTTCTTTACATGTTATTTTTAATAGACATACAGTAACTGTGTATATTTATGGGTACACTGTAATATTTTGACATGCATATATAATTTGTAATAATCAGGCCTGGGTGAATGGCATATCTGCCACCTCAGACATTTATTACTGAGGAGAGTTATCATTTTTGCTAGCTATTTTGAACTACTCAATTAGTTGTGTCAACCACAGATCCCACTGTGCTATAGAACATTGGGAGTTATTCCTCCTTTCCAACTGTATCCATGACCCTTGAGCCAGGTGCTCCCTTAATAGTTGATGAAGGTAAGGAGATTATGTAGGCTGCCCAAGGTCAGACCACAGTTTATGAGACTGGGATGAGAGGAGGCTGTAGTTTTGCTGACTCCACTGCAAAGCTGGATTTCCCAGCTTCTGATGCACATGCCTGTGATGGCTCCCTTTATTGTCTTAAGAACTGTAAACACTTTAAACCTCTCAGGAAGGGAGGAGACATCTAATTTTCAGGCTGATCTTCCAATGCTTTATCCTAAATTACATACAAATAAGATCTGCAAATCTTGGGGATGTAAGAAAAGTTTTCACTGACAGCTTGTAAACATGTAAGTGAGTGAACCAGGCTAGATTTAAAAGGTAGTTTTGCCTTTCTGTATCTTCACAATACCTATCATATCTATTTGTTCAATTTGTCTTCAAGGCTTGCAGGGCTGTTTATTATCAAAAGACACTAATAATTACATTGATTTACATAGAAAGTAGTCACAAAAGGCTGTAAACTGAAAAACAAGCCTAGAGCCAGATAAATCCTAGTAGAAGCTAAACTGCAAGTTTGTCTTCGTTCCATATCTTGGCTATGGTGAATAATGCTGCGATGAACATGGTCATACCAAATGCCCCTCGGTAGATGAATGGATCAAGAAAATCTGGTACATATACACAATGGAATTCTATGCTTCCATCAGAAAGAATGACACTGCCCCATTTGTTAGGAAATGGAAAGACTTGGAAAAATATTAAATGAAATAAGCCAGGCCTAAAGAAATATAGGTCCTGTGGTTTCCCTCATTTGCAATAATTAGTATACATCTATGATAATTTTATCAGATGAGCAGAAAGCTCAAAAGCTATGTACATATGACCATATAAGATGATGCTAAGTGAAATGAACCCCAAGATAAGACATGGACACAAGAGGTCTTTCTTTGTTGTTGTTTTTAATGTACTATGTGTTTTTTGTTTCCCTTGTATTTTCTTCCCCTATGGCATATCTCCTGTTGTCACTGTACTTGATTTTGGTACCTTGTATCTTGTATATACATATGTCTAATTTGGGGAGGGGAAAGGGAATAAGAAAATGCTGAAATAAGGATACAGGATGACCCTTTGCAACAAGGATAACCATAAGACTGTATATTGGAAATGAACTTTACAAGTTTGGGTGGGGGCGGGGAGGAGTGAAGGAGGTCAGGGAGGGAAGGGATAGTGGGAGAACAACATGGGAAGGGGTAACACACTGCTTGACAAGTAATGTACCCATTGCCTTACTCATGTAACTATAACCTCTCTGTACAGCATTTTTACAATAAAATAAAATAAAAAACATAAGAAAGACTAGCTTGATGGAGAAGTTGTAAAGGAAAATGGCCAGCTCAGGTTGATGTGTCAGATGATTTGCCTGCATCTCCCACCCCCTTCTAATTTACAGTGGAAACATCTGGTACTAAATATGGCTCATATTTGAAGGTCTATGTGATATTTCCTTCTAGAACTTATTGTTGGGTACATATTATCCTTCAGATATACTCATTTGGTTCCATCCAAAGGACAATATGAACTTTAAAATCTTTTCCTATTTTCTCCCCTTACTGTTGACCAGCAGAACCCAGTGATGAATTATAAAACTCTGGATTTCTGTTTTGTAAATTGTGTAACTTTATTAACTTCAAAGTCTCAAGAAAGGTAGCAGTCAGTGTAAAATAAATATGAAATGGGGCTGGGGAGGTAGGTTAGCAGTAGAGTGCTTGTGTAGCATGTTGAGAGCCTCAGGACTATATCTCTAGTAGAAGGAAAACAAAAATGAAAATAAGTCCTACAAATGTTCATAGCTCTGCCTTGCTGTGGTGATGTGCATTAACACTGGCTTACATGTATATTTATGGACTTTTCCCAATTAGGATAAGGATGTTCCTATATAAGTCAACATAATTGCATATATGGTTTTCAAACTACTTTCTCAGTTATATGTCATGATTATCATCTTTGTTTTCAAGCTCTGGATATGTAGTTCAAGCTGGTATTGAACTTGTGATTTCCCTGCCTCAGCCTCTCTAGTGCTGGGGTTGTAGGAATACAAAATCAAGTCACTATGTCCAACTATGTCATGGTCATTGGTCTATGACCCAAATTACACATCTATACAGCCATATTTAATGGCTGAAGTTTTCCACTGAGTAGGAGTATACATTATAATTTATGTTGGTCCTTATTACTGTCTGTAGCCTTTTAATTTTTCAATTATAAATGTTCTTATTTATTGCTTTGTGTATAATTTTTTTTACTGTGGTCCTTTCAAATTTTCCTTCAAAGTTGTTAGCATAATGAATAAATACAATCCTAGGGATATCCTGCATGTCTATCAAATATAATTAGCATGCATTAGGATTATCATATATTCTCTATGGTGCATCTGCAGAATGTTATTCTGAACAATTTGCTTTCCTCTGTAGGTCTCAACCAACATGAGTGAGACTCCTAGTACTAGTTTTTCCACCATTCATAGAACTTCTGACGGTCAAGTTCCCTCCCGCCGTCATTTAAGCATCACTCATCCTGTGGTGGCCAAGCGGATCAGCTTCTATAAGAGCGGAGATCCCCAGTTCGGAGGAGTCAGGGTGGTGATCAACCCTCGTTCCTTCAAGACCTTCGACGCTTTGCTGGATAATTTGTCCAGGAAGGTGCCCTTGCCTTTCGGGGTGAGGAACATCAGTACCCCGCGAGGCCGGCATAATATCACTAGGCTGGAGGAACTGGAGGATGGTGAGTCCTACTTGTGCTCGCATGGCCGCAAGGTGCAGCCGGTGGACCTGGACAGGGCCCGCAGGCGTCCGAGGCCCTGGCTCAGCAGCCTTGCCATAAGTGCGCATGCGTCCCTACACCCCACTGTTGTTGCCGCTCCCAGCATGCCCCGCGCCCCGAGGAGGCTCCTGGTGTTCCGGAATGGCGACCCCAAGACCAGGCGCACAGTCCTACTGACCAGGAGGGTCACTCAGAGCTTTGAGGTCTTTCTACAGCACCTGACCGCGGTCATGCAGCGCCCAGTGACCAAACTGTATGCCACGGATGGAAGGAAGGTGAGCCAGGTGGATGGTGGGAGAGAGGTGGGGAAGCCCCGCTGGCACCGGGCGGGCTTGGGGCCAGGTGGGAGTCAGGTCCTGGAAAAGGCCGCCCTGGCCTCGCCCGCCCTGGCCTCCCAGGTACTCTACCACTGAGCCACCTTCCATCCCCCCCTTCCCCCCCCCCCCCCCCCCGCTTCAGTTCTCTCTGTTCTAGTTCTATTACACTTGCAAGTTCCAGTTCTTGCCTTGTGTTCCAGTCCTCTCTGTTAGCGACCTCCCTGGCTCCCAGGTCTCTCTGAGTTCCAGTTCTCTCTGTGACAGTTTTCCCTGTTCTACTTCTCTTTGTTCCAGTTCTCTCTGAATTTCAGTTCTTTCTCTGTTCTTGTTATAAGTTTCTAAGTTCCTCCTGTTCTCCCTGTTCTAGTTCTTTCTGTTCCAGCTTGCTCTCTGTTTCATTTATGAGTTCCATTTCTCTCAGTTATAGTTCTGTTTCAGTTCCCTCTGCCCTAGTTCTCTCTCTGTTCTAGTTCTGCATTCCAGCTCTCTCTTGTGCTTCTCTTTCTTGTGTTCTAGTTCCTTCCTTATGTTCCACTTCCCTGTTAGTGTTCTTCCAGTTCTCTTTGTTAGTTTTTTCTCTTTTCTTTCTGTTCTACTTCAGTTCTCTTTGTTCTTGTTCTCTCTTCTGTCCACATCTCTCTGAGTTCCAATTCTTTGTTCAAGTTCTCTTAGAGTTCTGTTTCTGTTCTAGATCTCTTTGTTCCTTTCCAGTCTCCCACCTTCTTTTTTTTAAAGTTCCATTTCTCTGTTAAAGTTCTCTCTGCATTGGTGGGCGAGCTTTCTCTCCCTCCTCTCATCACTCCTTCCTTCCCTTCTCTCTAGTTTTCCTGTACCCCTTGTTGAGCTTATAGAGAGTGATTTTGTTTTGCCCTTAGAATCTGGGTTTTGGTCACAAGAGTTTCCTCTTCTATTATGTCTTCCTTTGGCACAGAATCAAGTTTTGACAATCTAGTTAGACAAAACATTTTCCTGAAATTCCTCCTGGCAGATCTCTAGTTCATAATATGTTCTCAAGAGACCACATCTATCCAGACTGTTTTCAATAAGCCCTTTCCTAGGTGGCTCTGAGTACAGCCAGGCACTTGATTGCATCAGACTTTGGGCAGAAATGTATGACGACCCCCCCCCCCCCCACTGGTACTATGACCTGAACTCAGGGTCTCATGCTTTCTCTTTACTCTCTTGGTCATGGCTGGTGCTCTGCCATTTTAGCTGTGTCTTTTGTCCAGCTTTTTATGTTGATTAATAGGAGATGAAGTCTCTCAGACTTTTCGAGCTGAAGTCTCTGATCTCACCCTTCTGACTATCCAGGATTACAGGCTTGAGCTACCAGGGACCAGCTTAGGGCATATTTGACTTTTTTCAGTTAGGACCAAAGACCAACTTGTTTCTCTTCAGCTTCAGCTAGTATGTAGGTTCCCAATGACTTATGTTTCTGCTTTTTTGTGGTTGTTATTTTCACTTATTTTTGTAGATATCATTGAGGCCTAACAAAATGAGTGGTTATCTTTTTATAAGCCTTGAAGATGGTGAATTGATTCACTCAGTTATAAAATTACTACATGAAAAGAAGAAAACTTGCTCACATAAGGACCATGACTCATTGGTTTCTTCTAGGTTCCTAGTCTCCAGGCAGTGATTCTGAGTTCTGGAGCTGTGGTGGCAGCAGGAAAAGAGCCATTTAAACCAGGAAATTATGACGTCCAAAAGTACTTGCTTCCTGCTAGATTACCAGGGATCTCTCACCGTGTGCACCGGAAGGGAAATGCTAGGTCAGAAAACAGAAAGAGTAAGTAACTTATAAATATGTAGGCCTTTAGTCTAGAGATTTTTTTCTTGTTTTCAACAGTGCTTTAATGACCAATTTTATTTAACACAGAACACATGAGAGGCTTAAAAAAATCCTAAAATGAAATTGGGTATTTATAGTTAGAAGGAGATTATTGTAATTTTTAAAGACTTTTCCAAGTCAACTAATGATATATATATATATATATATATATATTTAAATTGATGAGTTATGCTTTTATATTTTAATTTTTATGGTACTAGGGTTTGAACCCACTCTACTGCTGAGCCACATTTCAAACTCTTTTTCTTTTTTTGCAATGGTTATTTGCTGTTTTTTTTTTTTATGATAGAGTTTTGTTATTTGTCTGGACCTGTGAACTTTTTGCCCTGTTGCCTAGAACTATGATCCTCCCAAGCTCATCCCAGCTGATGTGTTCCAGCATACCCAGATATTGCTTGAAAAGGGGTCTTAGGAATCTTTATTCTGGGTTAGTCTTTAATTGAATTCTCCTCCTCTTAGCTACCTGAGTAACTAGATTTACAGGTGCAAGTCACCGTACAGTTTCTTTTTTTTTTTAATTGTGAAAATACCATACAGAGGAGTTACAATTACATGGGCAAGCCATACACAGTTTTTTTTTAAATAAAGTAGCCTAATTATTGTTTTGGAGAGGAATTTTATGTAACCTGTTTAAGTGACATAGCTGATAGTTGCCTTTTGTTTTCTGAATAGTAGCATTCATAGCTGAGCTTGGTGGAGTATTGGAGATGCTGTATTATTTTCAAATTTATATGCTTTGTCCTCTGAAATTGTTCCTGTAAAAATAATCTGTTCAGCCAGGCACCTGTGGCTCACATCTGTAATCCTAGCTACTCAGGAGGCTGAGATCTGAGGATTGTGATTTAAAGCCAGCTTGGCTAGGAAAGTCTGAGAGACTCTTCTCTCCAATTAACCACCAAAAAAGTCAGAAGTGAAGCTGTGGCTCATGTGGTAGAGTGAAAATTCAGGGACAGTGCTCATTCTCTGAGATCAGTCCTCAGGACTGGCACTAACACACACACACAATCAGTCCATAGGACCTCTTTTTATTAACAGAAATGTTCATTTAACCAGTTCATGCTGATTAACAGTAATATAGGTTAATTCCCTGTGTTTGCTGCTTTGTGAGGCATTACTCTTTCGATATCAAAGCAGGAGGGCTTTCTTAAGTCAATGCTAATCTCATTATTCATTGTGTTTAGTATTTACAGAGAAACTTTAGCTCTATCCTAAAATACTGATATACATTATACTCGAATTTTAAATTTTCATTGTCTTTATAAATGGAATAATATGCATTTTAAGAAGTAATATTCTTTTTGCTTATGTGGGTAAAACACACTGCTGTCATTTAATTATTTTACCAGTATACTCAATATATCATCAATCTGCACTTATTTTTATAGGCATTAGGCTGCCAGATGTATGTTATACATTGATAGAACTGTTGGCCCTTTCACTAAAATAATTTCATTTTTTTTGCCTTCCATCTCCCTTCTTTTCTTGAGACGAAATACAGTTTAATAGCCCAGGATAATCTGGGACTAGACCAGAGTAGCCTGGAACTTGTAGTCCCCCTGCCTTAACTTTCCCAGAGCTGAGAGTACAGGTGTGTGCCATCAAGCCTACCCTTCTTTTGTGTCTGATGGTGACTTCTGATTAGGATTTTTGATCATTTAAAAAAATCTGTGGGCTTTAAGTTTTGCTTAATAAATTAAGAGTGAAACATTTTCACTTACAATTTTGGTAAAAGTATACCAAAAAATAATGAAAATATTTTTGGATTTAAACTGAAACATTAAATGTGATTAGCTGATGGTGAACATGTGCAAACCTATATAAACTACTAAGAATTTGACTGAATTTGAGAAGCAAAAGTACCAGAGTTAATGGTAAGAGCACATTAAAAGTGATATTAAAGCTGGTCACCAGTGGCTCACGCCTGTAATCCTAGTTACTCAGGAGGCTGAGATCTGAGGATCGTGGTTCAAAGCCAGCCTGGGCAGAAAAGTCCATGAGACTCTTATATCCACTTAAACACCAGAAAACTGGAAGTTGCGCAGTGGCACAAGTTGACAGAGTGCTTGCCTTGAGCTGAAGAGCTCAGGGACAGTGTGCAGGCCCAGAGTTTAAGCCCCATGACTGACCCCCCAAAAAAAAAGGGCTGTGGGTATTAAAGGTGGGTGTGTGTGGTGGCACATAAGTATAACTGAAACACTTGAAGATTAAGGCTAGTCTGGGCTATTGTAGTAAGAACCTATCTCAAAGCAACAACAGTAAAAATCCAGACTTATGTCTAATGGTGTTCTCTTTTGTGTCATATTAATATATGACACAACTACCCTGTTTATGTAGTGAATATTAAATTAATGATTAAAGTATGTTATTGAAGTTGCTAAAATTCTATTAATTTCCTCATTGACATAGAATTGTAGGTTTCTCTTTACCAGTGGTTTAAAGACAGGATATACCAGGTGTTATAGTAAGTTTTCTCAAATATTTATTGAATGCATAGAGTTTGGATACATAACTATACTATGAAATACAGAAAACATAATATTTTTGTACTAATGTTTGCTTTCTCTTCTTTTTTTTGCTGCCTCTTACATTGGATATTTATAACTTTTCTGCTTTCCATATTGAACTTTGATGTGGGCATTTTTTATTCTTAAAAATCTTGAAAGTGAGCACACATATGCCTTCAATCCCAAGTTCCCAGGTTTATTCTGTTTCTTCTGACAAAACACATTACTACTCAGACTACTCTTTTGCTAATGAAAATTGCTTGGCTTTAGAAAAACATGATTCTCAGAACTTAACAATCTATCCTTCTGAAGATGATATTGAGAAATCAATTGTTTTTAATCAAGATGGTACTGTGACCATTGAGATGAAAGTTCGATTCAAGATAAAAGAGGAGGAAACCGTAAAGTGGACGACCACTGTTAATAGAGCTGATCTTTCTAATAATGCTGAAAAGAGTGACAGTTTTTCAGGAGGAACAGATAATCAGTCATCTAGTTTAAAACTTGGAACATGTTCCTTTACTGGAGATGTTTCAGGCAGCAAGAAAGAGGGTAGTTTGACAGAGGAAATAAACATGCAAGGGACAGATAGAAAGGCTGAGACTTACAGTTCTGCTAGTTGGGAAAATACTGCTGTGGACATAGATAACATCCAGCAGAGTCAGAATCAAGTAAAGAATCATTTTTATAGGCCCCCTACACCTGGACCAAGGAGAGTAAGACAAAAGAAATCTGTGATAGGGAGTGTGACCTTAGTATCTGAAACAGAAGTTCAGGAGAAACAATTTTCTTATAGTGAAGAAAGAGAAGGTGGAGAAAACAAATCTGAGTATCACATGTTCACACATTCTTGCAGTAAAATGTCATCAGTATCTAACAAACCGGTACTTCTTCAGATTAGTAACAATGAGCAGATGGAGTCACCTTTAGAAAGAAAAAAGGAAAGTAGACTCCTTAAGTCAAGTGCAATAAGTTCTGGTGTTATAGAAATTACAAGTCAGAAGACGTTAAAGATGTCACATAATAATGGTTTACCACCAACCATATCAGAAAGCTCAACTATAGAGGAGTGTGTGGTTAATAGTGTAATATCAGACAGCAAAACTGATAGCAAAAACTTGAGAACTTATGATAATTCCACCAATAGATTAGGTCCTGCTTCAGCAGATGCAGCTCATTCTTCAAGGAGCAGCTCTGAAACTGACAGAAGTATTTCTGAGGTTCGTGCTTCACTGGGATCCTCTACTGACACGACAAAACTTGGTAGACTAGTGAATGAATTTGCTCAGTGTGGCTTAACCAATCCTCCAGAAATTGAAAAGAAGATTTTGCCATCTGTTGCCAGCAAAAGGAAGAAGAAGAAATATCACCAGCAAGTGATAAATTCCAGATATCAGGATGGAGCTATTGCAGCCAAAGGACTCTCCAATGTTAGTGCAAGAATAAACAGACGTAGAATTACACAGGAAGCCATCTTGCAAGATTCAGGCAGTACCCTTAAAGGGGGCATGCTTTGTGAGGAAGATACCCATACAGATGATAAGGCAATTGAATCAAATAATTTTTGTTCCCAAAGTAATCTCAGTCCCACAGTTTCCAAGAATATCCACAGAAATAAATTAAATACGATTCAGAATTTTAAGACCCAAGGACTTTTAGCCAAAAGAAAATTCAAAACATTAAAGAAAGTAAGCTTGGGAGGACCTAAAAAGAGAGAAGTTGGTCAAGGAGATGAAGTATTTCTTCCTAATGAGTCTAAATATTTCAAAAGTACCATGGAAAATAGAAGTTTATTTCATGTGTTTAGCCTAGAGCAAAAACTAAAAGGTTTTCATGGACTAAAGTCTCAAGAAGAAATGGCATCTAGAAACTTGAGAGGAATGGCAAAAAAGAGTTCCATTCCAAAAGTTAATGATTCACGTATAACTTTGAAGAGCCAGAAAAAACAAAAAGGGGATAAATTGAAATCAGGTGCTATTGTAAGTAAACAACATGTCACAACCAGAGAACATTCTTTAGCTTCCTTGAAAAAAGCTGATTTTCCTGAGGATATAGCGCATCATTCAGTTCAAAATTATATACAGAGATGGTTGCAGAACCTAAATCCATATTCAACATTAGAAACTAGGAAATCAGCTTCACTATCCAAAAAAGAAAGGAATGTGGTAACTTATAATAGTAATGGTTTTCCAGGAAATAATTCTCATACAAGTTCTGAAAAAAGAAATAATTTTGTTATGGAAAGAAATAAGCATGTAACTAAAAATGCCACTTTGGTAAGAGATAATGTATGTGAAGAGGTATGTAAATCTCTTATTGCCAAAGAGGATGGTGAAGAACTTAACAAAGATCTCTGTGAAAGCCAGGATTTATCTCTGGAGGATGCTTATTTAATTTCCCTGCATGAATTTTGTACTTTGACAAAATCAGCTATTAATGATCATGACACTAAAACTCAGATATCTACTGAAAAGCCTGAACCAGAGGTAAGCCTTGTGTACCAGGAAATAAAAGGGAAAAGTGTAGAGGCTGCCATTCAAGTAGATTATATGGAAGACAACATGACAAAAGACCTTTTACCATTCCTTTTGCTTCGCCAACTACAAGCTTCAGTGCCTAGTATTTATAAGATTCAGAATGGAGTTCTTCAAATGCCAGGTCCGCTTTCAGGTGTCTCTTTACCTTCAGCAATACATAATGTATCCACCAATCTCCTTCTTGCTTGGCTCTTGGTGCTAAACCTAAAGGAGAGTATGAATAGTTTCCATCAAGGTGATGCACCTGAGTTTACTAACAGATCTGAAACACTTGCATTGTTGGAGTTTCTAAAGCATGTTGCTATTACAGAGGAAGCTGATGACTTGAAGGCTGCTGTTGCTTGTTTAGTAGAATCTACCACAAACTGCAGTGAATCCATAGAGAAAAGTCAAGGTATGATACCTGCAGGTCCCTCTTCAAATTGTACCACTGACAACATTCAGGAAGCTCCTAAGTGCAGTGAAAGTGAAAGAATACAAAGAAAGTCTTTGGATGGAGGCCACTCTTCCAGTGAGGCCTGTTGCACTGAGTTCTGTATTTCAGAGATGACTAGCAAGTTATGTGATTCTCCATGTAAGGTATGTACTGAGAATATTATATGTAACCACAATCATACTTTTTTCACTAGTGATGGTTGTGCAATGGATCAGACTTCCATGAATAAGGCTTATTTTCTAGCTACAAATGGCATATTTTCCCATAAGGATTATGCTCAAGAGGATCATATCAATGAAGCAGCTTGCCCAGTTTATGATAACCATAGTCCCATCCAAGTCTGCAATACCATCAGCTTTTTACATTCCAAAGAAAACGAACATACAGATAATTTGGAATTAACCAAAGAGTACAAAAGTGTTGATGAAGTCCAGAAAGACGTAAATATTTTAGCAGATTCTGGATATAATAATGACTTAAACATATCGTTGTCACATCAAAGTGATAGTAATTTAAGTCCCTGTGCCCTTCTCCTAAATAAATCTGATCCAGAAGTTGATAAGTGTAATTCTATAGATGAATTTAAAAATCATTCATTAAAGAAATTTCACGATAAAAGTACATCCTTTGATAGGGAAGAATCTAGAACTTCTGAAGAACCAGGTTCCGTAACTAACAGCATATCAAGTGAAAGAAATAACATTTCAGAATTAGAGTCCTTTGAGGAATTAGAAAACCAGGACACTGATATATTTAATACAGTAAATGTAAGAGAGAATTCTACTGAAGAATCATTTGAAAAAGAGTTAAAAGCCAGTAAAATTTTGGAATTGATAGACAAATCTAATAAGAATTTTATAACAAGAGAAAAAAGACAAGGTGTGGTTTCTGAGACAGCCAGTGGGAGGCAAGTGACACCACCATCTTTAGATTTTTGTTATGATTCCAAGCAAAGTACTGAAAAGGACATCATTGCAAAAGAAACTAAGTCGAGAGTTAAAACAATGGTGAAAAGCATGGAAAACAGTAGTTATTGCAAGTCTTCTGTTGATTTAAAAAAATATTCCAAATGTTCAGTGACTTCTGACTGGACAGATGATAGACCACACAATGAGAGTGAGCAGCCGTGTAACACATCTAGTGATGACCACAACAATAGTGATGATATTGCTCAAGAGAAAGAATACAACAAAGGATTTGTTAAAAGGACAATAGAAAAGCTGTATGGGAAAGCAGACATTATTAAGCCATCCCTTTTTCCTGGGTCTATACATAGATCTCAAGTTTATCCTTATAACTCAGTGGAATTTCACTCTGCTAGGAAAGCAAGATTTTATGATGTGGAAGGTCAGTCTTTTGTCTCTTCTGCACAGGTATCTGGTAGTTCACCTATGTTACAGGAACCCTTGAATGAAAGACAAGGTAAATGTGATGTTAATGTTGTGCAGGACAGTTATCATGCTGATGACATTGTGGAAAATGATGCAAAACAAAATGATCCTAACTGGATCCTTAGTGACAAAGAGGAAGGAGAACTTATTGACAAAGGTAAGTGGCTTCTTAGAGAAAATCATTTGCTCAGGGTGTCATCTGAACATCCTGGTATGTACGGCAATGCAGACACCACATCAGTGGATACCCTGCTTGATAATAGCAGTACTGATGTGCCATATTCACATTTTGGAAATCTGGCCCCAGGCCCAAGAATGGCTGAATTGTCCTCTTCAGAAGTGGAGGAAATGACTCAACCTCCGGAACTGAAATGCAATTATTTTAACTTACCTCATGGTAGTGACTCTGAGCCTTTTTGGGATGATTTTTCAGATGTTCAGAATAAAACTTGTGCTAAAGAGAGTGTACCAAATCATCACATAGAGGAAAAGAGTAATCATGGGTCAGAAAGAGTGTGCACATCTGTCACTCATTCCTTTACAACTGTTAGTAACAAAGTCCACCCTGTCTCTGATAATACCATAAAAAACCAACCATTACCTAGCAGTAATATGTCTCATGCTGCACTTCAAGAAGGTGATTCTTTGGATAGACTCTATGCTATTTGTGGTCAACACTGCCCGATCCTGACTGTTACTATCGAGTCAGAAAATGAAGACCGAGGATTTGCTTATCGAAAAGATTCTGATATTGAAAATTCCTTGGGTTTCCATTTATGGATGAAAATACATCCGTGTTTACTACAGTCAAACAAAAACATACTCAAGGTTAAGAAGAATACAGCAAATATGAGAAAAGACTTCACCAGTGATGCTATTGGTAATTCATTTGATCTGACTTATTTCAATAAAGTGTATAAAAGAAGGAAGCCAGAAAGCATCAACCTCATGGACATAGAAGAAGAAAGTAATTTAAAGAAATTTCAATCATACTTAAAGAAAAGTTTGTTCTTGCATACATCATTAGTTGTGGGTGGTGTGAACTCAAACACACAAAGTCATACCAATTGGACAAATAATACCTTTAAAATGGTTGATGGGAATAACAACTTATTAAACAACAGATTGCAGCACTCAAAAACAAATCTCAACCAAGCAGCAAGAGAAAATATTAACTGTTACTGTTGTTTCATTATACTTGGTCAAGCTTACTTATTAGGTATTTTCCAAGTTGTGATAGCCTTAAATATTAGCAATGGAAATGTATTAAGGATATATTATATGTTTGAGGGTGAAAATATTTTCATCTGGGAAGAGGATAACCAATAAAATTTAACTTATTTTGAAAGCAGAAATGAAAGATAATTTATAATTTCAGTATTAATTCGACTTTTTTGTTAATACATTTTCAATGTATTCTTTCAAGAGCAAGGATTTCTTAACTCTTTCAAAATGACCTCACTATAGAAAATCTAGCTTTCATAAACTGATTTCACTTTTGTCATTCCACTGTTGGTTTTCCCAAGAATTACAGTTTTTGATGTGATGTCTTCTAAACTTACATAATTTCTTGTATCTGTATTTTTTACTCCATGACATCAAACTATGCATAGTACTAGAATTTCTTTTTTCTTTTTTTGTACTGTCAGCTTTGTCTTAACATTTGTATAGACTCTACTGGTGAATAAATAGAATAGATATAGCCTTACAGTACTTCATTGATTAATTTTAACTCCTGATTTGATAAAAGTTATTACTGAAAGGCTTTCAGCACAGTCTCCTAGTTTTTTTGTGCCAAATATGTTAGGCTGTTTCCCTCAGAGCATCTATCCAATGGAATTCTCAATATTTTCATGGGTCAGGAGTCATAAGCTGCCTTTCTTAGAAATCACATCCTTTAACCTTATGAACAGCTCCTTACACTCTTGTTCTTACTCCATCTCTGTAGCATCCCCGACAGGTAGGACCTATTTTACAGTCTTGTCCATTGTTTTTTTTAAAGTGTATTCTAGTTGTTCAAAAGGTTTTCATCATGGTGTTTCACATATGCACAAAAATTATTGCTGAAAATATTTTATGTGCATGTGTAAGGTGGAACAATGAAGCTTGCTGAAACTGGTTTGGAAATTGGGGAGGGGAGTGAGGGAGAGTGATGGGGGTAAGCCTAATCAAGCTTTATACATATATATGTATGTATATATATGTATATATGATGGACATATCACAATAAAACCACCTTGTACAACTAATCCATGCTAATAAAATTGTGGGAAAAAGGAGTTACAATTTTATAAAATTATTTGTAAAAGGTCAAGAAATCTGAAGAAGTAAGAAAAAAAGGAAAAATCAAAGCATTCTCTGTGAGGGGAAATTAAAGAAGTTTGGAGGATTGAAGAATGTTATCCTTGAAATTCTCTTCAAGTTGAGAGTCTTTGTATGTTTGTCTGCTTTAATAAAACAAATATAAATAAAAACATGTAATTGCTTAGATACATAAATTTGACTAAGAGTCAAGTTATTTTTAATAATTGTATATTGGTTGTTGTGTTAACCAGGAAACCTGTTTAAGACTCCTTTCCATTCCGTAAGTATATGATAGTTGAAGAATAAATATTTTTTAAAGAACAGGTTTTATAAAACATGGAAATATATTGCCTGCTGTCCAGAACTGACACAAAGTAGAATGATTGATGTTCTTGGAAGAACACATGGAGGTGGTAAGATAACATATATTTAGTACTGAAGAGCTAAAAGTAATTATATAAAACATAGTTGTTTGGTTTTAATTCATAATGTCATAAATCCATAAAATTATGAATTCTACTTTATGGAATGAATACCACCTTTACATCATATAGTCTTTATCTACATTGAGGGAGTTCCTTTTTTAATCAAAATATAGAAGTTATAGAAATTGTAATGAAATAAAACAGTCACTAACTTTAGAAAAATATTAGGAGACAACACTAATTTTGTATCTATTGTATACAAGGAATTATGGTGAAATTTCAGGCTTATTTTTGTAATTTTTCTTGTTAAGACAATGTCTAGCTTTTTTATTATTATTTTCATTATTTTTTGATAGTACTTAGGTTGGAACTCAGCCTGCCTTTTGTTGATTGCAAGTGTTCAACTACTTGAGCCACATCCCAGCCCATTTTGAATTTAGTTTGTTTTTCAGATAGCATGTTGTACTTCTGTTTGAGGAAGGCCCGGGACCTTGATCTTCTTACCTCTGCCTCATTCTTCTTCTTTTTTTTTTCAATATATAAATGAACTTGGGAACACAGAGAGAAATTTCTTTCATTACTGATGGCATATAGTGGTATCATATCAGTATTCCAACCTGTATTTTTTTTTTATTGTGAAAGTACCATACATTACATGAGCAAGGTAATGAGTACATTTCTTATCAAGCATTGTTGCCTCCTCTTTTGTTTACCCTTCCCATCCCTTCCAATCCCTTCCCATCTCATCCCCCCATGTTCCCCCCCCCACCGCCAAAGTTGTAAAGTTCGTTTTTTAACATAACATCTTGTACATCTCACTGTTGCAAATGGGTCCACCTGTATCCCTAAATAATTTGTTTCTTTTCCCTTCCCCTCCACAAAGTATACCAACATCAAATACAGTGAAAATAGGTTATACCATGGGGGAGGGACATACAAAGCAACAAAGAAATATCTTATAAATATGTTAGAAACAATAGCAAGAAAGGAAAAAAAAACATTTGAGTCTTTATCTTGGGGTTCATTTCACCTAACATTAACTTATCTGACTGTTTTGCTTGTCTCAGACATATACTAGTTATTGTAAATGAGGGAAATCATGGAACCTATGTTTCTTTGGGCCTGGCTTACTTCACTTAATAGAACTTTTTCCAAGCCTTTCCATTTCCTAACAAGTGGGGCAATGTCATTCTTTCTGATGGAGGCATAGAATTCCATTGTGTATATATCTACCACATTTTCTTGATGCATTCATCTACTGAGGGGCATCTGGGTTGGTTCCATATCTTAGCTATGGTAAATAATGCTGCAATAAACATAGTTGTGCTGGTAGCTTTAATGTGGTCTTGCTTGTGATGATTTGGGTAAATGACCAAAAGTGGATTGTTGGTCATAGGCGAGCTCTATGTGGAGTCTTTTGAGGAACCTCCATACTACTTTCCAAGGTGATTGAACAAGTTTACACTCCCTTCTGTCCACACCCCCTTCAACATCTGTTGTTATTAGAGTTCTTGATTCTAGCCATTCTAACTGGGGTGAAGTGTTATTTCAATGTTGTTTTGAATTGCATTTCTTTTATGGCTAGGGAGGTTGAGCATTTCTTCATGTGTCTATTGGCCATCCTTCTTTCCTCCTCAGCGAAGTTTCTCCTTAAGTCTTTAGCCTACTTATTTATTGGGCAGATGTTTCTTTGAGGATTTGTAGTTGGGGGATTTGATTTTTTGAGTTCCAGGTATATTTTGATCCAACCTGTTTTTTTAATGCCCCCCCTTTTTAACTGCATATTTCTTTTTTTTTCCACATGAAGAAAGAAGAGATAAAAGGTTGAAAATATTTGTCTTTGTTCTTTAGGCAGAGAGGTAGAGAAATTCTTTTTCTTGGGGCTGGGAAGATGGCTCAGTGGTAGAGAGCTTGCTTTGCGTGCCTGAAGCCCTGGGTTTGATTCTTCAGCACCACATAAGCAAAAAAGAAAAAAGCTGGAAGTGGCACTGTGGTTCAAGTGGTAGAGCGCTAGCCTTGAGCTGAAGAGCTGAGGGACAGCACCCAGGCCCCATGACTGGAAAAAAAAATTCTTTTTCTTTAAACATTAAAAAAACCTTTATTTTAGAGGTGATGTACAGATGAGTTACAATTATGTAAGTCAGGTAATGAATGCATTTCCTTTTGACAGTGTCACCCACTCCCTCATTCTCTCCAAGTTTTCCCCTCCCAACTTTCCTTTCCCCAAAATTGTATAGTTCATTTCCAACATAGTGTGTAGTGGATTTCACTGCTGAATTGATTCACCCTTTGTCCTACCATTTCTTTTTTTTCTTTTTAGCATTACAGATTGTTTTTATTGTGAAAATATGTACAGAGGGGTTACAATTACATGGGCAAGATAATGAGTACATTTCTTATCAAGCATTGTATGTAGCCTCCTCCTTTGTTTCCCCTTCCCATCCCTTCCCATCCTCCCCCCCTGCCACCCCCCCACCCAGTCCTCCTTCCCCTTCCAACAAAGTTGTAAAGTTCGTTTTGACATAACGACTGTACATCTCATTTTTGCAATGAGTCCACCTGTATGTCCTACCATTTCTGTGCTTCTCCTTTCCTCTCCAAATCAGACAACCTTACATATAAGACAAAAGGCACAGAAATAAAAAGTGACAGAAGCGAGTACACTCAAGGAAAAAGGAAAGAACTACGAATAGTACAATAAAAAACCTTGCCCCATTTCTTGGAGTTTAATAAGCATAATTTTATATGATCATATGTGCATAGGTCTTGAGCCCTTGTGATCCTCTCCTAATAATATCCTGCTTTGTTCTCACTGTGTGAATGTTAAGAGTGCTGTTTAATTAATTCTGTTCAGGTGTAATTATTTGTCTTTTACTATCCATTGCGTTTACTTGTAGCTTTATAGGCATATTTTAATGACTAAAAATGAGGGACACCATGTTGCCTAGTTCTGGCTTATTTTGCTTAGTATACTTTTTCCCCCCAAGTGTTTCCATTTACTTAGAAATGGCACAATGTCATTCTTTTGGATGAGAGCATAGAATTCTGTTGTGTATACCACATTTTTTGATCCATTCATCCACTGAGGAGCATCTGGGTGGATTCCATATCTTGGCTATGATAAATAATGCAATGAGTAGCCTAGTTTGTGCCCAGGAGTGGGATTTCTGGGTCATAGGGAAGCTCTATGTTTAGTCTTTTGAGAGAACTCCATACTGCTTTCCAGAGTGGTTGAACCAGTTTACATTTCCACTAACAGTGTAGTAGTGTTCCTTTTTGGCCACATCCCTGCTACATCTGTTATTGTCAGTTTTGATAATGGATATTCTGACTGGGGTGAGGTGGAATCTCAGTGTTCTTTTGACCTGCATTTCTTTATGGCCAGAGATGTTGAACATCTCTTTATGTGTCTATTGGCCATTTTTATTTTTTCTTCATAGTAGTCTTTCTTTAAATCTTTAGCCCATTTATCAATTGGGTTGTTGTTTCTCCTTCCTTCCTTCCTTTTTTCTTTCTTTCCTTCCTTCCTTCTTTCTTTCTGGTTGGTCATGGGCTTGAACTCTGGGCCTGGGTGCTGACCCTCAGCTCTTCAGCTGAAGGCTAGCGCTCTACCACTTGAGCCACAGCGCCACTTCTGGTTTTTCTGCTTGTGTGGTGTTGAGGAATCAAACCAAGAGCCTTATGCATGCAAGGCAAGCACTCTACCACTGAGCCACCTTCCCAGTCCCAGGTTGTTGTTTCTTTGAGGATTTGTTTTTGAGGGGTTTAATTTTTTGAGGTCTAGGTGTATTTTTTATATGAGGCCCTTGTCTGATGAATAGCTAGTAAGGATCTCCCAGCCCGTGGGCTTTCTATTTATCTTGCTAGCCGTGTCCTTGGCCATACAGAAACTCTTTAGTTTGATGCAATCCCATTTATTTAGTCTTTCTTTGATTTCCTGTGATTCTGGATCTTAGGAAGTTTCGACCTGTGTCAAGGAGGCCTAATGTATCTCCTATCGCTTCCTGTAATATTTGCAGGGTATTTGCTCTTACCTTGAGGCCTTTGATCCATTTGGAGTTGATTCTGGTGCAGGGAGATATATAAGGATTTAACTTCAGTTTTCTACATGTGTATAGCCAATTCTGCCAGCACCATTTGTTGAAGAGGCTGTGTTTCTTCCATCTCATTATCAAATTTTAGGAAGCTATAGGTCTGTGCATTCATTTCTGGTTCTTCTATTGCATTGGTCCTCAGGCCTATTCTTGTGCCAGCACCAAGGTGTTTTTTATTTTTATTATTACTATGGCTTTGTAATAGAGTTTGAAGCTTGGTATTGATATTATTTCAGCACTGTTCTTCCTGATAAGGATGATTTTTGTTTTTCTGGGTCTTCTGTTAATTCCATATGAATTTTTGAATTACTTCTATATTACTGAAGATTGGTTTTTGGATTTTGATGGGTATTGCATTGAATTTGTAGATAGCTTTGGGCAGTATTATCATTTTCACCATGTTAATCCTTCCAATTCAGGAGCATGGGAGGTTTTTCCACTTCCTTAAATCTGCTTTAATTTCCTTTTTATTTGGGTTTTTTTGAAGTTTTCATCACAGGAAGTCCTTCACATCTTTGGTTAATTTAATTCCTAGGTTTCTTTTTATTGAGGCTTTTACAAGTGGAATTGAGTTCCTGATTTCAATCTCACTCTTCTCATTGTTGGCATACAGAAAAGCTACTGATTTTTTTTGTATTTTTTTGGACATTAATTTCTTTTTTTTATTGTGAAAATACTGTAGAGAGGTGTTACCATTACATGGGCAAGATAATGAGTACATATCTTATCAAGCATTGTAGCCTCCTCCTTTGTTTCCCCTTCCCAGCCTCCCCCCGCCCCCCCACCCAAAGCTACTATTTTTAAATTGTATACCCAGCTACTTTTCCAAAGTTCCAGATCAGCACAAGTAACTTAGAAGAATCTGTGAGATTCTTTAATCCCACAGATTCTGTGGGACCATGTCATTTGCAAAGAGGGAGAAATTTACTTCTTTCTCTCTTTGGATCCCCTTTATGTTTGTCTCTTGCCTTATTGCTCTAGGTAGGAGTTCCAGTACTATATTGAAGAGTAGTAGAGAGAGCAGACATCCTTGTCTTGTTCTTAATTTTAGAGGAATGGTGTTTAACTTTTCACCATCATGTATAATGCTGGCTATAGGATTATTTTTCTTTTAAATTTAGAATGAGTGTGCCTTTTAGATATACTGAGGAGGTTGGAGAAATCACAACAACCAAAGATTTAAGAAATATCAGGCGGGCTGGGAAGGTGGCTCAGTGGTAGAGCGCTTGCCTTGTATGCATGAGGCCCTGGGTTCGATTCCTCAGCACCACATAAGCAAAAAAAAAAAAAAAAGAATTGTACTCATTATCTGACTTAAGAATGCTAATTCCTCTGTAAAATGCCTTAATAATAAAAATAAAATAATATATTAAAAAGAAATATCAGGCAGTCAGCATATGGTTTTTACAATAATACTATATCAAAGAATGTCCTGGGTGGCTCCAATAATATTGTGAAAATTAAACAGAAATTATAATCATGAATTAGTAATTCAGGACTTGCATTTCTTACCTGAGTTCAGGCTCTTGGATCTTAAGGCGGTGTGGTGAAATTTTATGTATGCCCACCAGATGGCAGCTGTGCAACGCATTTTCAGAAGCTCAATCACCTTGAAATGGAGACTTGCCCTCTGGCAGTCTCAGGGTTGGCTGATTCTGCTTGGAAGAGGGGTGATGGCCCAACGGTATAGAGATAACTTTCAAGTGTTAAACTCAGAAGTTTAGGAGTTTTCAGAATAAAATAAACTATTTGTAGCCAAAAGTTGCAGTTCAGAAGTTGAACTGTTAAAACATCAAAATTGATCCCTTTAAGGAGGGTAGGAGCCCTTACAATTCTTAACAATAATTGAGTTAATGAGTCATTGTCTTGGTGTGTAAGAGTGACTTTTATGTGACATTTTTATCTCTTTTCAGTGACAAAAAACACTATTTTCAAGGTGTTTAAACTTAAGCACTGAAGCCATATTTCATGTGTGTACTGTGGGTCTCTTCATCTGGAGAATGGGACCATTACAACAACATTCCTCATGAGGAATTACCTTTTAGGTTATAAGAGTACTAAAGAACTTGTTCTGTGCATAGACCCTGGCACACAATGCTAAATGTATTTTAACTATTTAAAAAAGTCCGTCAATGTTAATGCCTTTATTATACTTCTCAAAAGTTGGTCTTCTTCCAGTCAGGAAGCACGTGTACTCAGTTGGGTCCTGAGATAGTTAAAATAAATGTAATGTACATTCATTAGTATGACCTTTTTTTTTAAAGATAAAAATGACTAACATTTAGGCCTTGTTTGATGCCAAGTATTCTGGGTTCTTTACATGTACACTGCCAGTTAATTCTCAGAGTACCGCCTCAGATCAACAATAGTGTTTGCAGTGTGACTAGTGGGGGGGTGGTCTAAGATTCACAGAGGGAGTCTAATAAAGAAGGGTTTTCATTTTAATGTTTGTATTTTGCTTCATAAATAGTCTTGAATTTTGTGGTTTGATCCTCTGTATACAGATCAGCCCTGAAAACACATTTTTTTTTTTTTTTGCCAGTCTTAGAGATTGAACTCAGGGCCTGAGCACTGTCCCTGAGCTTCTTTTGCTCAAGGCTAGCACTCTACCATTTGAGCCATAACACAACTTCTGGCCTTTTCTGGTTATGTGGTACTGTTTCATGCATGTTAAGCAAGCACTCTACCTACCTCTAAGTCACATTCCCAGCCCTGAAAACACACTTTTTACTCACTTTTATTGAGGCTGAGAGCTTTTGTCACTCTGCAGGGCTGAATAGTAAGTCAAAGTTATTTTAATCCAAAGTAGAATACTTTCCTCACACTAGCATATTTGAGAATAGTTTTAAAGGCAAAAACATAAATTTCATACAGGTAAAGCATGAATATACACTGAAAATTTTTATTTAACTTACAAATTAATGAGCCATTAGCATATTATAAAAAGTTCAAAAGCAAATTTAGATTATCTCCAAAACTAGAGTGATAAGGAATGCTAAAATGAACATGAGTGTTTTGGAAAACAATTTATTGTATTCTGTTGGTCATAACTAATTTATATTTCCATAAGAATAATTTGTATTATCTAATTTTTTACAACTTTCAGGGTTGGAATATAATTTTTTTCTTTTCTTCTTTTTTTATTGTGAAAATACCATACAGAGGGGTTACAATTACATGGGCAAGGTAATGAGTGCATTTCTTATCAAGCATTGTTGCTTCCTCCTTTGTTTCCCCTTCCCATCTCTTCCTATCTCCGCCCCCTCCCTTGCTGTGCTCCCCCCCAAATATAATTTAAAGATAATGAATCACAGAAAATTCCTGACAGTGTGCTTGACAAGGCATATTTGTGCTGTTAATTTCAAGGTGTTTCATTGTTTTTTTCCTCCTAAAGGTTTATCTTTCAGAGACCTTTGTGCTTTGTAAAAGAATTTCCTGAAGACATAACAACCTATGGCTGATAAAATTTTCTAAGATGAAAAAAATAAACCTCCAAACAGTGACAAGTCTTAGGATATTTGATGGCTTAGAGCAGATCTGTTCATCCTGTCCTGGATGACAAAAATATTTAGTAGAGACTTTAGACACAATATATAATGATGGATTTTTAACGATTACAAATCTTCCTAACATGTGCATCCATCAGTCTTTTCTCTAAGCATAGATATTTTAATTTCTTACCAATATTTACTTCTGATTTATGCAGCTTTACAAACAACAGAAGGCAAGTAGTAAAAATCATTAACTGTTTTTCCTCTTGAGAATAGTTCTTATCTTTTCTAACACTAATGTTGATGAATGGCTGGAATCTATATACTGCTACCTAAGTAAGACTCTGAAGCTCAGGTGAATCAATAAAGTTAAGTAAATTAAAATAGAATGTTGACTTAGTGGTAAAACATGACTTTCACATTACAAGAATGCATTGTATCAATACTGATAGTTATTAGTGAGAATGAGAAATGGGTACCATTAAACTACTTATATATGACTACTTTATATATTTATGGTTATAAATGTATTTAATATAGTGGTTGCCTTGACATTTATTTTAGGCCTGACATAAATTACTTGAAATCCAATCTTAGCCTGTCACCTTTGGCCTAATTAAAGCCTTGCCAATTTTTCTGGTTGTTTGGCATGTAGTCTGTTCCTTCCTTATCTCACAGACTGACAACACATTTTACAATTACTGACCATGATAAAACAAATGGTCAACACCAGAATCATGTAAATAAATACATATTATGGGAGAGATGGGGAGAAGCTACTAGTTTAACTGAGCAAATCTGCAGTTCACTGGCAGACTTAAGGGATAATTCCCATGGATCGTAGCAAAGGAATGGCCCCACTACACACTCCACTCCCACTTTAAGTTTTCTTTTTACTTGTTTTGCCATTTGAATGACATTGGAATTTGTTTCAGAATACCAAATATAGCCCAATTAGTTTTCTCTTTCATTAAGAAAGACCAATTGAGATCTCTCTAGATTTGTCATTTTGTGGCTTTTGTTTACTTCCGTGCACACAGTGGGTTCTGTTCATAATATCCTTCCAAAAGGCACAGAATAATGTAGCATTATGGAGATGCAGTCTGTTTCTTGATTTTTTTTTCACAGGGTTAATAATTAGTTTCAGCTTGGTATGTCCTGTTCAGTCACCCACTAGGCATAATTATGTAGACTTTGGCAAATTGGGTTGAAATGAAGTGTCTGATTGATATGAAGTATGTGGCATGATGGACCTGGTTGGTCCTGAGCAAGACAGGGATGAAGTAAGTCTACAGTGTATGCTAAGTTGGATGTCACTATGTATAGACAATTGACCCACTCATTTCTGCCTGACATTAAAAGCCCACAGCATATCTGCCCTGAAAGCTAAGTAATTCAGAATTTTCATGTATTTGGTGAATTTTCCATTGTAGTTACTTATCAATTTACACCTCTATGGCCAGTTTTAACCAGAAATCTAGGTCTTAAATGATTGTTTATGTTCTGACTTTTTGCATATTCAATTCTTTCTCCATTAGAGGCATCTTCCTTTAAGCTTTCTTCTGTTGTTTACTAAGTTCTATGTTTTAATACCATTAAAATTTTTTTCTATTTATGTTCTTTGTCCTCAACCTCTCATTTTCTGTTTGTATTTTTACCAGTAATTTTTTTTTGTTACATCAGGGTTTTTATTTTGATAACCTTGTAAACATTTTCTCCAGGCTTTCAGTATATTTCTACATTGCCTTTTTATTGAGCTACCTTTTGTTTTCCATAGAGAGAAAATTCATTACTAAATCCTTCCCAAGCGCTTTACATCTCTGCCAGTACAGATGTGTGTATTTGTTTCCATGTTTCTTTTCCCCTTAGAACATTGTTTTTCTTGGAGACATTCATCAGAATGTCTTCTCACCTCTCCCTCCAACTCTCCATTAGGGATTTGTTTTTTCTCCAGGCCTGCTATATAACACCACCTTGGAGCTTTTCTTCAGCAATATTCTGAGAATCTCTGTAAAGTCCTGCTTCTTGAAACTTAGACCTTACTCTTATTTTAGGCTGTAGTTTTGATGGATCAATTTCTGATAATTTGTAAGATAGAGTATATGGGAGTTATGTTTTTCTTTGAAAATTTTTCTTTTCTTTCTTTTTTTTTGGGTCCGGTCATGGGGCCTGAACTCTGGGCCTGGGCGCTGTCCCTCAGCTCTTCAGCTAAAGGCTAGCACTCTACCACTTGAGCCACAGTGCCACTTTCGGCTTTTTTCTTTTTGCCTATGTGGTGCTGAGGAATCAAACCCAAGCCCTCATGTATGCAAGGCAAGCACTCTACCACTGAGCCACCTTCCCAGCCCCTTATTTGAAAGTTTGGATGTATAAAATGCCTTTATTTTTTCTCATGCCTGATTAAAATGATACAGTATTATACACTAGAAATAATGCAATTTTATCATTTGTAGATTTCTTTTTACATTTGTTTTACTATGCATTTGTTTGTATTCTTCAGTTCTGGGAATTTGTTTTATATTGTTTGGTTTTTCTTTCCCTTTTATTTCTTTGTTCTTTCATTTTCGAATTACTACTCTTAATATCACTCGTAGATGATGAACCTTTGGAATAATTCCTTAACCATAAATTTTCATCTCTGTTTTTTGTTATAGGAATAAAGTTCTGGTATAATTTACATTGTATCCTCAGTTTCAAACATATGAATTAATGAAGTTTGATAAATAGAAGTACTCAACAAAGAGAATATTTTCAGAGCCAGTGTGTTTTTTTTATAAATACTTATTTTTATTGTAAAGATACTGTACAGAGGGGCTACAGTTACATGAGAAAGATAATGAGTCCATTTCCTATCAAGAATTGTTACACCCTCCTTTATATTTCTCCAACCATCCCTTTTCTCCACACCTCCTCAACTCCTCCCTTCCCTCTCCCCCCCACAAAGTTGTAAAGTTCATTTTCAACATACTGTCTTGTACATCTCCTTGTTACAATGGGTCATCCTGTATTCTTATTTCAGCATTTTGTTATTTCCCTTCCCCTCCCCAAATTAGAAAAATGTATATACAAGCTTCAGGGCACCAGAATCAAATACAGTGAAAACAGGGGTTATACCATGGGGGAAAAGCATACAAAAGAAACAAAAAACTCATAGTACATTAGAGCTAGTGGTTTTTGTGCCCCTTGGCAGCCAATCCCTTCCCTCTTTCCTCACTTTTAGAAATTTATTTTGATTCATTGTTACTTCAATCGGTTGTTTGTTTTTCATACATACATACATTCTCTGTAAACAACACTCAGTAGTTAATTGACTAGTAGGAATATGAGGTATATAAACACGTACAAATCTTTTTGAAGAACGTTTTTTAAAAATTACTTCTAAGTAATCGGAGTGAGGTTGATGGTTTTTATACTAACTGTATGTTAACTTTATAAGAAATGGCTGTTTACAAAGTAGGTGTCTTCCTACCTCAATGTGTGAGAATTCTAGTTGCTCTCACTTAATTACCCCTGGTACTATTAGTCTCTCAAGTTTAGCTATTCCAGTGAGTGCTTTGTAGAGTCTTTTTTTTTTTTTTTCTGGTCCTGTGGGGCCTGAACTCTGGGCCTGAGCTCTGTCCCTCAGCTCTTCAGCTCAAGGCTAGCACTCTACCACTTGAGCCACAGCGTCACTTCCGGCATTTTTCTTTTTTCTTATGTGGTGCTGAGGAATTGAACCCAAGGCCTCAGACATTCAAGGCAAGCACTCTACCACTGAGCCACCTTCCCAGCCCATGGATTCATTCTTGTAAAATGGTTTTTAAATCAGGTTTGATGGCACACACCTGTAATCCAAGGAAAAACTAAGTTGAAAGGATCAGTCAGTACAACTGGAGTGTCTTTTAAAAATACTATTTTCTATATGGTATTTGAAGTCTAGAGTTGCAAGAGTTCCTATATATTATGAGTACAATATATTTAGTTATATGTATGTTGTGAATATGTTTGCTTCCAGTCTAATAGGCTGCGTTTTATATATATATATTTTGAGAATATTTTTATTCTAAAGGTGATGTACAGAGGGGTTAAAGTTACATAAGGCTGATAATGAGTACATTTCTTTGTGAACAGTATCACCCCTGCCCTCATTTTTTCCCAGTTTTCCCTCTCAATCCCCCTCCCTCTTAAGTGGTATACTTCATTTCCAACATAGTGTCTAGTGGGTATCAATATTGAATTAGTTCACCCTTGTCCCACTATTTCTGGGCTTCTCTTTCCCCTCCCCAAATCAGATAAACTTATATACAAGACAAAGGATACAGAAATAAAAAACATTGAGAAAAGGTAATGAGCCAAAGAAGAAAAGAAAAAAAATGAACTGCAAAGAGTACAATAAAAATGATCAAAATTTATGTATTTAATTATTCTGTTAATTCATTTCCAGTTTTTTTATAATGCTCTAAATAAAAGACATGTAATGCAGTCTACATTCATACATTTGGTAGCCAAATGAAACAAAAATTGATTTCTTAGAAAGTAACTTCTTTTTTTTTTCTCCTAACCTATCCCTTCTCTCACTTTTTTTATTTAATTAAGATTAGGTGATTACATAAATTTCACATATTTCACAATATTGTGGAATAGTGATACCTAGTTAGAGTCACAAACACATTTTAACTTTCACAAAGCAAATTGACATTACCAGGGTCTATACAGTTTGTGAACTCTATGGGCTTTGACAATACAAGTTATTTTTTATTTCCTTTTGCTTAGTGAAGGCTGTTCCCATTTATTCTGTTCTTCCTCCTGGCTTCCCTCTGTTGCGTGCATATGTCTACCATATATATGGTCTAGGACATGGAGTCATTTAGCAATGATATGACAAAATGGGTGGCTGTCCTTTTTTTCTTGAGTCCTGCTACTTTGCCATATCTTCTTGTATTTTGGCTTTAGCATCCACACATCAGGGAGACCATGTGCTGTTTGTCTCTTTCTTCTTGGCTTACTTTGCTCAAAATAGTCTGTTCTAGTTCCATCCATTTCCATGCAAATGCCATTATTTTGTCCTTTCTAATGGCTGCATAATATTCCATTGTATATAGGTACCACAATTTTTGGATCCACTCATTGGTAGTGGGGCATCTGGGTTGTTTCCAAATCTTGGCTATTGTGAATAAACAATAAACATAGAGGTGCATGTGTCTTTGTATACCGGTTCCTGTTGCTCAGGATGCCTAGGAGTGGTATGGCTGGATCATAGGGGAGGTATATATTAAGCTTTCTGAGGTATCTCTAGACTTTTCCAAAGTGGTTGTATTAGTATACATTCCCACCAGCAGTACAGTAGGGTTCCTCTTTCTCCGCATCCCCTCCAGCATTTGTCATTGGCTAACTTTAAGATGTGGGCCATACTGACTGGGGTAAGGTGGTATCTCAGGGTTGTTTTTATTTGCATTTCCTTTATAGCCAGGGATGATGAACATTTCCTCATGTGTTTCTTTGCCATTTTTAATTAGCTACATTTTTATTTTCCTAGTGGTGAAGACTTTCAGTGAGTAAAAGATTTATCATTTGGTAAAATTGTTTATTCATTTTATTTTTAATGGTTCATGTTTTAGAAGTCTTATCTAAGAACTTTTGGTCTTAATAACATTCATTTAAGAATGAGATTCTTTTAAGAACCTCACAAGTTTAATTGATATACTGGGTCTATTCATAGTAGTTTAAGCTATTTTGTTTTGGCAAATGGTAGAAGGTAAGGGCTGTGATTTTATTTCATATGGAAACCCATAAGAAATACTCCATCTACTTTTTGTTGAAAAAGCTATCTAGTCTTTCTCTGTTAACTACTTTGAATTATAAAGGGTAAGTTGAGTTTTCTGGGTGAAAATAAAATTATGCTTTCATTCATTTCATTTATTTGTCTATTTGTGCATCAAAACGGGTTAATGTAGTTATATACTAAGCCTTGAGACTGATTAGTGTAAAATATTTCAACTTTTATTCCTTTTCTGAATTGCTTTGGCTAGTCAAGTATCTCTCATCTCCCTCTTCTTCAGAGTCTGCTCAGGAGACTGAGGGCTTATATATCTGACTTGGAATTTTCCCCCATATGTAGATAAATTTGCTTTTTTTTAACTGAAAACTTTTTATTTCCAAGATCAAATATTACATCAGGACATTTACATGCATTTATAAACATGCAACAGTTTAACTTATAGGTCGGAGGTTTCCTTGAGTTTGGTCCTTCTCTCTGCACAGTGAGTTTATATCTTCAAAAGACTTATCATCCCACTCCCTTCTCCCTCTCACCCACTCTCCTCAATTCAAGTTGCAATCTTAATAGAATATAGTTGGTTACCACACAGCAAGAATGTTCACAAGTAGGAACAGCCAAAACTGGTGGATTACCAACTGAAAGACCTTTACTTTGAATAAGTATTTACCTATAGACTATGGGTATCTATAGATAGACCATACCCAGTTAAGATTTACCTGGCTTTAGAGTAAGTGGAAGTTCCATTCAGTTTTTGCCAGCAGTTACAGCTTTGCCTTATCTAATGGCATGGGTTTTCTCCTAAGTTTAGAATGTCTACTACCTCCATGTGCTTTTTAGTTATCAGGCTTTTCCTAGCATCTTTGTTATCACTTACTAACTGGGAGGGTCTATGGTGTATTGAATTAAAGTGGATGGTTACTTCACTCACTGGTTCCAAAGTTTGCTTTCCAACTTGGGGAAGAGCTGTAGAAACAAATCTCCTAGCACCATAGAAATTAAAGGCCCAGAAAACCAGAGAAATCCATATGCATTTCAAGGAGTACTTACCAAAATACTACAATAAAAGCATTGACTTGGTCCATTATCTTCTTGAATTTAGTAACAAAGCTAAACTACACAATATATTTAGAGCTTGTCTTGCATTAAGAATACAAAAATCTCAGTAAGACCATCAGTTTGTCCTGATTAAAGTGAGTACACAAACATTCAAGGGGATATCTAAATACTGTTAGGAAACAGCCCAAGAAAAAACTTTTAAAGCAAAGTATTGATAGCCAGAGAACTTGGACCCATGAACCTGGGTGCAAAGAGACCTCAGAAAGATGGAGGAAGCAAGTCAGCTGAATGCTTACAGCAAAGTGCAGAAGGAAGTCAGAGAGAATTCCAAAGAATGATGCTGCCCATTTGGTAAAGTAGTGGATCAATGTCTTGGACACTCGAGGTTGGTATCTTGCTGTGTTAAGAGGCAAGGGGTAGAGATGAAGGTTTTTCTGGCATGAAAAGAGAAACAGTTATCTTCCATTTGTTCTATATCTTGAGCTACCAAGAAGTGATTTTATGGCTACTTCTGATTCACACAATCAATTTCCCAAGCACAACAGCTAAGATCAAACACTTTATTCCCTTTCTTGGAGTTTTACTTCTAATGTTAAGCCATAGACTAACCCCAAATATTCTTTAATTTATATTTGGCCAATGTGATTTAATATAAATTTCTTTATAGATATTTTTGTAATCTAGTTGTTACATAGCTGTGTCCTGGAGGCTGGATCTTCCTTTTTACTTTTTTTTTTGTTTGTTTGTTTATAAGTTTCTGTATGTATGTGTTGCAATCATTCAGGTTTTTTGACAGCACAGGTAATGCTTCTCCATTTTGTATTTCAGAAGATTAAATTTTATTAATGTGATGACTTTGTTTGAAGTGTACAAGGCTGATGATCTCTGTGTAACTTGTGTGTGTGTGTGTGTGTGTGTGCGCGCGCGCGCAAGCGTGCATGCGGCGCACGCACGTGCACGTGCTGGTACTGAGACTTGAATTCAGCATTTGAGCATTATCTCTTAGGTTTTTATGCTTACGGCTGGAGCTCTACCACTTTACCTATATCTCCACTCAGGCCTTTTCCTGGTTTATTAGAGATTAAGAGTCTAACAGACTTTCTTGCCCAGTCTGGCTTTGCACTGCAATCCTAAGGTCTCAGCTTCTCAAGTACAGATATGAGCCACTGGATCCTGTCTTAAGATGTAATTTTTATTTTTGTCAGTCATGGGGGCTGAACTCTGGGCCTGGGTGCTGTCCCTCAGCTTATCAGCTCAAGGCTAGCGCTCTACCACGTTAGCCACAGCACCACTTCCAACTTTTTTTTCCTGCTTATGTGGTACTAAGGAATCAAACCCAGGGCCTCATCCATGTGAGTGAGGCAACCACTCTACCACTGAGCCAACTTCCTAGCCCCTTAAGATGTAATTTTAAATACTTTAATTACTAAGCCTTTGTCTACCATTGCCTCTTTTTAATAATAAGAATTAAATACTAAGCGATGATATTTTGTCAATTTTGAGTTTTAGAGGGTATAAACCCTTGTAATATTTATAATATTTGTTTTTTGCCCTCCAAGAGCCAGAGTTTGACTTTGGGAGTAGTAAAGCCTCTGCTGAATGTGTGTTCTAATTGCTATAAATGATGAAATTCTATAAACTACGATTACAATAAGTTCTCTTTTTTTGGGTGGCAGTTATGTATCAGGTACTGAACTATGTGCAAAAAGGATCTTGTGAACAGAACTACATGAGAAATGCAGTTTTCCGTTTTCCAAATGAAGAAACTAAAACAGAATATTAACTTACGTAAAACTAAATTAACATGTCTAGACCTCAAAATGTTTCTGTGTGACACTGAAGATCTCCTATCACTCTATAGTCTTCAGTGACATTTATTGTCATTAAAATAGCATATTGAAACTATTTTGATGACAAATTATGTGTTTTTCCACATTGTCAGTTTTAAAATTGAAGACTTTTGCCCTTTACAGAGATGAAAAAATGTATTATATGGATTTGCTTGTCTCTAGTTACAGAGGAAATTATGCATATTTTCTTGACCACTGAGTTACTTTTAAAATTTTAATAAATTTCCTATTCATAGTATTGTCCATTTTTATTGTGAAATTCAAGTGTAGTTTTGTTGCATTGATTATCTGAGCTGTTTGCAAATGAAGGAAATTGCTTTTCATTTGTATGGTGAGATTTTTTAAATAAACAAAACTCCTTAGCCCCTTATTGGATATCTCCATCTTCATTTTCTCCTGGGATTGTTCAGTGGATTAGTAAGTCAAATGCCTAATGATATAATTAATGATCACTTTATATTTGTCTACACAATTTACATTTTATTAGCATGACATTGCGTGTCTGTTGAGCATGTTTCCAGAACATGATATGTAGAAAGATTGAGAATTCTCTTAATCATCAGTTGCTTATTCCTCATTGCCTAACAATTCCCTTTTCATTTAGTCTATTTCTTCTTGAGTTTTAGTAAGAGGAACAAGAAGAAACTATGCCATATATTTATGGGAAGTCTCATCAGTTAAATATCCAAGTTTATAACTATTCTTTTCATCATGTATCATCAGATCATAATTTTTTCCAAGTTTCCCTCACTGGAGAACAAGAATTAATTTCATCAAGGTTCTAGTAACATGATTCTCCTTTTCATCTGAGACTTCACAATTGTTTTTTCAAGGCAATCTAAACTTTTTCAAAATATATACCTGTATCCATTTTCCAGTGCCAAAGCCACAGTTACAGTCTTATTATTACAGCAACAACCTACTTCTTTTTATTTTATTTTATTTTTTATTGTGAAAATACTGTACAGAGGGGTTACAATTACATGGGCAAGATAGTGAGTACATTTCTTATCAAGCATTGTAGCCTCCTCCTTTGTTTACCCTTCCCATCCCTTCCCAGCTCCCCCCCCCCCAACCAAAGTTGTAAAGTTCGTTTTTGACATGACAACTTGTACTTCTCATTGTTGCAACGGGTCCACCAAAATACTGTACAGAGGGGTTACAACCACATGAGCAAGGTAATAAGTACATTTCTTATCAAGCATTGTTGCCTCCTCCTTTTTCTCTTACCATCCCTTCCCTCCCATTTCCACAACTACATTCCGCCCCCTGCCCCTAGCCTAAATTGTAAAGTTCGTTTTTTGATCCATGAGACTCTTATCTCCAATTAATCACCAGAAAAATAAAAGCCAGAAGTGGAGCTCTGGCTTAAGTGGTAGAGTGCTAATCTTGAGCAAAAACATCAGAATAGGCCCAGACCCTGAGTTCAAGCCCTTGGATTGGCAAAATAAATATATCAAAGGTGATTATCTTATACTGATTTTTTACTTACTAAAGGATTGCTTGCCAACATAATTTGGTAGCCTATTATGGGTATCATGGCTTTTTGCCATGATTGAACAAACAAAATGTAATTTTCTGTTTTAAACTGGAGTTTTCCAAACATATATTACTTTAACATATATTTATTATACCGTATAAAGTAAGCTTTACAATTAGGGTTTGATTACTTATTTGAATGACCAATGTGAAAAATATACTTTGGTTTAAATTTGGGGAAGAGAAAAACACAGTCTAATAGTAAGTAGAATGCTATTTACATCCTTGGTTCTAGGTTTTTAAAAATTGTTTTTTATATTTTTCCTTATTTCAAATGATATATTTATAAATGCTGATATGTAGGGATTTTCTAAGACTGGTTATATTAAATGCAGTTGTGAAATCAAAATATATCAGTGATGGGGTGGGATTGAATGGAATTTACTATGTAAATATATGGAAATATAACAACAAAAATCTAAATGCTAAAAAAATAAAAAAATCTAAATGCTAAAAAAGAGCAAAAAGAACAAAATATATATTTACAAGGTGTAAAAGAACTTGATTCATTAAACTTTTTGCTTTTTCTTTTACCCTTGTTGAATTCAAATGTCTCATCTTAAAATTTGGTTATTCTTGAACTTTATCTTGCTTTATTTTTATATCTGTAGGCTAGTTGTACAAAAGGGTTTCAATTCAATGTGTTGATTTATAATTACAATGCATCTTGATCAGAGTTACCCCCTTCTATTATTCTCCCCCCTACATTATCCCAACTTTACCCATCCCTTCAAGTTAGTTGGTTCCATTTTCATGTATGTACATCGAGTATTAAGACTGTATTTACATATCATTTCTCTCTCCATTCCTCTGTCCCTTTCCCTTAAACTTCACACACCTTAGACAAACATGTTTCAACTTTCTGGTTTTCATTTTATTAAGCTGTCAATTGTTCAAAGCACTTAATCTATGAGAATCCAGCCCTGCTTCTTCCATATTTTGTGTGTATAGGTGAATAGTCCGGTATATGTTTTCATGTTTATTGTTTTAGATATAACTTCCATATATGAAGGAAAATAGGAACCTTTGTCTCTCTGAGTCTGACTTCACTTATAGTTTTTTCCACATTCATGCATTGTCCTGAAAATGACATGATTCTTCCTCATAGATGGATACAAGTCCATTATATCAATATTTATAGTATCTAGATATAATTATGTCTATCCATTTATCTACTATCATCTAATATTTTCTTGATTCATTATTCATTAAAATTATTTACTTTAAATAGTTCCCATTTAATGAAGTGATTTATTCATTTATTGTAGGCATTGAGCTTTTTCTACTAGGCTATAATGGATACTACAGCAGTGAGCATGAATGTGTGTGTCTTTTTATATTATGCTGTAATCTTTTGGAAAAATGCCCAGGAATGGTACTACTGGATCATAAGATAGTTCTATTTTTATTTTTTGTGGAATCTTCATACTGAATTCCAGTGTCTGCACTAATTTACATTCCCAGCAACAGTTCCTTCCCCCCCCCCCCCACATCCTTGCCAGCATAATTTATTGTTCTGTTCTTGAAGATCAACATCAGTATTATTTTAATGTGAATTTCCTCTGTGGCCAGAAATGTTGACTATTTCTTCATGTGTTTATTGGCCACGTGTACTTCTGAGAATTGTCTGTCTGGCTCCTTTGCCCATTTATTAACTGGGTTGTTGGTTTTTTATTTGGGTTTGGGTTTTGAGCTCTTTGTATATTCTGGTTATTAGATCTTTGTCAGATGTATAGATGGCAAAGATCACCTTTTTTAAAAGACAGTAACTATATCCTTCAGTGTGCAGAAGATTTTTAGGATTTGCTTTATATTCTTTTTTATATGATCTTTAGGATGTTCCTTGATTTCTCATTACTTCATTTTTCTTATCAATAACATTTTGGTGCTTTCTTTGAAGAACCTTGGAAAAATTAAACTGAAATCTTGAAAGTGATGTCTTATTACTATTAAGATACTGTAATGACTAATTAGTCTTTGTAATATTCCTGATGAATCATATATTTTCTTGTATTGGTTTTAGTTGTTGCTAGATAATGCAAATTTTCCTTAATGCTTGTAAAATTCAATTATTTCATCTGTTAATTAGGGATACTTAAAATAATGAATTATATCAGATGATTTTTCAATTTCACTTTAACCTTGGAATTTAATGTTTCAAAAATATCTAAACTCAAAAAACTTAAAAGGCAAAATTCTGATTGTATACAAGGTTTAGCTAAAAATACTAGAGATAATTTGTCAAAATACTGTAAGCATCAGGGAATTTCTTTGGTGACTCTTAGATTTTACTCATGATGAATCATAGTAGGATAATGGTCTCTCTCTAGCTGTTTTCTTTGTTGTTATTATTATTACTTTTTTTTGAGACAGGGCCTTGCTGTGTAGCCCAGGTTATCTGAAACTTGCTATGAAGCCCAGACTAGACTTAAACTTGTTTTTTTCTTTTCTTTTTAAATTATCTTTAAGTAGTTGTACAAAGAAGTTCCCATTCTACAAAACAGCATATGAGTACAAAGTGTCTGACAACATTGTCACCATCTCTCTTAACTCATCCCTTCTCTTACTTTTTTTCTTTAATCGAGATTAGGTGATTACATAAATTTCACATATTTCATAGTATTGTGGAATAGTGATACTTAGAGTCACAAACACATTTTAATGTTCACAAGGCAAATTGTCATTATCATGGTCTACAGTTTGTGAATTCTATGAGCTTTGATAATACAAGTTATTTTAGTGTAGGCTGTTCCGCTTTATTCTGTTCCTCTCCCTGGCTCCCCTCTGTTGTGTGTATATATCTACCATATATATGGTCAAGAACACGTAGTCATTTAGCAATGATACTACAAAATGGGTGGCTGTCCTTTGTTTCTTGAGTCCTGTTACTTTGCCATATCTTCTTGTATTTATATATCAGGGAGACCTAGACTTAAATTTGTAATTGGCCTGCCTCTGCCTCCCAAATGCTAGGATTACCAGTCATGTGCCACCACATCTTGCTCTCGCCTTATTAGTTAATTGATTAATTTTAATTTTAATTGTTTATTTGTTTATTTTTCATTATACTCATGTTTGGCATTTTCACTCATTGCTGGCATTCTACCACTTGAGCCATACATCTAATCTGGTTATTTTGCTGGTTAATTAGAGACTTTTCTGCCTATGCTGTCTTTAAACCTCAACTCTTAGAACTTAGTCTTCTTAGTAGCTAGGATTACAAATGTGTAATTCTATTGAGTATTTTAAAAACAACAACTGAAATCTTATGCTGAGGTGAGGCAATTTTCTAGGCAGTTGTAGAAGAGCAAGTTATCTCTGCTCTGTATTCTATTTTTTTGAAGATCTTCTGTTCTGAATTTATCATTTCTATAAGGAGTCATAATGGTTTTGTTCTGTTTGTGCTTTCATAGGTGTTAACTGGAAAATTTCCATAATCACTAGTGACTTTCCAAATGCAGGGACCAGCTCACAGATTTACATTATATTATATGGACATCATAGAAGTTCGGCTCCCATATATCTTTATGGAACAGACGGAGTTCGATTTCAGGATGGCCATGAAGACATTTTTACTGTAAGTAATAAACTGAGTAAAATCTGTTAATAGAAGTTCTACAGCTAGCAGGTACCTTGGAATAAGTACAATTTATCAAAATGGGGCTCTTTCTATTATAACACAATATGCCTGTAGAAGATCAATCAAAAGAAACTCATGACAGTTTTGCTCAGCCACATTTAACATAAATCTGCCATATGGGAAGAGACAACAGCTTCACAGAAATATGAGATGTTCAACATTTATGGTTTGTGTATAGGTGGCTTTCATCAACACTAGAGATAAGCTTCAAAGTCTTAAGTCAAAAGGGAAAAACAAAATGACCAAACAAGGAACCTAAAGAAATCGTTATCAAGTTATTAGTTACTACTTTTTACTTATTATTTTTTCATATCAGGTTCATAGACCATGACTAGACTCACTGAGCTCAGCATTTATAAAGAAAAAGAGGAACAGAGATGTAGCAGGGAGACCAGTACCATGTTAAGTTAAAATCAGGGATATTATAATCAATGAAAGGACTTAAAATAGGTCAACACAGACTTAGTAATTTACAATGTCAGTCTGAATTAAGCACTGGATATATGCAAGAACTGTCTTGAAACAGGTGGAGAGAACATCAACTCATGATCAAAAGGGTATCTTTAAGTACCTTTAATATTTTTAGGCTATCTACCTCCACTTTGTGTTTGATCTATTATAACCTGCGTACTTAGTTCACAGGAAAGGTTGAACCATTGGGAACAACCATTCCCATTAGACTAATGTAACAATTCTCTCTCTCTCTCTATATATATATATATTAAAGATACTATACAGAGAGGTAACAGTCACATGAGCAAGGTAATGAGTACACTTCCTCTCTAGCATTGTTGCTCCCTCTCGTTTTTCCCCTACCACCTCTTCCCTTCCCACTTCCTCAACTCCTTCCTGCCCCTCAAGTTGTAAAGTTCATTTTCAACAGTGTCTTGTACATCTCATTGTTACAATGGACAAAACTGTATCCTTGTTTCAGCATTTTTAAATTTCCCTTCTTCTCCCCAAACTAGAAAAATGTATATACAAGATGCAGGACACAGAATGAAATACAGTGAAAACAGGGGTTATACCATGGGGGAAGAACATACAAAAGAAACAAAAAAAATCACATAGTTAATGTAACAATTCTTTCTATACATTTTAAAAATAAAGTCAAGATGCATTAGTGAGATTATTTCTTCGTTGCTTTGTATGTCCCTCCCCCACAGTATAACCCCTGCTTTCACTATATTTGATGTCAGTATAACTTGTGGAGGAGATGGGGAAAAACAAGTCGTATAAGGATACAGGTGGACCTGTTGCAACAATGAGAAGTAAAAGTTGTCATGTCTAAAACGAGCTTTACAATGTTGGTGGGGGGGTA
>NW_012267225.1:19861268-19862828 GCF_000151885.1 Dipodomys ordii
CAAAGTTGTAAAGTTCGTTTTTGACATGACAACTTGTACGTCTCATTGTTGCAACAGGTCCACCTGTGTCTTTATTTAAATGACTTGTTTTTCCCCTTCCCTTCCACAAATTATAACAACATTAAATACAGTGAAAGCAGGGGTTATACTGTGGGGGAAGGACATACAAAGCAACAAAGAAATAATCTTATAAATGCTTTAGAAACAAATGCATGAAAGAAAAAAACATTTAAATACATATCTTAGGGTTCATTTTCAACATACTTCTTATTATCAAAAACTTACTCAGTTTTTTGGTACTGCTGTAATAAAGTACCACTGACTGGTGTCTTAAAATGACAAAATTTTGTTTACTCATATTGGCTGGAAGTTCGAAATCAAGTGTCACCAGGATTGGTTCATTTTGAGTGCTCTGAGAGACAGTTTGTTCTGTGTGTGGTGTCCTGCAGTCCCTAGGATTCTTTAGTGTGTAACTATATCACTCTATCTATCTGCTTTCTCACATGAGAATTTACTTATGCATTTCTCTTCTAATTTACTCTAGATTAAGGATTCATCTTATTTTGTTATGGGGTCTTCTTAAATTATATCAAATTACATTTTCATTGACCATCTTTCCAAGTGTTTTACCATTTTATTGCTTCCAATTTTGTATATGAATGCAGTTGTTCTCATTTCTTATCAAGTTTGGTATTTTCACTGCTTTCAGTTGTACATAATTTTTTATATATGTCACACTGTATCTCACTGTGGTTTCAGATGAGTAATGATGCTGAGTATAATTTCATGTTCTCCTTCTTTTAACAAAATGAATTACTTTGAGGGATTTCTGAATAAATTTGCATTCCTGGGATAAGCTTAAAATTTGTGGTTGACAACATTTTGTTGATTATATTTCCCATTTATGTTTATGAGGGTTATTGCTCTGTAGGTTTCTAATAATATCCTTTTCTGCTTTGATATTGGAGTACTATTCCAGATTCCACATATGAATGAAAATATGGTATTTGTCTAAGTCTGGCTTGTTTCACTTAACACAAGGAACCTTAGTTCATTTTTATTCTTCACAAAGACATCATATATTTTATCTCCTTCTTTTCAGACAGTGGGCCCCTGTAGTCACTCGATGATGCCTTTTGATTGTTTGAAGTGTAAATTTTAAACTAAAAGATGAATTTCTCACATTTAAAATTTTCTTCAGGTTTTGAGGTACTCCCTTGCAAATCTATATCTTTAATGAACTTAATGATTTAGGGAGATGCAAAACCCCCTAGTAAATACACATCATATGTCATTATTTTGATTTCTGTGTTTATACTTTCATCCTTTTCAATTTTAGTTGTTTAGAAAAGGCGAAGTGCAATTTTTTCCCTATTGATTTGATTCTTGCACATTTAGCAAGCATTGATTCTCTCTTGCCCTTTCAGTACATTTTTAAGGGAGCAAAGTTACAGGGCTTTATTTCATTTTTTTATTGTGAAAATACTGTACAGAGGGGTTACAATTACATGGGCAAGATAATGAGTACATTTCTTATCAAGCATTGTAGCCTCCTCCTTT
>NW_012267225.1:19872453-19891148 GCF_000151885.1 Dipodomys ordii
TTTCTTTTTGCTTATGTGGTGCTGAGGAATCGAACCCAGGGCTTCATGCATGCAAGGCAAGCACTCTACCACTGAGCCACCTTCCCAGCCCCTTTTAGTCATTTTATGTCATCGTTTTGGATTCCCTGTTACCTGGACCCCTAACAACTCCAAAAGTGTTTCTTTTTAATTCGGATACTGTGTGTATGTGTGTGTGTGTGTGTGTGTGTGTGTGTGCGCGCGCGCGCGCACGCGTGCTGGTCCTGGGGCTTGAACTCAGGGTCTGGGCACTGTCTTTGGGCTTTTCTTTTCTTTTCTTTTTTTTCCCCTCAAGTCTAGTGCTTTATCATTTGAGCCACATACGGCTTTATACAGTGGTTAATGGGAAATAAGAATCTCCTGGGCTTTCCTGCTCCGTCTGGCTTTGAATTGCAATTCTGACATCTCAGCCTTCTGAGTAGCTAGGGTTACAGCATGGGCCACTAATGGCCAACAGATACTTTGGTATTTAAAAATTTTCTTTTTGCTGAATTGTTCCATTAAGAGCTTTCAGTATAGTGTTGACTAGAAATGTTAAAAACCGAGATCCTTACCCTATTCTTAGTGTATGGGATAGCATGCAAGGTTTTTGTCTTTGGACATTTATCTATAGGCTTTTTTTTCTATTGTTAAGGAGAAGTACAGAGGAGGTACAGTTACATAGTAAAGTAATAAGTACATTTCTTGTCAAACTTGTTACCCCTTTTCTGCTTTTTCTCCTACTTTCCCTCCCCCAACTTGTATAGACCATTTCCAACATATTGTCTTGTGTATATCACGTTGCATTGGTTCCCCCCTTGTCCTTTTTCTCACCATTCTGTTGTTCCCCTTCCTTTCCCTAATTTGAATGAAGGTATATACAATACCAAGGTACCAAAACCAACAGGAGACATACCAAAGGGGGAAGAATATACAAAAGAAACAAAAAAAATCACATAGTACACTCTGAAGTGTCTTTTATCATACTCAGGAAGTTCTCTTTGAGCCCTACTTTAAAAATGAAATTGTGTTGGATTTAATCAGGTGTTTTTTCTTGCATTATGATGATTCCAGGTTTCTCCTCTTCATTGTGTTTATATAGTTTATTATATTGTTTGTGTATTAAATAAGTTTCCATGGGATAATGTGGTGGGTTCAATATGACTCAGTTTGCTCACTTGTTGAAAAATTTTGCATGTGTACTTATTAGACATATTGGTCTATCACTGTGTTTTCTTATCATATCCATGTTTGGCTTTGGTACCAGCATAAGGCTGACTTTGCAGAATGAGTTAGGAAGTGTTCTCACTTGTTTTCTTTAAAATATTATTTTCAGAAGACTTGTACTCAACTGGTATTACTCTGTCTTCTTTAAATATTGGGTAGAATTTGCCAGTGAAGACTTCTGTCTGAGACTTCTCTTTGCAAGGAGGTTTTTGACCATTAATCCAATTTCTTTACTGGTTATAGATCTGTTGTGTTTTGTCTTTCCTTTTGGGGTGTGCTCTAGACATTTGTTCATTTTATCTAGATTATCTAATTTGTTGATATACGATTATACACATTTTTTTGAGGTACTGCAGTTTTGAACTCAAGATTTTGCACTTGCTAGGCATCTATTTTTCTACTTGAGCTGTACCAATAGCCCTCTTCACTTTCATTATTTATTGCTTTTTTTTGGCCTGGGCTCTGTATCATTCCTGCATAACTAGGATGATAGGAATATACTATTATGCCCAGTTTTTTAAACGGTTCAGATGGTGTTTCACAAACTTTTTATTTTCCCTGGATTGGCCTCTAACCATGATTCCCCCTACCCAGTAGCTACAATTTCCTCATATGTCACAGTATATTTTGTAACCCTTTTTATTTCTGTATGGTAATGGCCTTGCTTACATTTTTTATTTTAGCAGTTTAAATCTTTTTTTAGTTAGATAGTTATAAATTTGTTAATTTCATTTTTCTCTCAAAGAATCAACTTTGGTTTCATTGATTCTGTTATTTTTCTGTTTTGTTACATAACATATGATTTGTCATGGTGAATGTTCTTTGTACACTTGAAAAGACTGCATATTCTGCTGTTGAATGGAATACTCTATAGATGTTAGATATAGTTGGTATGTAATGTTCAAGTCTGTTTCCTTATGATTCTCTGTAGTTGTTTATCCATTATTCAAAATATTCTTATTATAGTAGGTTGTCTGTTTTATTTTTCAGTTCTGTTAAATTTTTGCTTTGTAGGACTGAGGATATAGCTCATCATGGGTTCAACCCATAGCACTTAAAGAAGATGATATGTATTTTAGTGCTCTGTTAGGTGTGCACATTTTTGTAATTCTAATTATATTTCTTTCTCCTCCTCCTCCTCTTCTTCCTCCTCCTGCTCCTCCTGCTCCTTCTCCTCATCCTTGTCCTCCTCCTTATCCTTGTCCTCATCCTCCTCGTCCTCTTCCTCCTTTTCCTTCTTTTTCATCTCCTTCTTTTATCCTGTTCCTCCTCTTCCTCCTCCTTCTCCTCCTCCTTTTCTTTTTTCTTCTTTTTCCCAGAGTAAACTCCTCTCTGAGCAACCAGTCCCTGGCTTATACATCTCTCTTCTGGATGAACGTACCACATAATCAATATATAATGTCTAATCTGTGCTGTTTTAAAATAGATTTTGTGAAATTACACTGAAAGAAATTTTCTTGATTTTATAGATCACAGTTGGGGATATTGGAGTACCATTTAAGATTCGTGTTGGTCATACTAACTCTGGACATGCACCTTCCTGGCATTGTAAAGAGGTAAAGATCTATCAAAACTTTTGGCAAAATCTAAAGATGTATAAATGTTTCTGGCAAAATTTTCTACAAATTCCTCCAAGCTGTCATCTTTTGGAGGAGTATTTCATACTTACAGTGAGTTTATAAAATCAAACCTAATGTTTTTAGTCAGTTCACTTCTCAAGAAAACAGTGTCATATATCATATAACCTTATTCATTAATTGATTGAGGGACGCACCTGACATGAGGTGCGTGAAGAAAAGAGAATCCTTGGGACTTCAGATCCACTCACAGAGCTTCTTTATATACTTAGGTTGCTGATTATGTGGTGACTAGTAGTACATAAGATTTTCTTCAGAAAGGTTTGCAAAGTCATAGCATTGTCTTGGTTATTAGATGTGGATGCCAATACTGGAATTCAGTGTACTCTACAAAGCAAGTCATGTACCTTGTGTGTGTGTGTGTGTGTGTGTGTGTGTGTGTGTGTGCATATACGTGCTGGTCTTAAGCCTTGAACTCAGTGCCTGTGCACTGACCCTGAGTGGTTTTCCTTTTTTTTTTCTTTCAAGGCTAATGATTACCACTTGAACCACAGCTCCACTTTTGGCCTTTTGGAGGTTAATTGGAGATAAGAGTCTCATGAACTTTCTTGCTTGGGCTAGCTTTGAACTGCAATCTTCAGATCTCAGCCTCCTGAGTAGCTAGAATTATAGGCAAGAGGTACCAGTGCACAGCTATTTTTGTTTATTTTTAAGAGGAAAAATAGCTTAAATGCCTACCTTGTTTAGCATAGAAAACTTCTATTATTCTCTGATTGACAGTAGAAACAGATCACTCAACACTGGAAATCATACAACATTTTCATTTTTGTGCATGTTGCATTTGCATTGTCTGCCATTTCAAAACAAATGATAGTAAAGTTTCAGAAGTCATTGAACATCTTGATATTCTTGGCAAACTTGCTTTTCTAAAGTTTTATAATTTTTGAAAAAATTCGTGCAAGATTCATGGAAACTGATACTTATATAATGCTACCTTTTTCCTTTTCAATAAACTAAACTAATTTATGAAAGTTACCATTAATATTTCTGCTATCTCACTTGATTGATAACTGATAAACAATACTATATTCATGAAGCTGGGAAGCTGTGTTAGTTTTAAGTGATCTGAAAAGATTACGTAGTATTACAAAGGAATGCTATAAAAATCAGGCTGAAATTTCTAAGACTTTTTGTCTGTGGCAAATTCTATGTCATTGTAAGGCAACTTGTTTGCCTGAAGTTTTCTTCATCTCTTTCAGTACCAGTGGAGAGATAATATATTTATTTATTTTTGTAGAAAAGAGGTATTGAAGTTAAGCCTGTAGTATATTACTGAGATACATTGTGCTTTAGCCCTGAGATACATTCTTGGTTCAACATTTTATTCTAAGCATATAACATACTTAATATATTTACTTATTTGCTGGATGATGGGTTTGAAATTTTTTCTTCAAATCTTATACAGTTTAGAAGTTGAATTGTTAAGTAAGAAAATTGTACCTATAATCTGAATGGATTTGAATAAAAACAAAATATGATTCAATTTATGCAAAAACAATCACATATTTTTTAGGAAACTAATTCTTTCATGTTTAGTTAGGGAAGATTACAAAATAAAAAAGTACAAAATGCTAGTTCACTTTGTTTTTCAAATGACTAGCTTTGGGCTTTATTACAAACCTAAGTCAGCCAGCTCCCAGAGGCCCGCATCTATATAGCCCTAGTTAGCCAGGAAGCTGAGATCTGAGGATTAAGGTTGAGAGCCAGCTCAGGGAAACAAAACCTACCGATTCTTATTTCCAATTAGCCACTAGAAAGCCAGAAGTTCAAAGCTCAAGAGGTAGAGCACCAGTCATGAGCAAAAACATCAGTAAAAGAGATCCTAATTTCAAGCCCCAGTACTGGCACAAAAGAATAAAAAAAAGTCAACTCAAATAATCATGGCAGTAGCCATCTTGCAAACGGGTGGATCTCTTATATTGTTATAAGATAGCTTTGCTGAAGTGACACTGCATTAGAAGCATTGATGGACACTTAAAAATGTGAATCCTGGGCCTGTCTGGGACTCACAGATTTTAATAGGTTGGGGTGCTGAAAATCTTTTAACAGAGTTACTTCTTGAGCCCATTTAAGTAAAAATATCTGTCTTTAATGCTAGTGAAAATAAAGTTAATTTAATAATAACACTCCACTGAAGCTTTTAAAAGAGTAATGGTACATTTATGAAAGGCTAGATTTTAGAATCAGGAAACATAATTTCTATTGTGAGGTAATTTTTTTAAAGCATTTTTGAGCTCCTACTAGGATTTATTAACATCCTTGTTTGACTCCTTGGGTTAGATATGATGTCACAGGCTCACAAGTTGCTTGAATCGCAATCATTGCTAAAGATCCAGAAGAGAACTGTATCAATTTAAATCTATAGTGTATGAAATCTAACTTCATGCTAATGTTTCACCTTAAATAGTAGATGTATTTTTAATTTAATTTTATTGTCAAGGTGATGTACAGAGAGTAGACTTAAAATAATATTCTAAAAACTATAAACATTTCTTTAAAAAAACATTTCTTTATAAATGAAAAAATATTAATTACACAAAAATTTGGTGTAAATTGATGTTTGATATAAGCATTTCAAAGTAGAGAAATTATCCAGGTGCTGGTAACTTACACTTGTAATCGTAACTACTCAGCAGGCTGAGATCTGAGGATCATGGTTCAAAGCCAGACGGGACAGAATAGTTTGTGAGACTCTTATCTGCAACAAACTACTCAGAAAAAGCCAGAAGTGGCACTGTGGCTTAATTGGTAGAGTGCTAGCCTTGAGCAAAAGAAGCCTCAGGGCAGTGCCCGTGTCCTGACTGGGGCACCCAGGATGGGCACAAAACAAAACAAAACAAAGTAGAGAAATCAGAAAAGTTTCAAAATAGAGGAAACAAATGCCATTTACTTGAAATGTCAATAGAAGAAATTTGAAGTTTTCTCATATTAAAAACAATTGTTGGCATAAACATCAGGCTTGGACAAACCTTTTATTTGATTCTGATAATTTTTTGCAAGTAATGGTATTTTTGTTGTAGATACAATTGCAGAACATGAATTGTGGAAAACAATTTTACATACCTGTTCAACGATGGCTGGCCCGAGATAAAGATGATGGGGAAATCTGCCGAGAATTTCCTCTTTTAAGTAAAGGACAGTGGGTCCTTCCAGGTAGGGAAGATCCAACTTGAATCACCACAGATAATACTTGCTGAAATGCTGAAGGTCAAGAGAACTCTGTAACTGAATGCAGAACTCTATAACTGAATGAATTAAACTCTACTTTCTTATCAGTTACCTCTGTTGGTGTAGCAGCAGCATCTAAATATTTTTTAGTTGTTTCATATGCTGGAATTCAGTAATATGTTCTTATCACATAGTCTTTTGGTAGGTCAACAGTAATGCCTCTCAATCAAAACAAGAAAATTAATTCTTAGAAGGCCATGAGGAAATTGGATGTCCAGTAAAACATTGGGCAAAAAAATGTAAATGAGTGTACTTTTCCTATCAGACTTCTCTTAGTTTTGAAAATTTATTTTGGATTAGGAATTGAAAACACAATTGCTCAATGACTTTATTAACATTTGTACGAAGGCAGAGATATGTCAAATCTTGTCTTAATGAAGCTGAGAATAAATAGGCTGTTGACCTACTCAGTGTGAAATAGGTCACTGATTCTTACCATCAAATTCAGATGTTAAAACTACACAGTAAAAATATAAATAAATAAATTCAGGTGTTACTGTCCTGAATTGACCTGAACTTGTGCTTTTGGCTCCAAAAACTTCTGCTTTGAATAAAAAGGGGAAAATGTATGTGGAAATTAGTAAGTGGACAACTAATAAAAATGACTTTTCCCCCCAGTTTTAGCTATAATTGCACTATAATGTGGTCGCTGAGTTTTTTAATGAAATGAGTATTTTCTGACAATTCAGAAGAGCTCTATCTAATGTTATACTTAGGTATATAATCAAATTTTTGTATAAACTTGTAAGAGAACATAGGCTGCCACAGCATTTGCACAGGCTGAGGAAGCCTTTGTAGTTTTTAAATAAGATATACTGTTACATTTCTGAAGTTAAGATGATTTGAAAAGACACAAATAGCCCTATTTACTGAAAAGAGAGAGTTTGCACAAGCTTTTTGTCATCATTCATAAGTACTTTTTGCTTACCATTGGTAATAATTTTCACTATTAGTCCTCATCAGCCTACAGCATCACCCAGCAGAAGTTTTTTAGGTGTCCTATTCCTGCCCATTGTTAGCAATGATGCAGAGATCAGTTTTGCTTTATTTTCAACTCTTTTAATTGTAAAAACTCTGATTAGCATCACTTCCCTTGCAATTTTTGGTACTTATTCATGTATATATTCATATATATTCATATATGCATATATGTATACATTCCTCAGATCTCAGCTTCCTGAGTAGCTAGGATTATAGGCCTGAGCCACCAGCACCTGGCTGTATATTTTCTTTTCAGTTTCTCTGTGTTCTGTGTATATTATGTACAAATTTGGTAAGCCTTTAGTTATCTAGGGTAGTGTTAGATATAACAAATGATAACCATATTTTTACCTAATATGCTAGCAATGATGCTGAAACAGTGTCACTACAGATGACTGACAGGCTCCACTGGAAGAATAAAAATAAGGAATACTGCATTAATATTTTTTTCTCTTATCAGTTAGTGTAGCAGCACTTCGTTCCTTAAAGAGTTATGGCAGTGTTTGTCACTTAAAAAGTAAAACTGTTTGCCACTATACAATCATATATACCTGAAGAAATGCTTTATAATTATGGGATTATTTTCCTTTGGAGGATAGAGTTGCTAAGGAAACAATGCAAATGTGGCTCTCCTAAGCAGTGTGAGCTGTTTTTCCAACTTTATTTTTATTTATTTTAAACTTTATTTTTAATTGTGTAACATAAATATTAAATTTACTGTCTTAAAAATTCCTATGTATACATTTCAGTAGTGGTCAGTGTGTATACACTATTGTGCAAAAGGTCTGTAGAACTTTGAAAGCCGAAACTTTTATGTGTATGAAGTAGCAATTCCCCTTCTCTTCATTCCCAGCCTTACAACCAGCTTCCATCATTCTATATCCATGATCCTAACTATTTAGATATATCATATAAATATAATCATAAGTATCTCCTTTGTTTACTGGGTTATCTCATTTACTGTGAAGTCCTTCTGACCCATCCATGGTGTTGCCTGTAACCAGATTTATTATTTCTCTTTAAAGTCTGACTACTAATGTATTTTGTGCATATACTACAGTGTCTATTTATCAAGACATATGGATTTCTTCAGTCTTTTACATAAAATGAATAATATCACAGTGCATGTGTATGTACAAATATAACTACATTTTTGAGATCCTGCTTTGAATTCTGTGGGCAATATACTTGGAAGTATGACTGCTGGATCATATGTAATTCTATTTTAATTTCTTAAGAACTCACTATACTGTTTTCCATAATAGTTGCTGTATTTTACACTTCCACAAGAAGTGCAGAAGGTTCAAGTTTCTTCGCAGACACTGAGATGTAATAGAATAGAGAAGTGAGAAGGAATGGATAGAACATTTTCACCAGCCCTATGTATTGAGTTGTTCCATTTCATGTTTCTAAGCCAGAACTGGCAGGTTTTTTTCTGATCCCAGTGCCTATTTTCAGGTTTCTTATGTATTAAGTCCAAGCTGAGGAATTGTTAGGAAGAAAAAATGGTAAACCCTAATGACTGGAGTAACTTTAAAATTTTATCCTTGCCCAATCCACTTCTTCCACACTATTGTTCAATTACTCTTTTCAGAATCCTCATGTAGTTTTTACAGCTACATTCACTGGCCAGTGATGCTTTATTTCACCTGCACCTAGAACTCTTGATTAGATTTATGCACTTAATTGTCAGTTATGTCAGTAATCATAGGCACCTAAAGCTGCTTCTTTTTTTGTTGTTAGTAACAACATATGAAGTATACGTGGCAACGGGTGAACTGTGGAATGCTGGAACAGTAGCAAATGTCTACATTTCAGTCTACGGGAAAAAAGGAGATTCAGGATCCAGACAACTTCTTAGATCAAAGAGCTCCTTTAATTTTTTAAGAGGACAAGTAAGTAAATAGACATTCTTTTGTCTGATTTAAAAAACATTTTAAGTTGTGGTAAAAATATCCATAAAATTCCCCATCGAAATGAATTTGTTACATTTTAAGTGCATTTTAAATGCACTTAAAGTTGAGCACTGTTAAGTACTACTTAACTAAGTTTCTACTTCATAAGAAAGTGGATTGAAGATGGCAGGCACGGAGCTTCTTTAGGATGCTGGCAGGAGGGGCCGTTGGTCAGCCATGTAATCACCAGAGGAGAGAGCTAAGGCTTCACTCACTTACAGGGCACTTACTGTAAGCTCTGATGTTCAGTATATTAGCTATATTAAATGCATTCTCAACTTCCAGTGGGTTTATTAGTAGGTAACCCATCATAAGTCAGGATGAATCTATATTCCCATTGTGCAACAAATCTTCAGAACTGTTTAATCTTTCACAATTGGACATATGCAACTATTCAATAACGACTGCTTTTTGCTTTCTGGTAGTGACAGATAGCCATCATTGTACTTCCTGTTTCTATGACACAGATAAGTGAGATTCTAAAGTCTTTGTTTTTATTTTTCTCCCATTCTGTGTTATGCTTTTAATGTTTTCTATGTTGTAGCATATGATAAGATTTTTAAGACTGAGTAATATTCTACTGTGTGTACATGCACACCACATTCTACTTATTAGTTTATCTATCAAGGGATATATGGCTGGCCTCTAAACTCCTGGCTATTGTGAATAATAATGTCAATATCTCTTTGAAACCAGTGTTTCAGTTATTTTGGATATATGTCTGAAAGTGGGATTGCTGGATCATATGCTGGAGAAACTACTGTAGTCTTTCCCATAGTAGTTATACTATTTTATAGTCTAGTGAGAGTGTTTTGAACTTAATTACTTCTTTGCCAAGACACAGTAATTTTTAAAATAATAACTCCCAATATGTATGGATGATACATCATTGTGGTTTTGATCTGCACTGATCTAATAATTAGTGATGTTGAGCATCTTTCTATGCTTATTCCCATATCATCTATAGAGAAGTGTCACTTTAGGTCCTTTGCTTGTTTTTAATTTGGATTATTTGTTCTTTGTACGTTTTCTTTGTTGAAATTTTGTTTGTTCATTCTTTGTCCCTCCTAACCAAACATCTCTGTGACTATTATTTTGAATCTTCTGTTAAGTAATATACATCTCTCCATTTTATTAGAGTTAATTTCTGATTTATCAGGTTATTTGGTTTAGAACATAATTCCTTGTTTCTTGACTCTTTATGTTGATTTCTAAACATTAGATAAGAGCTACCATTTATAACATTATCACACTGGCTTCATATAGGAAGTTAACTCACCAGTAAGCCTGGCAAGAGATTTAGTGTGCATAAAGAAATTTAGTGTGTGTCTCAGAACCTTTGCATCTGTTCATTGTTTATTGTTGTAGCCCCCATGAGACTGGAATATTCAAAGTACATTAGTGCCCCAACTAGACAGGACAGATGGCAATCCTGTAAGAAGTATATAGAAATGTTGGTATGTCTGATGTGTGACTTAGTTCCTTCTCTAGGGAGAACCTGGGAACTCCCACTTTCTCTGTACTAAGCTTGGGAGAAGTAAAAAAGCACTTGTACTCTTCTTCAGTCTGTACATTCAACCCACTGTCCTGCTATTTGTTGCCCTCTAGAGGCCTTCTCTATGTCTGGTGTCATGAGTTCTGTGTGTGTGTGTGTGTGTGTGTGAGCTGTGTGTGCCTGAGCTGTGTGTGTGTGTGTGTGTGTGTGTGTGTGTGTGTGTGCCTGAGCTCTGTGTGTGTATGTGTGTGTGTGTGTGTGTGTGTGCCTGCCTGGGTACTGTCCCTGAGATTTTGTGCTCTAGACTAGTGCTCTATCATTTGAGCCACGGTTCCATTTCTGGCTTTTTTTGGTGATTAATTGGAGATGAGAGTCTCAGGGACTTATCTATCCAGACTTGTGCAGTCAAAACCCTTTCAGGGTGAGACTAGGAAGTAGCCAGTTTCCCCTGATGATTGCACTGAGTCTTGAGGTGCTGAGCCCTAGCTGCTCCCTGAGGTAGTTGTCTCAGTGGTCTGTCTCTCAGGTGCCATCTACTTAGGGTATGAAAACTTTTGTCCTCATGGAGAAGCTAGAAGTTGGAATTCTCTCTCAACCAAAGCACTATTTGGTAGGGTTTAATATATGTGCCAGCTTTTTCCTGCCTGCTTTGATGTGGGTTTTCAACTTGTAAAATCTTTTCAATACATGTATCATTTATTTCACTAAGGCTATTGCTCTATGTGTGGTGTTTACTTGGTACCTCTATGGGAGTAGGGAAAGCAGGAGCCTCTTTTTCTGCCATCTTGCTGATGTCGCTCTACCCAATCATTATTTAAAGAGGAAGTTGTTTATTTGTACACATTTGTAGATACTCCAGTTTTCTTGTAATATTTTCTTTTCTAGTTTAATTCCACCAGTTTGAAAAGTTTGAAATTCTGCATATAATCTTAATGTGATTAAATCTGTTGACTTGTTTGTGATATAACTTGTGATCTTTTCTGAAGTATGTTTCCTGTGTGTTTGAGAAGATTACATATTCTGATGGCTGGTGGTTCTGTATATGTTGGTTAGCTCTATAGCTTTGTTAAATAAAACATTAATTAATTTCTTTTGTTGTTGTTGTTGGTCATGGGCCTGGGAGCTGTCTCTTAGCTCTTTTGCTCCAGGCTAGAGCCACAGTGCCACTTCTAGTTTTCTGGTGGTTAATTTTAGATATGATTCTCACAGACTTTCCTGCCCTGGCTGGCTTTGAACTGTGATCCTCAGATCTTAGCCTCCTGAGTAGTTAGGATTACAGGTGTGAGCCACTAGTAATGGGTTTAATCAATTTCTTATTAATAAGAAATAAATTAAACTTTGTTTTATTGTTCACTCCATTATTAAAAGTGGAACATTGAAGTTGCTTGTTATTACTGTGATTGTTTCTCCCATTAATTCTGTCAAAATATGCACTTTGAAAGTAGGTTCATAAATGATCATAAATGTTGTGGGTTCTTGGTGAGTTAACTCTTTTGTCCACACATAATGTCTTTTTTGTGACAATCTTATTTCTTCTGAAAAATTTGACTTAAAGTGTAGTTTGTTTGCTGTAAGTATGACCACTCACTTTCTCTTTAAATTCTGTTACATGGCATATTATTTCCCTTCCATGCACTTATAGCTTCTGTCTGTGTTCTTAGATCCAAAATCAGTTTTGTATAGAGAGCATATAGTTAGATGTTTTTCTAACAAAATTTGGCCCTATGTGTAATATAATATAATTATATATGTATTATATATAATGTAAGCTGTGATTATAATACATAATATATTACAATATTTTTATAGATATGTTATTATATTATAATGTATGTTATATATTATATTATACATTATAATATATTATAACATATAAGCTGTGATTATGCTTGTATTATATATTATAATATATAACATATAAGCTGTGATTATGCTTGCTAATAAGTTTTTTTTCTTTATTGCTGTTTGAATGTAATCTTTCATGATATACATTCTTCTGTTTCATCTGGCCTGTTGGTGATACCTTTCATAGTTTTAAGGTGTTTCACTTATTTCATTTTTAATTTCCAATTTTCCTTCCATCCTTCTTTCCTCCTTTTTCTCCTTCCTTCCTTTTTCTCTTTCTTTCTCTCTTGTTCTTTCTTTCTACATTTGTTTCTTTCTCTTTTTATCTCTCTGATATATATAATATATAATACAAACATTTATTATATATTTTATAATATTATGTGTAATACTATATATATTATATACCACTATATAAATATTTGTTATATATTATAATATGTATAATTCTGCATATTATATATAATGTAATTATATATAATAATATATATAAAATGTATAATATATAATTTAGTTTCGGTGAAGGTAATTTATAGTTAAAAATTCACTGATGGTGAAGGAGTTAGTGTTGTCATTTAGTTTATGTATGCCTTATAAATTTCCTTGTCTCCTTTTCTCTCTTAAAGCTTCTATTAGTGTTACATTCTTGTTTTCACAGTGACTTGCTTTGGTTATCTTTTTCCATTGTATATATTCTATAGATATTTTGTAGATCTGAATTTAACATATTAAAAGAAACTACGTATTATTCTTTCTGGGTCTGGTTTACTTTGTATAACACAATGATCTCAATTTTCATCCATTTTCCTGTAAATGGCATAATTTCATTCTTTAGGGCTGAATAGAACTCCACTGTGTGTACATATCACATTTTCTTTATGCATTAATCAATTGATGGGCTTTTGATTCTATACTTTGGTTATTTGGAGTAGTAATAAGTATGGATGTATAGCTTTCTCTTCTATATTTTAATCTGCATTCCTTTCAGTATATGTCCAGAAATAATACAGCAGGATTATTTGGTAGGGAGTTCCATTTTTAGTTTCTTGAGGAATATCATATTGATTTCCATAGAGGCTGCACTAATATACATTCCTACCAACAACATTTCTCCTTGATATCCTCATAATATTTGTTGTTTGTTTTGTTGCTGACGGCCTTTTAGCCTGGAATGAAGGGAACTTCAATGTTGTTGGGTGAGAGCTATAAAATTCCCATAATTTTTAATGGGTTTCATCATCATATGTTCATATGTGCATATAATGTTCATTGATTATATTTTCTACTCCATTACTCTCTCTTGTTTCCCATCCTCCTTTCTACTGCTCTCCTGCCTCTTTTCAAATAGTCTTCCATATTCTTTGAAAATTATTTCAGACCCACTTAATGGACTACAATATGTGATTAATTTTGAAGGAAGTATCATTGGTGCTGAAAAACAATTTGTATTTTAGAGCTGTTGCAGATATCTGTTCTCCTGATTCTTCTCATTCAAAGTCATGTTGAGAAAGCTTCTGATCTGCTTCCTAAGGTTGGAAGTCTTGATAGTTAGTTTGTGTTTATACTTTTAATTATCTTAAGTCCTTTAAAAGCTTATTGTTACTTTACATCTGTACTCTATATTCTTTTCATCTATGTGTCTCTCCTTGCTGTACTGAGGAATTTCTGTAGCTGCATCAAACTGTAGACTCCGATTTTCAGAATTTCAGGGATTTTATTTTTTCCCCATCATGGTTCTAGTTCAGAAGAGACATGACCACCTGTTTCTCAGACAGGTTCTGGATAAGTCAGAGGTTTAGATACAGCCTCCATTCTCTTTTTGTTCAGAGAGAGGATTTGGAATATGAGAGATCTCCTTCTTTTTGTATTGCACACACCTGGTCAGAATTGAAAAGAGAACTATCTAACTTCCTTTTCTTTTTAGATAAAGCCCTTATTGATTATACATTGGTCTGTGCTTCTACTGTCAAGTGGTCTCTAAAGTTCTCAAAGAGAATATTCTGAGCTCTTGTATTGTTGTAGTTGTCTCTATGAGGAAATGGGGACTTGAACTTTCTAGTCTTTTGCTGCCTTTATTGATTTTTAAACCTATCATTAGATTGTTAAATGTGGATAATTCTATACAATTTCTACTATTGAAAATAGGAACTGAATATATTCTTTTTTCTATTTCAATTACTATTGATATGCATATAATATTAATATATCTTCTTTTGTCTCCCTCCTTCCTCTTTTTTCCCTTGCTTCCTATTTTTTCTTTCCATCATATTTTGTTTTTTAAGCTTTCCTTGATTACACAACTAGTCCTTAGTATGTTTTAATTGTATACTGCCACTGCAGTTTTTATTATAAATATCACAATTCTCAGTTCTTTGCTAATATCTGTTACTTCTCTGACATTCCTCCTTTTCTAAAAGATTTGTTTGATGGCTAAAAAGGTAGCAACCATACTGTGAACCTATATCCATTATGCAGTATTGTATTTATTAATAAATGTTAATTATTTTAGTAACTATTAGTTTTATTCTTGATTCTACTTATAGAATAAATTCAAAAGTAGTGCAGTTGCTTCTACATGTCAGAGAAGTTGAACTTTACATCTGCACCTCGCCTTTCTGTGTATAGAAAATATGTTTTTCTTCCTGAGTAGCTTTTAAGGATAAAATAAAATGTATGTGAAAAAAATTAAAAATATATTGTATCTATCCAAACACAAAAATTATCTTTTATTTCTTGATTGTTTCAACAGCTATTCTATACTATGTATTTTCCTTTCATAGAAATTTATAACACAGATGCTGGTAGCTTATATCTACAATCTTAGCTATTCAGAGGGCTTGGATCTTAGGATTGTAGTTTAAAGCCAGCCCAGGCAGAAGAGTGCATGAAACTCTTATCTCTAACCAGAAAAAAATAGAACTTCCAGCTGTTTCAAGTGGTGGAATTTCTAATTTTCTTAAGTGATAGATGACCAACCAGCCTTGATGAAAAAAACCCAAGTGAGCAAACAGGGTCCTGTGTTAAACTTCTGTCCAGCACGCCAAAAGTAGAGACTTACAACATTATTGCAGATTATATCAAATGGCTCACTTTTATCCATAGTAATACTATGTAGACTATTGGAGCACAACCATGGCTTTTTATTTGGCCTAAAATTTATAACTTAAGATAAACGTTATAGTATTTTTTACATCAGTATCTTAATATTTTCCTCAGAAGCATTACATTGAAAATGACTCATTGATGTGTCAAAAAATTCCATCCTAGAATAGACAAGAATTGTTTATCTTGGAACATATATAGTATCTTCTAAATAATGCATTTATGCTATGATTACTTGTAGAGACCCCAAATTTGTACTCTTATTACAATTTTTTAATAAAAATGAGAATGACTGTACTTGAAAATTTATTATGTTCTACAAGTTAGTATTGTTTTTGTTCATACTTTAAAAAATATACATAGATTTGTATATTTGCTTAATGGATGTACTTTTTTCCAGTTACTTTTTTCTGGCAACACTGGGTTGAATTAAGGGACTTGTATTTGCTAGGCAGACATTCTACCACTTGACCCCTCATGATTACATAATTACTGAAAGCCTTTAGCAGCCCTTGCAGTTACTTTAACTACATTTGAACTAATGCTTTTGGTAGAAATTGAAGCCATAATCTATGTCTAATTATGCTATTTTGATTGGTTTATAGACTGATACCTTCCTCTTAGAAGCTGTACATCTTGGAAATTTGTACAAGATTGTGATAGGTCATGATGGACTTGGCCCAGGTAAGGCTCTTTCACAGAGAGATAATGGAGTCTGATTCTACTCTAGTTACATGAACCCTGTGCATGATCAGTAAATGATGACAAAAATTTGTAAAAACCTCATCTCTCAGTAATAAATATCTGAACTAAAAATATTATCTTCCCTTGGAAATGGAGTTGTGGCTCTAAGTGATAGAGCGCTAGCCTTGAGCAAAAGATCTCAGGGACAGTGCCTAGGCCCTAAGTTCAACCCCCATGACCTACCAAAAAAAATGGTATCCATAACTGTCCTTTAAAATTGATCTATTTTCCTTCAAAGTTACATAGATTTGGCTAAATGGCTACTCTAGGAAAACATAACATGCTAGAAAGGATGATTTAAGTAAATCAGTGGATTTTGTGTATATATGTTGTAGTAGAAGGCAGTATTCCAGTATGCTGGTGATTGAGAAATCAATACTGTCCTCTGTGGGTGACATTTCTTGAAGACTAATGGTTGTTCTATAGAGATTTGTTGAAGAGATTGTTTTGAGCAGGGTGCTGGTGGCTCATGCTTGTAATCCTAGCTACTCAGGAGGCTGAGATCTGAGGATTGTGGATCAAAGCCAGTCTGGGCAGGAAACTCCATGAGACTTGTATCTCCAATTAACCACCAGAAAACTGGAAGTGGTACTGTGTCTCAAGTGGTAGAGCTCTCTCCTTGAGCTTGAAGAGCTGAGGGACAGCATCCAGGCCCAAAGTTCAAGCCCCACAACCAACAACAACAACAAAAAAAGAGATTGTTTTGGCAGACAGGTCTCAGCAGTGTTTTTAGCTACCATTTTGTTTATGCTTCTCAGGAGATGATACATTTTTCTAATAAATGTATTTTCTTGCTATATAAACAACCATAAGTAGCCTCCATTTGACGAAGAAGTTTTAAAGATTACATACCAAAATGAAAAAAGATTAAAAAATCTGAAAATATCCAACAATAAATTTTCTGTCTAAAAAGTACCAAAGTATAATTTTCATATAAAGAACAAAGTTCTCATAGTGAACATATACTTAAATAATTAATGAAAGAATTAGCTAGTTAACACTGTTGGTTCAATGTGGCTACAAGAAGACAAAAAAAATGAGTAAGATTAACAAATTAAAGCCAAGGAGTGTGGCTCATGCATATAATCCTAACTCGTCAGGAGGTAGAGATCATGCAGATCACACTTTGAGGCCAGCCGCAAAAAAAAAAAAAAAGAAGAAAGAAAGAAAAAGAAAGTTGTGATTCTGATGCCAGTGGCTCACACCTGTAATCCTAGCTACTCAGAAGGCTGAGATCTGAGGATCATTGTTTGAAGCCAGTCTGGTCACGGTCTAGGCTGATTTGTGCATAAAAGAGAGATACTCTTTGGAAAATAACAGAAGCAAAAAGCGTTGAGGATATGGCTCAATGGTAGAGAGCTTGCCTGGCAAGCACAAGGCTCTGTCTTCAAACCCTAGTACCAACAAAAAAGTTGAGGATCGTAAGCAATCTAGAGGCAAGCAAGTTTTTGGGAGTATATTTGTCAGATGTATACAAATACTATGTAAGAGATTAGAACATCCATAAATTTTTCTAGCCTTCGCAGGTCCTACAACTATTCCCTCAGACATACTAAGGTATAATTCTAAACTTTCTGGATTTTCTTCAAGGGACAAGGAGAATTTCTTTGATTAGATTTAAATGGATTGGGATGAAAAAATAATTTTCTCATTTGTTCCTCTGGGTTCTGGTCTTTCAACATAGAATCATATATGAAAGACTATTAGAAAAGAATAACATGGTTTATAAAATTCAAAAGCATATTCAAAAACTCACTTTGAGTATTTTTGGTAGGAATAATTAGCTGTTTTGTCCTACTAGTCTTTTTACATTTTACCCAGAATAGTTCTTTGGCCAAATGTATTTGCCCCCTCAGCTAGCAATTCTCTAGTGGACTGGGTGTCATATGATTTAATTTAATTCTGACCCAATCTGAGGTTAAGTTTCCTTGCAGGCTAGGGGCTGTATCCCACAACAGTGCCCTTACTTGCAAGACTGGGCCTCCAAATTTTCTGATCAACTGCTTAACACTTAAAGTGGGGGTTCCCTCAACTCCTTGCTTGAGTTCAGTCATTTGCTAGAGTAACTCACAGAGCTAAGGAAACATTACTGTCCTCTCTCCCTCCCTTTCCTCCCTCCCTCCCTCCCTCCCTTCCTTCCCTTCCTTCCTTCCTTCCTTCCTTCCTTCCTTCCTTCCTTCCTTCCTTCCTTCCTTCCTTCCTTCCTTCCTTCCTTCCTGACTTCTTATGCCAGTCTTGGGACTTGAGCACAAGGCCTGGGCACTGTCCTTAGGTTTTGTGCACAAGGATAATGCTCTACCACTTGAGCCACAGCTCCACTTTTGGCTTTTCAGTGGTTAATTGAATATAAGAGTCTTTTTGACTTTCCTGCATAGGCTGGCTTCGAACCTCTATCAGATATGAGTAGGTAAGATTACATGTGTGAACCACTGACATCTGGCTCCTTTACTGGTTTATTATAGAGAATATATATATATATTTTTT
>NW_012267225.1:19895213-19906284 GCF_000151885.1 Dipodomys ordii
AGCCGGAAGTGGCGCTGTGGCTCAAGTGGTAGAGCGCTAGCCTTGAGCTGAAGAGGTGAGGGATAGCGCCCAGGCCCAGAGTTCAGGCCCCACGATTGGACCCCCCCAAAAAAATTAAAGCTACCACATTTTATCAATGAATTAAATAAAATAAAACTTTTAACCCACATTAGTTAGAAAATTAAACTTCAACATTTCAAAGGAGAGTATAACATTCACTTGCCTGTGTGCTTTGTGTTACCAGAACTGGTGAAGCTCCCGGGAGTTTTCCAAAAGGGAGGAGGCTTTTACCTCACCCTGAGGCACTGAGTTTATGAAGTTATTACAAAAAAGAATTATAGACCCATTGAGATAGAAACTAAAAAAGTGTGTTAGTAAAGAAAAGGAAAAGAGAATAGTGAACAACCAGACAAGGGTGCAGTACATCTGATACTAGGCTCAGTGAGTTCTCCCAATGTCAAGGGATTTTATTATGAGATGGTAGGTGGGTGGGGGTGGGTGGGTGCTTACAATTATCTTAGAGTAAGTGTACCATGTGGTAATTCAGTCATTTCTTTTTCTTTTGGTTTTATACTGATTTCTTTGATTAGAGGAGGCATTTTATCAAATGTTTGCGTCTACCACCAGGACAAGAGTTCTTATAAAGATATTTCTGCTCAGTTCCCAGAATGTGGTAATCATTTGGACAGAGGAAGAATGGCTACTCTTTTATAACACACACACACACACACCACACATATGATTCTGGCACTCTATGACTTAAGCCATACCCCTCTAACCATTTGGTTTTTATTTAGCAGCTAATTTTTAAGTTTTTACCTAGTACCAGCCTCAGCTCATAGGACTACTACCAGTATCTTGTGTGTAGCTGAAATTACAGGCATGAATCCTTACAGGCATAAATTACTATGCCAAGCTTATTTATTGAGCTGGGGTTTCACTAACATTTTGCACCACCATCTTTCTGACCTTTTATCCCCTCCCCCCCCCAATGTCTAGGATTACAATCATAAGCCACCACACATGGCCTCATTCATACAGATTTAGTCCAAATTTGAATTTTAATAATATTCTAGAAATAGACAATATTACTAACTCATTAAATGCACATTATTTGGAAGATCTTAGGTCTAAGATTATGAATATAGTTATTAAGAGCACATGCAGAATTATTAAATTTTATTTGTTTGGAAAATAATAGTGAAATTTATATCACTTTAGAATAATCAGCTTTAGAATAATTCTGTGCTTTTGTTCATGTGTATTGAAATGTTTCTAACATTTACTTCTGTAATAAATGGTTTTGCAGTAGGAAAGCTTTATGTTGGACAGACCTGTATTTGGAAGCTTTTGTTCATGTGTAACAAATGTATTGAAATGTTTCTAACATTTACTTCTGTAATAAATGGTTTTGCAGTAGGAAAGCTTTATGTTGGACAGACCTGTATTTGGAAGTAAGACCTAAAAACTTGAAACAATCCCCCCCAAATACAAACACACTTACTTGCATTACATTTTCCTCTGATTTGTGTTTAGGAAATGGCTGGTTTCTTGATGATGTTGTGGTCAAAGATCCAACCACAAACCACGAGTATGCCTTCTTCTGTCACAGGTTCGTGAAATTGCTTTTATACCCAGCAAAATCATCTCAGAGAATCAGACTCAAGCTCAAATTCAGTTATTGTTGGTCATTGATATGTCAGTGCATCACTTTTATGAACATTCACTTCTATAGAGAAATATCATCAATTATGTTTATATAAATGGAATAGTTATATGAACAGAGTATTGGTAATTTGAGATAGCTCCTTAGAATGTTATACAAATGGAATATTTATATGGTTATGTAATGGAATATTTACTGATAATTTAAGACAGGTCCTTAGAATGTGATTTTTCTCTACACATTAGTTAGGAGGGTGAGATCTCTATCATGTAAGTATATTCCCCTTGCCGAGGTCCCAAATGGTAAATATGCATGGTAAATGCTTCTTTTTAAACATTAATGACATTACTGACTTATAATTGACTTTATTTGAATTATTTTGCTATGTCTTTTATACTTCATTTATGCAGCTATTAATGACCATGTGTCAAATAACTGACTTGGGTTGGAGCTTGGTTCAGTTGGCGGTTATCAGGCTAACTGGTTGATTCACATGTGGATGAGGGAAAATAATTTTATCTCACCAGAAGACAGCTTCTTCCACCTCGCCTTTCACTCTTACATCATTTTAGGATTTCTTTTTCTATTCTGTATTGCTCTATGCTACTCTTACTACATGTCAGTGCCTTTCCCAAGCTCCTGCTGAATTGTCTAGATAAGTGTTAGTGGTTTAGGTTTAGCTTGAAAATCATTGACACATTTTTATTTCCGCAGATGGCTGGATCAAGGAGAGGATGATGGAAAAATTGTCAGAGAAATATATGCCAGGGATAATAGTATCTTTTCTGCAAGTAAGTGTCATACACTAGTTCTTGGAAAATTACATTTTATGATGACTGAATAAAGCATGACTGCAGAAATTAATGATTCTCTCTTTGCTTCATTTTCTCAGGGCAGAAGCTAGAACTTAAGAGTAAAGAAACAGTAAGATTTTGCCTTGGACTTTATTTAGTTCAATATTGAAATAGCTATATTATGTGTTAAACAAAACTGTAATTTTGGTAAAGATAATTCTTAGTAGTATCTTTTCATAAGGCATGTTTGTTTTGCTTTTCTTTTTAGTGGGCTGCAGAGAGCTGGAAGTTTACAAAAGGAAACACTCTTCAGTTCTACAACAGGTTGACTGGAGGGTTTGTCCGTCTGCACCCGGATGGCATGGTTGATGCTATTGGAGAGAAGACAGACAAATATGGTAAAGCCAGTGGATCAAATATTTGTCACTTCAGTTCTGGGGGCTGAAAAGAGGAAGATTTCTAGGCATGGATTAATTTATAAATTTGCTTCTTTTTCATATGACTTTAAACCGGCATTAGGCCACTTAAGTAGTTTATTCTTGCCAATCAATGGTACCTCACTCATGCGATCTCCTTCTTCTTCTTCTTCTCCTCCTCCTCCTCCTCCTCCTCCTTCTTCGTCTTCCTCTTCGTCTTCCTCTTCGTCTTTGTCGTCCTCTTCTTCCTGTTCATCCTGTTCTTCCTCCTCCTCTTCCTCCCCCCCTCCTCCTCCTCCTCTTCCTCCCCCCCTCCTCCTCCTTTTCTTCTTCGTCGTCTTCTTCTTCTTCTTCTTCTTCTTTTGTGATGGTGAGTTCAGAGGTGTCACAGTTACAGAAGTAAAGTAATGAATACATTTCTTTTTGAGCAATGTTACTCCCTCCCTCATTTTCTACTGCTTGACCTCCCCTCCAGCTTCCCTTCCCCAGGTTGTAAAGTTCATTTCCAACATAGTGTCTAGTGAGTATCACTGTTGCATTGGTTCACTCATTGTCCAACCATTTCTGTGAATTCCCCTTTCCTTCTTCAAGTCAGATAAACTTATATACAAGACAAAATCACAAGCAGTGACCACAGGGAATAAACCAGAAGAGAAAAAAAAGACAAAAGAAATAGCTGTGAATAGTGCACTACAGAGAGGAAAAGAAGAAAGACTAAATAATCCCCACCCCACAAAAAAACCCTCTTGTTTCCATATTGTGGAGATCATTTCGATTGGCATCATTTTGTGTGGTCATATGTACATACCTATTGGGCTATTGGGCTATTGTGACCCTAGGCATATACTAATTATAACAAATGAGGGAGACCATGGAGCTTATGTTTCTTTGGGTCTGGCTTACATCACTTAATATGATTTTTTCCCCAAGTCTTTCCATTTCCTTACAAATGGGGCAATGTCATTCTTTCTGATGGAAGCATAAAATTCCATTGTGTATATATACTACATTTTCTTGATCCATTCATCTACAGAGGGGCATTTGAGTTGATTCCATATCCTGGCTATGGTAAATAATGCTGCAATAGACACAGTTGTGGTGGTAGTTTTAGTGTGGTATTGTTTGCGATTATTTGGCTAAATGCCCAGGAATGGGATTGCTGAATCATAGGGCAGTTCCAACAAGAAACATCCATACTGCTTTCCAGACTGGTTGAACCAGTTTACATTCCCATCAACAGTGGAGTAGCATTCCCTTTGGGCCACATCCCTGCACACATCTGTTATTATTTGTTCTCTTAATAATGGCCATTCTAACTGCGGTGAGGTGGAATCTCAATGTAGTTTTGATTTGCATTTTTTAATGGCTAGATATGTTGAACATTTCTTTCTTTCTTTTTGTCGTGGGGCTTGAACTCTGGGCTTGGGTGCTGTCCCTGTGCTCTTCAGCTCAAGGCGAGAGCTCTACCACTTGAGCCACAGCACCAGTTCTGGTTTCCTAGTGGTTTATTGGAGATAAGAGTCTCACAAACTTTCCTGACCGGGCTGGCTTTGAACCGTCCTCCCCAGATCTCAGCCTCCTGAGTAGCTAGGATTACAGGCATGAGCCACCGGCGCCCGACTATGTTGAACATTTCTTCCTGTTTTTATTGGCAATTCTTGTTCCCACTCCAGAAATCTTTTTAGTTCTTTAGTCTACTTATTAATGGGGTGGTTCTTTCTTTGAGGATTTGTTTTTGGGGGGTTTAATTTTTGAGCTCTAAGTATATTTTAGATATGAGGCCCTTGTCTGTTGTATAACTATAGAAGATATTCTACCAATCTGTGTGCTTTCTATTTTCCTTGCTATCTATTTCCTTTTTTGCCATTCAGAAGCTCTGAAGTTTAATGCAATCACATTTATCCAGCCTTTTTTGGATTAATTGTGTATGCAGATCTTTATTTAGGAAGTTTTAACCTGTGCCAAGAATCCCTAATATATCCACTATCCCTTCCTGTAATATTTTTAGGGTCTCTGCTTTTACCTTGAGGTCTTTGATCCATTTGGAGTTGATTTTGGTGGAGGGTGATCTATAAGGTCTTACTTCAGTTTCCCTCACTAGTATAGCCAATTTTACCAGCACTGTTTGTTGAAGAGGCTATCTTTCTTCCATCTGATGATTTTGGCTCCTTATCAAAGATTAGGTGGCCATAGTCTGTGGGATCATGTCTGGGTCTTCAATTCTATTCCATTGGTCCTCAGGCCTGTTCATGTGCCAGTACTAAGCTGTTTTTATAACTACAGCTTTATAATAGAATTTGAAATTTGGTATTGATATTCCTCCAGCACTGTTTTTCCTCCTAAGGATTTTTTTTTACTATTTGGGGTCTTCTTTTATTCCATATGAATTTTTTAATTGCTTCTTCTATTTCATTAAAGAATGTTGTTGAGATATTGATGGGTATTGCATCGAATTTGTAGGTAGCATTGGGTAGTATTGCCATTTTCATGATGTTAATCCTCCCAATCCAAGAGCATGGGAGATTTTTCCAGTTTCTTAGTTCTGCTTTAATTTCCTTTTTCACGTTTTTAAAGTTTTCATCATAGAGGTCCTTTACTTCTTTTGTTAAGTTAATTTCTACGTTTTATTTTTTTGAGGTTATTACAAAATGAATTGTTTTTCTGATTTCAGTCTTGATCTTCTCATTGTTGGGACACAGAAAAGCTACTGATTTTTGTGGGTTAATTTTATACCCTGCTACTTTACCAAAGTTTTGGAGTAGCTTAAGTAGTTGGGATAGGATTCTGTGGAGGTCTTTAAATACAGGATCACATCATCTGCAAAGAGGGAGAGTTTTACTTCTTCTTTCCCTATTTGAATCCCCTTTATGTTTTTCTCTTGCCTTTTTTGCCCTGGCTAGGAATTCCAATAATATATTGAAGAGGAGTGGAGAAAGCAGACATCCTTATCTCATTCATGATTTTAGAGGAAATGTAATATAATACTACTGTATGTTTGTCATATATAGCCTTTATTATATTAAGGAATGTTCCATAAATTCCTAGTTTCTCCAGAGCTTTCATCATAAAGGAGTGTTGGATCTGCATCTATTTTTTTGGAGTCAGATTTGTTAAGGGTCTGTCAGTTTTGTTAAGTTTTTCAAAGAACTAACTCTTCATTTTGTTGATCTTTGCTATGGTTTTTGTGGATGCTAATTTATTTAATTCTGATTTTAATTATTTGTTTCTGTCTATTGGATTGGGGTTTGCCCTGTTGCTCTTTTTTGAAGGAGCTTAAGGTGCATCATTTAATTGTTGGTTTAAGATTTCTCCAATTTGTTGATGTAGCCATTCAGAACTAAAAATTTTCCTCTTAGTACTGTCTTTCCTGTGTTTTAGAGGAGCTGGTATTTTGAGTGTTATCTTTGTTAAATATCATGAATGTTTGATTTTCCTTTCTGATCTCTTCACTGACCCACTGGTGATTAAACAAAGTGTTCAGTTTCCATATGTTACAGAATTTTCTATGGTGGCTTTTGGTGTGAGCTATAATTTTATTCCATTGTGAGCTGAGAGAATGCAAGGAGTAATTTCAACATTTCTAAATTTGTACAGATTTGCTTTGTGCCCTAAAATGTCATCTGTTTTGGAGAATGCTCCATGTGTTTCCAAGAAGAATGTATATTCTGATAGTGATGGGTAAAATATTCTGTAGAGTTCTGTTAAGTCTAGTTGGTCTACGCAGATTTTTTTAATTTTTGAGTTTTCTTTGTTCAGTTTTTGCTAGGTTAATCTATCTAGAGGTGACATTGGCATGTTAAAGTCATCAGAAATCAATGTGTTTGGATCTAAGTGATCTAAGTGTGAATTGGGGTGCTCTGGCATTTGGTGTACAGATATTTAGAATTATCATATCCTCCTGTAGGAAAGATCCTATGTATGTAATATCCTAAGTATGTAATATCCTTCTGTATCCTCACTGATTTTAATTTGAAGTCTATTGCCCTTTATTAGCATGCAATGTTCTCTGTATCTCTTCTTACTGATTTTAATTTGAAGACTGTTGCCTGTTTATTTTGAGTGGGAGTTTAGATTACTGGTGTTTCTATGGCCTGATCTGCCCAATTGGAAACAATAGCACAGACCTTAGAGGTTCAAAATCATAGATAGGTATTTTCAGCCTACCTCTCCATTTGGATTCAAAAGTAGAGCCAATACCACCACAGTACACAATTTTAAGACAAAAACCAATCCCAAGCTCTGTAATTGCACCAATTCTAGAGGTTCACAGTCATAGGTATTTCCTGATCTATCTTTCCTTTTCTTTGTTATGGGAAGGATAATATGGTTCAGGAGTAGGGATTATATATAGTTGTAATCAATGAACAAATGTGTCATGAACTTTAAAGCAATCTGAACATTAGCATGGTGAGCCACTTTGACATAGTCTAAATGGATACAGATAAAGTCTAGCTCAAAGACAAACAACTAGGGATCAATGAAAATGAAGATGGAGTGAAGGACCAGAAATAAAGGAAAACAGGTTGAGATGAAATTAGAAGAAAGATTAAGAGTAGAAGGAGGAGAAAATAAGAATAGAATAATATAGAGAAGGAAATGAATATAAGGAAGAAACTAAGACCTAAATTCAGAGAAAAAAAAAGAAAGAAATTTAAAAATTTATATATTTACAAAGTAATAATACTAAAATAAAAATATTAAGATTGAGAAATAGAAAATTAAGTAATCAAAATATAGCCTGTATTAAGTATGCATATAATTAAGGAGGAAGCTTAGTAATCACCATAGACTGTGTATATAGGAATGAACAGAACAGCAATGAAGAAGGAAAGGAATTGGAAAAAGGAAAAAATAAATATAGAAAAAATTAAAATTAGAAAAAACTCTTCAATTTATTTGAGGGAGTTTGTGTTTCCCCTATGTCCACTATCCTGTCTCGTGATGGATCCTTTGGTTTCCTTGCAGTAGTCAGTTTTCCTTGTGGTTCAGGGGCTTCTCAAATCAGTTTGAGTGGCAGGAAAAATGTTCTGCCTTACAAACTTTGGAATTTTTGTATCCTACTCCCAGACTAAGCAAGAGAGGGGATCCACTTTGTGTATAATGCAGGAAGGAGGTTATTCGGTTCTGTAGGTTGGAGTCTCTGCAGGTGAGGTTGACTGTGAGTGGGATTGTGGTGTCTGGAATCAGTGGCTTTTCCCAGAGGGGCTAGCTTCTAAGACTATTTTGGCCCAGTCTGTAGCTGCGCTTGGCTTTTTATAGCCTATCCAGTTTTTTTTCCTTTTTTTTCAGTGAAATTTTACAGACTTTTGGGTTTTTAATTCTTGCACCAGGAAAGCTGCAAATTTAACTGCCATATGACTGGAATGTCTGTGTTTGCTGCAGAGGAGCAGTAAAGTTGTCCTCCCTGGGAGGAGCTCCTTCTGGGTGGGGCAGCCTTCCTCTGGGTAGAGCTGTATCTCACTGGTCAGATTCCTTTGCCTCATTGAGAAATGGTGCTGCACTTGTTACTTTGCAAGCCTGTGTTACCTGCTAGCCTCTTTGGCTAGCTCTATATCAGTATCAAACTTGGCATTCTTCTCAGGTGGGCAGAGGCTTTTGTTCCAGAAGCTGTCCTCTGGGCTGGAGTGAGGATGGATTTTGTGGGGGTACTCACACATTGCTTTGGAGTTTTGGCTCTGCGATGTGATGAGTTTTCTCATGTCCATCTGATGTGGCCAGCAGGATGTGGATTTTTGCTTTCAGTCATCCAGTTCATGTTGAAGGTGAGTGAAAAGCTGTGCACATTCTGTCTCTGGTGTTGCCTTCGCCTGGCTCTCTCTGGCTGCCTTTGTGCAATTGCAGCTGTAGCTGCTGATGTGTACTCGGATCTGTCTTCTTAAGTAGGCTTCCTGTAATTTTCCTCTCTGGCAAAAGTCTTTGTACAATTATGTCTCACTTGGTGTGACTCTCTAGGTGCAGACTATTTAGTAAAATTCTAAAGCTCTGATTTCTAAAAGATAATTGTATGGGTTCCCTGTGGACCCTTCATCATCTTCCTCTGATCTATCCTCCTATAATCTTAGTTACTCAGGAGGTTGAGACCTGAGAATCTCCATTCAAAGCCTAAGCAGACAAATCCAGGAGACTCTTAACTTCAGTTAGCCAGCAAAGAGCCAGAACTGAGTAGGAGAGAGTGAGGGAAAGGGTGACATAGTCCCAAAAGAAATGTGCTCATTATCTGACTTATGTAACTGTAACACCTTTGTACATCACGTTTATAATGAGAATTTTTAAAGCCAGAATTGGAAGTGTGGTTTAAGTGGAAGAGCACCAGCTATGAGTAACAAAAAATAAGATTTGCATCTTCTGCCTTCCCTTCTTGTATTAATCTTCTTGGAATACAAGCTTTGGTTCCATGAGGAAACCCTAGAGAACATATGACACAAATACATGACAAAACCAGAAGATTTTAGCTTTCATTTTTCTAGGATATTCATACATTAGTCCTGTAATACAGAAAGCAGAATGAACAGCATTAAAAATGCAGATGCAGGAAAGTGAATAATTTTTCTCAGTGCAACTGACAAGTAATCATAATGATGACTTGCAGGATTATTACCTAATGTTGAGCTCAGTGTCCCATCAGTTCACACTAATGAATGAATTTTCATATGTCTAGAAAGTGTTGTGATGAATGCTGACTAGTGGACATCTTTGCAAAAAATTATTTTAAGAATGTATCTCTGAGATATAATTTATAATTTACTTATAATTTTCTCCACAGAACAATATTATGTTCTCATATAAGCTAGTCCTTCTATTCATTTATTAAGCCAGTTGTGAATGTAGCTATTTTTATAGTCATTAAGTTAGAATCTTGTATTCCTGAGTGCTGTTGAACTTATCTTGGTAATATTGGACCTAAAAGCAGACACATAGCATGAGAAATTCTTTCAAATGCCATGGGAGCTGTAAGATATTATAAACGTCATCGTTTATACAATGAAAGTCACAGACAAGTCTACTTTACTCTTTTTTATTTTTGTACCAGTCCTGGGGCTTGAACTCAGGGCCTGGACACTGCCTCTGAGTTTCTTCTGCTCAAAGCTAGTGCTCTACCATTTGAGTTACAGCTCCACATCTAGCTTTACTGTGGGTGTAGTTTATTGGAGATAAGAGTTTCATGGACTTTCTTGCCTGGGTTGGCTTTGACACATGATCCTCAGATTTCAGCCTTATGAGTAACTAGGAATACAGGTGTGAGCCACCAGCGTCCAGCTTCTTCTGCCCTCTTTGGGGGGATACTATAACTGAAAGGAAGGTCTGGACAACGTAGCTTTTAAGATTTTTAACCCTAAAACTCAGTTGCTATTTTTGTTCAGGTTTTAACACCAAACCTCAAGGGATATTTTCTTTTAAATAAGTTTTTTATTGTGAAAATACTCTACAGAGGAGTTACAATCACATGAGCAATGTAATGAGTAAATTTCTTATCAAGCATTGTTGCCTCCTCCTTTGTTTTCCTCCTACCATCCGTTCCGTTCCCTCCCTATCTCCCCAAAAACTACATCCCCCCCCGCCCCCCCCTGCACCTAAATTGGAAAGTTCGTTTTTCCACATAGGGTCTTGTACAGCTCATTGTTGCAATGGGTCAGTGTATCGCTTTTTAAACAATTTGTTTTTTCCCTTCTGCTCCCCAAATCATACCAACATCAAATACAGTGAAAACAGTGGTTATGCCATGGGGGAGGGACATACAAAGCAACAACAAAAAGAAATCACGGGGTACATTGTAAATCGTTAGAAACAATAGAAAGAAAGAAAAAAAACACTTGTGTCCTTATCTTGGAGTTCATTTCACCTAACACCAACTTATGTGAGCTTTTCTGCTTGTCTCAGACAAATGCTAGTTATTTCAAATAAGGGAAACCATGGGACCTATGTTTCTTTGGGCCTGACTTACTTCATTTAATATAATTTTTTCCAAGTCTTTCCATTTCCTAACAGATGGGCAATGTGATTTTTTCTGACAGAATTCTATTGTGTATATATGCCACATTTTTCTTGATCCATTCATCTACTGAGGGGCATCTGATTTGGTTCCATATCTTAGCTATGACAAATAATGCTGCAATAAACATAGTTGTGCTGGTAGCTTTAGTGTGGTCTTGTTTGTAAACATTTGGGTAAATGCCCAAAAGTGGGATTGCTGAGTC
>NW_012267225.1:19906999-19914009 GCF_000151885.1 Dipodomys ordii
GCCTGTGCCAAGGAAACCTAGGGTTTCTCCTATTCCTTCCTGTAATGTTTTCATGGAGTCTGCTTTTATTTAGAGGTCTTTGATCTATTTGGAATTGATTCTGGTGCAGGGTGATATATAAGTATCTAGCTTTAGTTTTTACAACTGATTAACCAATTTTGCTAGCACCATTTACTGAAAAGGTTGTCTTTCTTCCATTCTATTTTTTTGTAGATCCCTTATCGCAGATTAGATGGCTATAGGTCTGTAGGTTCATTTCTGGGTTTTCAATTATATTCCATTGGTCCTGAGTTCTGTTCTTGTGCCAGTACCAAGCTGTTTGATTACTGTGGCTTTGTAGTAGAGTTTGAAATTTGGTATTGATATTCCTCTAGCACTGTTCTTTCTGTTAAGGATCGTTTTTGCTGTTCGGGGTCTTATATTGTTCTATATGAATTTTTGGATTGCCTCTTCTATTTCCTTGAAGAATGAGGTTGGAATATTGATAGGTATCACATTGAATTTGTAGATAGCCTTGGGAAGTATTGCCATTTTCACGATGTTGATCCTTCCAATCCAGGAGCATGGAAGGTTTTGCCACTTTCCAAGTTCTGTTTTGATTTCCTTTTTCAGGTTTTTAAAGTTTTCATCATAGAGGCCCTTTAGTTCTTTCATTAAGTTAATTCCTAGGTATTTTATTTTTTGCAGGGCTATTACAAATGGAGTTGCTTTCCTGATTTCAGCTGTGCTCTTCTCATTGTTGGCATACAGAAAAGCTATTGATTTTTGAGGATTAATTTTATACCTTGCTACTTTGCCAAAGTTTTGAATCAGCTTGAGTAATTTGGGAGTAGAGTCCATGGAATTCTTTAAATACAAGATCATGTCATCTGCAAAGAGGGAGAGTTTTACTTCATCTTTCCCTATTTGGATCCCCTTTATGTTTGCATTTGGTCTTATTGCTGTAGCTAGGCATTCTAATATGAAATTGAAGAGAAGTGGAGAGAGTAGACATCCTAATCTTGTTCCAGAGTTTAGAGGAAATGACTTTAGTTTTTCACCCTTAAGTATAATGCTGGCTGTAGGTTTGTCATATACAGCCTTCATTATATTGAGGAATGTTCCATGGATCCCTAACTTTTCCAGAGCCTTCATCATAAAGGGATGTTAGACCTTGTCAAAAGCTTTTTCTGCATCTGTTGAGAAAATCATGTGGTTCCTATCTCTTGTTGATGTGATAAATTATATTAATTGATTTTCATGTATTGAACCAGGTTTGCATCCCTGAAATGAATCCTGTTTGATTGTGGTTTTGCATCGATGTTCATCAAAGAAATGGGTGTATAGTTCTCTTTCTTTGATGAGTGCCTGTCTGGTTTTGGGATGAGGGTTATGATGGCTTCATAGAAAGAGTTTGGTAGTGAACTTTCTCTTTCAATTTCATTGAAGAGTTGGAAGAGTATTGGTGTGAGTTCTGCTTTGAAGGCCTTGTAGAATTCCACTGTAAATCCATTTGGTCCAGACTTTTGTTATATGGGAGGGCTCTTATTGCTGTTTCTATTTCAATGCTTGATATAGGCCTGTTAAGTCGATTTAACTCATCTTGGTTTAGTTTTGGCATGTCAACATTTGCTAGGAAATCGTCCATTTCTTCCAGGTTCTCAAATTTGTTAACATAAAGGTTCGAGAAGTATTCCCTTATAATGTTCTGAATCTTGGTTGTTTCTGTGGTGATGTTTCCATTCTCATCTCTGAGTTTGTTTATTTGAGTGTGTTCTCTTCTTTTTCTGATAAGATTTGCTAAGGGTCTGTCAATTTTGTTAATTTTTTTGAAGAACCAACTTTTTGTTTTGTTGATTCTTTCTATGGTTTTTTTGGACTCTAATTCATTTAATTCGGATTTAATTTTAATTATTCCTGAAAGGATTAAGCATACATTTAAAATATTGTCAATATCACTCAACTAGGAGTTAATAATATGTCATTGTCCTCTGCCTTCTGGATTATTTCTGTATGGTTTATGTACATAGTTGTACTGGGTTTTAATAGTATGTTTTTGTTTTCTAATTTGGGAGTGTTTATTTGATGATATATATGATGATATATATGTTTCTACAGGAAAGATAATAATGCAGCTGGGAAGGTGGCTCAGTGGTAGAGTGCTTGCCTTGATCGCATGAGGCCCTGGATTCAACTCCTCAGCATCACAAAAGCAGAAAAAACCGGAAGTGGTCCTATGGCTCAAGTGGTAGAGTGCTAGCCTTGTGCTGGAAAGCTGAGGGACAGAGCCCAGGCCTAGAGTTCAAGCCCCAAAACGGACAAAAAAAAAGGAAAGTTAATAATATTAAATTTATTTTATTTATTTTTATTATCCTCAAGTAATGTGATTTCAATTTAACATTGAGTTTTGAGTTTAAGAGTACAATGCATCTTGATTAAAGTCACCCTTTCATCATTCTCCCCCATCCCTCCCAACCCCACTCGTCCCCTCAACTTTTTTTTTTGTTGGCCGTGGGGCTTGAACTCTGGGCTTGGCCACTATCCCTCAGCTCTTCAGCTCAAGGCAAGCACTCTACCGCTTGAGCCACAGTGCCACTTCTGGTTTTCTAGTGCTTTATTGGAGATAAGAGTCTTACGGACTTTCCTGCCTGGGCTGGCTTTGAACAGTGATCCTCAGATCTCAGCCTCCTGAGTAGCTAGGATTACAGGCGTGAGCCACCAGCCCCCAGCCCCCTCAACTTTCTTAGTTCCATTTTTCACATGTGTATATTGAATATTATGACTGAATTTGCCTACCCTTCTGCTTTCCATTTATCTATGCCACTTCCCTTGAGCTCATTCCCTCCACTTGCCAAACACATGTTCCAGCTTCCAGCTTCCTGGAATCTGTATTCTTTAATGTATAGGTTTTTAAAACATGCTTATAAGCTGGGCACCGGAGGCTCACACCTGTAATCCTACCTACTCAAGAGGCTGAGATCTGAGGATTGCAGTTCAAAGCCAGCCCAGGAAGGAACATTCGTGAGACTCTTATCTCCAGTTAACCACCAGAAAACCAGAAGTGGCACTGTGGCTCAAGTAGTAGACCGCTAGCCTTGAGTCTGGTGCCCAGACCCAGAGTTCAAACCCCTCTACCAACAAAAAACAAAACAAGCAACAGCAACAAAATAAACATGTAAATAGGACTGATATTTTCCAAAGGAAGATTCTAATTCTTCTCCCTTGAGTACAGGATGGACTTAGTGACTTCCCTCTATCAAATAGAGTATGGGAGAAATTACTTTCAAGAGTACACCAAAGAAGGTATTACCAGGGCATGATTATTAAATAGGGACTGTATTGGGAGACAAGTTTTTGTGAGGGGAGGGGAAAGCAATATATGGTGTTCCTCAAAGCACATTACATATTGCATGAAAATAACATAATGAAACTCAATGAAACTGTTAAAATGGTGGAAGGCAGAAGGATGGGGCGTCAGAATGAATAATCTAGATAGGGGGACTTTGATCAAAGTACATACTACCTATGTATGGAAATATCACAATGAAACTCTTTTGTGAAAGTAATTATGCTAATAACTTAAAAGTGCATTATAGATTATTGCTGTCATTCTCTCTTGGATCACTCACTCTGTGGGACTCCAAATGTAATGTCATAAAGAGATGCAAGTACCTTTTAAAAGGCTGGAGGGCAAGGAACTCACAGGGCTTCTTGCCTATATCCATGTGAGTGACTCATTTCTCTAGAGGGTCTTCTGGCCTCAGTCAAGCCTTCAGATAGCTACAACCAGCAACTTGATTGAACCCCATGAGATCTCCTGGCCCAAAGACACCTAGAAAAGTTACTTCCAAACCACTGACCTTCAGAAACTGTAGGTTAATAAATTCTTGGTTTTTTTTTTTTTTTTTGGGTCCAGTTGTGGGGCCTGAACTCTGGGCCTGGGCGCTGTCCCTCAGCTCTTCAGCTCAAGGCTAGCACTCTACCACTTGAACCATAGCAACACTTCCGGCTTTTTTCTTTTTGCTTATGTGGTACTGAGGAATCGAACCCAGGGCCTCATGCATGAAAGGCAAGCGCTCTACCACTGAGCCACCTTCCCAGCCCTAAATTCTTGTTTTGAAGTATGAAGTTTTAGCGTAATAGATCATTAACTGACTAGTTCCTACATTGCTTTTTTTGAAAGATAGATTCTTACACTGTTTCTTTTTCTGGACACTTACATGAGCTCCACCTTCATACTCAGTAAAGGATAAAAATGAAAGGACAGTGATCTGGTCTGCACCTAATTTGGATCCCCAGCTTCATTCTTTGTGCCACTGTTCCATGTCTCCATTTTGCACTGTTGCAATGGGAAGGTCCATGGATATTGTCTGCAGTGTTAAAATTGATGCTTCATTAATGACCATGGATACACTTCATAAAATGTTCCCTGCATAGTGCAGTGTAAGGATTAGGAAAAGGTAAAAGTAATGAACCACATCCTTTCATGATTAAAAAATGACTACATAAATTAAGAATAGATAGTGGTTTCATCTAAATGGTAAAGAACATTTATGGAAAACTTCAAAGCTATGGTTATCATTAGTGATGAGATTGAATCTTACCCCTAAATATGAACCAAGATAAAAATGCTTGTTTATACAATTTCTTTTTAGTATTTTACTGAATATTCTAGCAAGAAAAAAAATGAATCCAAGTTGAAAAATGAAGTAAAATTTTATTACAGATAACTGGATCTTATATATAGAAAATTGCCAAGGATTTATACCAAAATAATATTACATCTAACAAGTCAAATCACAAAAGCTGTAGGAAATGAGATCAATGCCAAAAGTCATTTGTATAAGTCTATTTATAATAGCACCAATTTCTTGGGAGTAAATTCATCCAAGAAGTAGGATTTGTATGCTGAGAACAAGAATACATTTTGGAAGAAAGAACACTTAGCAAGGGAAAGACATCCATGCTTATGGTACTGGAAATCTCAGTATTATTAAGATGGCAGTACTTCTCAAAGTGATTTAAAGATTCAGTTCAACTATCATTAAAATTCTGATACTCCTTTATGAAGAAATGGAAAAGCTGCTTCTATGTTTTAAAAGAAATTTCAAAGGATCTTTTTTTTTTTTTCTTGTCAGTCTTGGGGCCTGAACTCTGGGCCTGGGCGCTGTCCCTCAGCTCTTCAGCTCAAGGCTAGCGCTCTACTACTTGAGCCACAGCACCACTTCTGGCTTTTTCTGCTTATGTGGTGCTGAGGAATTGAACCCAGGGCCTCATGCATGCAAGGCAAGCATTCTACCACTGAGACACCTTATTGACAAAGAACATATTTGTAAAATTTACATTTGGGTTTAATAAAGCAACACAAAAGCAATAATAATCACAATAATGTGGTTTTGGTATAAGGATAGAGTAAAATTGAAATGATCCACAGTTTTTCAATAAGAGTGCCAAGACTATCCAGTAAGCAAGAATAGTGTTCTTCAACTAATGGTGCTGGGACATCTGGATATTCAAATGCAAAAGAATGATGTTGGATCCTTGCCTCACTACTTATATAATATTTAACTCAGAATGGGCCCATGGCTGAAATGTAAGAACTAAAACTAAGTCTGAGAAAGAAACATACGTGTAAGTTGCATGTCCTTGAAAGAGTCACCATTTTGTTTGAAATGCAAGCAGCAGAAAAATAAATGGAACACTATAGAATAAAAAAAAATCACTTCAAATCAAAGGATAATTTTGAAAGATTCTAGGACAACCTACAAAAGTAAAATATGTTTGCAAATCAGACCTGGTAAGAGTATAGCATTCAGAATATATTAAAAGCTCTTATGACTGAATAATGAAAGACAACTCAATTAAAAAATTAACTAGGAGGTTGTGTAGACAGTGATACAAAAGAAGTATAGAAATGGGCAACAAAGAGGAGTTCCGGGAAGATGGCGGAGGAGAAGCTGGAGTCTAAACAAGCTCTCACATAGAAAGCAGTTTTAGAGTTCCAGTGAACAGTCCTAAGCCAGAGAATCACACCAAGTGTGCCATCACAAGACAGAGAATTAGGCCAGAGAGGGAAAATTCAGGCAAGGAGACACATTTGAGCTCTTGCCAGCAGAGGCCGCCATGGCGGCAGCTGTGGCGGCATCGGCGGCAATTGCAGGAGCCATACCTGAGCCACAGAGAGTCCGGGACGAAGGAGCCAGAACGCAGCGGGCAAGCGGATTCTACTCAACTCCAGCAAGAACCGACAAGGAGCGGACATCTTCATCCTGCAGTTCGCAGACCAGAGACCACCCAGGAACTAAGACTCGGAGTGAGTAGAAGCCCGACATCCTCACTCCTTCTCAGGGAGCAGAGGAGGGAAGGCCACCCCTTCCCACTCCCCCCAGTACCAGAGATCTCCATCTTAGATACCGACAAAGCTCGGAGGAGCTGCTAGCTCCAACTCAGGCCTTGGAATAAAACGAGTCATTTAGCAGGTCACAAGAACGTAACGGTGAAGTGACCTGCCAGACTCAACTCCATCCAGGGAAAAGTCACCCAGCTAGGGCGCCAGCCCTAGGAGTGGCTTTCTTCACTGGGTAATCAGAGCCAGAGGCTGCCCCTCCCTCCAGCAGCCTCAACAATCAATTGAAATTCAGTAAACAGAAACCTTGAGAATGGCTCCAGGCTGGGCTCTGTGAGTTTTTCACAAAATAGCCCCTGGGAAAAGCTACTGTCTGTTGAAAGGCCTCAACTCTACCCAGAACCTAGCCTCATCACTGCATCCCACTCTTTTGTGATACTCCAAGCAGATCTGCCTCCCATTCAACTAGCCTGGGAGGAGGATTGCCAAATCCTGGGCAAAGCAGAGCATTTTTCTGCCTGTTCAAACAAACTGACTTAAGAAACCAACCAAGCCACAGGACCACAAGCAGACCAGAGACTCCAACAAGAGGCTGGTTAAGGACACAAGGGAGATACAGGATTTTTTCCACCCTTCCCAAAAAAATCAAAGAACTTTTTCTTCTTCTTCTTCTTCTTCTTTTTGG
>NW_012267225.1:19919819-20130851 GCF_000151885.1 Dipodomys ordii
GCTTTGTATGTCCCTCCCCCACAGTATAACCCCTGCTTTCACTATATTTGATGTCAGTATAACTTGTAGAGGAGATGGGGAAAAACAAGTCATTTAAGGATACAGGTGGACCTGTTGCAACAATGAGAAGTACAAGTTGTCATGTCGAAAACGAGCTTTACAACGTTGGTGGGGAGGGGGATGCGGGGAGGATTAAGTGGGGGGTGGAGGGGAGGCTGGGAACGGGTGTGAAGGGGAAACATAGGAGGAGGCTGCAATGCTTGATAAGAAATGTACGCATTATCCTGCCCATGTAATTGTAACCCCTCTGTACAGTGTGTTCACAAAAAAAAAAAAGAAAAGAAATGGGCAACAAACATGAAAAGCTGTTCAGCCATTACAGAAATATAAATCAAAGCCAAAGTGATATACTACTTCTCATCTGGTTACAAAAACATAGAAGAAAATATCAAGTATTGATGAGGATACAGAGAAATTAGAATTATTTTGTACTACTTGTTTGAATGTACAAATGATTCAGTGGCTTTGAAAAATAATTTTAGGGGCTCCTTAAAAAATTAACAGAATCATTTTTTGATCTAACTATTCTATACTAGGAATATACCTTAGAGAATTGAAAACAAAAGTGTATATAAAAATGTTCATAGAAGGACTATTCACCATAGCTCCAAATGGAAACAACTCAAATGCATATCAATGAATGAATGCATAAACAAAAGTTTTAACAATACAAATGAACAAAAATGCAATAAAATTGAATAAAAGTGAAAAAATGAAGTACTCCTACAACATGGACTATTAAAACTTTGTGCTATATGAATGAAGCTAGACATAAAAAGTCACATAAAACAAATTACGTCTTTGTGAAGTGTTGTGAAGAAGTAAATTTGTAGAAAATAAAACGTTTGCTGAGTATGGAGTAGGAATAGGGATCAACTTCTTAGTGGGTTCCTTTGGGTGATTAAAAGGCTTTCGAAGTAGGCTGGACATCGTTTTTCCTACTTCAATTCTAGCACTCAGGAGGCTGAGATAGGATGACCACAAATAATGAGGCAAAGCATACATCATGATATGTTGCCTCAGAAAAAATTCTGGAGCTAGATAGTGGTGCTTTTGTTTTTTCCTCATTTTTGTACCATTCTAACCTCTCTGAATATCTGTAATCACTCATCATCATGATTTAATTTTATGAACCTCCTTAGTTAATCAATGCATTCTTTAAAATGCATTTTATTAGTTAGACAAAAATAAATTAGAGATGCATCATGCAAAAAGATTCCCATTTGGAGTGGACTGTTGATCTAACTTTCAAACCTTCTACATTAAAAATATTACTTTAAATATTTAGTGAAATCCATGAAAAAGGTAGGTATCCTGTGTACCTTACTCTTAAATAAATGTGGTTGACTAAGTAATTGAAAAAAAAGTAGAGTTTGGAAATTGTATTCCTTAATGTAGGGCAAAAATTCAGTATAATAAGGTGGGTAATTTTATATTAAAAGTTGAGATATGGGAACCCTAAATTACTGGAGAGCTACAGTAATCCTCTTTTATTTGGTATATATTGGCTAGGCTTAAAGTGTTGAGTTAATACAAAATGAGCCATATTTGAATTAGGGAAGGAAAGGACAACAACAGAATGGTGAGACAAAGAACAGATGAAATAACTATGAACACAAGACAACATGTTGGAAATGATCTGTACAACTTGGGGTTGGGGAGGATGTGGGGAGGGAAAGCAGGAGAAAAATAAGGGAATAGGTAACAAGTTTGACAAGACATGTACTTATTACCTTACTTATGTAACTGTAACCCTTCTGAACATCACCTTGATAATTAAAAAATTAGCCATGTTTATTAGAAAAGAAAGAAGTTCAGTTTAGAAATCAAATTTGGTTATTATGAAATCATTCTATAAATACCAATATAGTGAATTACATACTTTGTATACCTTCATATTATATATATGTGTGTGTGATTATGTAGTTTGTAGACCACATACATATTTAAAACTCACTTCAACTCATTAGGAAGTGAAATGAGTTATGGCTCAAAAGCTCATTTTATTTACAGGGACCTTAAAGATACAATAGAATTTTATTTATCAGAAAGAATAATACTATGTCATTTGATTAAAAATGAATGGACCTCGAGAAACTCAAACTGAGTGAAGTGAGCCAGCCTCACAGAGACAAAGAGAACGCAAGTGCACATGTTTTCTCTCATACATGGAAGTTATTCCTAAAACATACACATATTTGAAAAGACACTTAGGGCCATGTGCATTTATAGATGGTCAAGCCAACTACAGGATGGTATATATAGGAGTGAGAGTCCATGATGCCTTTGAGCAATTATGAAGCACTGCAACAACATGAATACCAGGAAGCTGAAAGATATCTTGACTGAGGAAATCAAATAGGAGTGGGATAGATGAATAAAAAGAGAAATGATGGGAAAATAGTCACAATACCCAATTTGCATATGTGAAAACTGCAAAAGGAAATTTGAGATGGATGTAGTTGGGATAAATATGGATGGGATAACTTTGTTCAAAAGGCATTGTACACATAAATGGACTGTACACATAAATGAACATGTTAAATTGAAATGCCTTTGTACAACTGTCTGAAGGGAACAATAAAAATGGACAATTCATGAACAATGAAACAAATCACCTTTGAAGAGAAATTTACCTGAAATCAAATGGATGTAAGTGCAAAAATATACCCATGAAGAATAAAGGATATACTTATATCCTTTATATATAAAGGATATATTTATTATATTATGGTTTTTCAAATATTCTAAAAGAGACACTTTGTCTTTTGATAAATCACGAACATTTAATTGAAAGATGGAAATATATATTACTAAAATGCATTTAAATTGCTTTTAAACTATGCATTATTTCTATTTATTTGTACTTTTTTAATGTAAAAATGCTGTATAGAGGGAGGGGTTACAGTTACATGAGTAAGTTAATGAGTACATTTCCTATTGAGCATTGTTGCCTCCTCCGTTGTTTTCCCCCTACCATCCCTTCCCTTCCACCTCCACAACAAATCCTTTCCCCCAACCCCCGACCCCCTCGTCCCACCAAAGTTGTACAGTTCATTTTCAACATAGTGTTTTGTACATCTCATCATTACGATGGGTCAAACTGTATCCTTATTTAAGCATTTTGTTTTTCTTGTCCCCTCTGTGAATTAGAGAAGTGTATATACAAGATGCAGGGCACTGAAATCAAATACAGTGAAAACAGGGGTTATACCATGGAGGAGGAACGTACAAAGAAACAAAAAATCACATGGTACATTATAAATACGTTAGAAACAATAGCAAGAAAGAAAAATATATATTTGTGTCCCTATTTTGGGGTTCATTTTGCTTAACATCATCTTATCTGGTCATATGTACCTAGCTTTTGACCTTTTCTGCTTGTTCTACACATGTACTAGTTATTGCAAATAAGGGAAACCATGGGACCTATGTTTTTGGGCCTGGCTTTCCAAGTCTTTCCATTTCCTAACAAATGGGGCAATGCCATTCTTTCTGATGGAGGCATAGAATTCCATTGTGTACATGTACCACATTTTCTTGATCCATTCATCTACTGAGGGACATCTGGGTTTGTTCCATATCTTAGCTATGATAAATAATGCTGCAATAATCATAGTTGTGCTGGTAACCTTAGTATGGCTTTGTTTGTGACCATTTGGGTAAATGCCCCAAAGTGGAGTTGCTGGGTCATAGGGGAGCTCTATATAGAGTCTTTTGAGGAACCTCCATACTACTTTCCAAAGTGGTTGAACAAGTTTGAACTCCCACCATCAATGCAGTAGGGTTGCCTTTTATCCACATCCCCTCCAGCATCTGTTGTTATTAGATTACTTGATTATAGCCATTCTAACTGGGTGAGGTGATAATTCAATGTTGTTTTGATTAGCATTTCTTTTATGGCTAGAGAGGTTGAGTATTTTTTCATATGTCTATTAGCCATTCTGATTTCCTCTTCAGATAAGTTTCTCTTTAGCCCACTTGTTTATCGGGCAGTTGTTTCTTTGAGGATTTGTTGTTGGGGGGTTTAATTTTTTGAGTTCCAAGTATATTTTAGATATGAGACCCTTTTCCATTGTATGGTTAATGAAGATCCTCTCCCAATCCCTGGGCTTTCTATTGATCTTTCTAGGTATGTCCTTTCAATTGGCCAAAATTTTGTTGAGAAGTTTTGCATCGATGTTCAAAGAAATGGGTCTATAGTCCTCTTTTGTTGATGAGTCCCTGCCTGGTTTGGGATGAGCATTACGATGGCTTCATTGAAAGGGTTTGTTAGTGAACTTTCTCTTTCAATTTCATTGAATAGTTGGAGGAGAATTGGTATGAGTTCTGCTTTGAAGACCTTGTAGAATTCCACTGTAAATCCATCCGGTCCTGGACTTACCTTAGATGGGAGGTCTTTTAGTGCTGTTTCTATTTCAGTGCTTGATGTAGGCCTGTTAAGTTGGTTTAACTTATATGGCATATTTGCTAGGAAATTGCCATTTCTTTCAGGTTCTCAAATTTATGATCATAAAGGTTTGAGAAGTATTCCCTTATAATGTTCTGAATCTTGGTTGTTTCTGTGGTGATGTTTCCATTCTTATCTCTGAGTTTGTTTATTTGAGTGTGTTCTCTTCTTTTTCTGATAAGATTTGCTAAGGGTTTGTCAATTTTGTTAATTTTTTCGAAGAACCAACATTTTGTTTTGTTGATTCTTTCTATGGTTTTTCTGGATTGTAATTCATTCAATTCTGATTTAATTTTAATTATTTCTTTCTGTCAACTGGATTGGGGTTTAACTTGCTGCTCTTTTTCAAGGAGGTTCAGATGTCTCATTAAATTTTGGTTTCAGATCTCTCCAATTTGTTGATGTAGGAACTCAGAGCTATAAAACTTGCCTCTGAGTACTGCCTTTGTTGTGTCCCAGAGGAGCTGCTAATTCATGTGTTCATGTTTGTTGAATATCATGAACATTTGAATTTCCTTCCTAATCCTCTCCATGACCCACTGGTGGTTCAACAGTGTGTTTTTCAGCCTCCATGTGTTCCAGGCATTTCTTTGTTGGCTTTTGGTGTTAAGTTCTACTTTTATTCCCCTGCGGTCTGAGAGAATGCAAGGCATAATATCATTGTTTCTCAATTTGGTCAAGTTACTGTGTAACCTAAAATGTGGTGTATTTTGGAAAATGTTCTGTGTTTTGTTGAGAAGATGTGCATCTAATTCTGCTGTGTGGAATATTGTGTGGATTTCTGTTGTCTAGTTGGCCTATGCAGTTGTTTAGATCTGCAGTTTCTCTGTTGAGTTTTTGCCAAGTTGATCTATCTAGTGGGGATAATGCTGTGTTAAAGTCCCCAATAATTAATGCCTTTGGATCTATGTGGGGTTTGAGGGAAAGCAGTGTTTCCTGGATAAATTTGGGTGCTCCTTTGTTTGGTGAATAGATATTTAGTATTGTAATATCCTCCTGAAGGAGACATCCCTTAATTAGTATGTAGCGACCTTCTTTATCTCTTCTCACTAATTTTAATTTGAAGTCTATTTTATCTGATATTAGGATTGCAACTCCCACCTGTTTATGGGGGCCATTTGCTTGGTAGATTTTATTCCAGCCTTTTACTTTCAGAATATGTTTTTATGAGCAAGGTGTGACTCTTGAAGGCAGCAGATAGAAGGATCTTGCTTTTCAATTCAACTAGAAAGTCTATGTTGCTTAATTGGAGAGTTAAGTCCTTTAATATTGAGAGATAGAACTCAGAGATGTTTGGTAGTTCCTGCCATGTTATCCACCCTCTTGGGAGCTGTGACAACTGGGTTTTTTCTATGGTTTTTGGATTCTTAGATTGGGTGCAGTTTCTTGGCCTTTGTTGTTGGTTTTCTATGTGTAGGACATCTTTCTATGTGTATCTTTTGTAGGGCTGGTTTGGTGGAGATATATTATTTCAGTTTCTCTTTGCTATGGAAATTTTTTATTTGACCTTCTGTTATGAAGGAGAGTTTATGAAGGAGAGTTTAGCTGGGTACAGTATTCTTGATTGATAGTTGTTTGTCTTTAGGGTGTGGCATACATCATTCCAGGCTCTTCTTTCTTTAATTGTCTCTGCTGAGAAATCTGAGGTTATTCTAATTGGTTTCCCTTTATATCCCTTTATATGTGATTGGTCTTTTCTCCTTGATACCTTTAGGGATCCTTTTCATGGTCTGAATTGATCCTGTGAGGATTATAATGTGACGGTGGGATGTCCTGTTCTGGTCTGGTCTATTTGGGGTTCTAAAAGCTTCTTGTATCTGAATAGGCCTATCATTTTTCATGTTTTGGAAGTTCTCTGCTAGAATGCTGTTAAATAAATTTTCTAGACTGTTCACTAAAATCTCTAGGTACTCCTCTCTACCCATTATCCTCAGATTAGGCCTTCTAATGGTGTCTTCTAAATGTTGAATACATCTATCATATTTCTTGGATTTGCATTCGATATTTGTCTGTTCTTTCTCTATAATATTTAGGCTGTCTTCACTCCCCCAGATTTGATCTGCATGGTCTAACCTACTGTCAAGACTTTCTACTGTGTTTTTTTATATCCTTTCCTTCTAATTGGTTGGCTTTGATGGCTTCAAATTCTTTGTTGGAGCTTTGTTTTAGATCTTTTAGGAATTTCTTTTCTTCCTTAATTTGGTTTTTAGTGTTCATTCTCAAATCCCTTAGTTGATTCGTTATGTTTTCATTGGACTCCCTTTCCTTCTGATGGGCTCCACTCAACATTCCCTTTCTGGTCTCCCTGGATTCCTTCAGCTGTCTGTTTATGGATTCTATGAATGCCTCCATTGATCTTTGTCTATTCTCATTCCATTCACGCAATTCCTATATTCTCTCTGATTTGCTTCATCATGCTCACACAATGCCTGTATTACTCTCTGTTCTCAGCCTGCTCACACAATTCCTGTATTAATCTTTGATTCATTTCTTCACACTCACAAGATTAATGTATTAATTTTTGTTTAGATGCATTATTCTCATGAAGTTCCTGTATTCATCTTTGGTTAGCCTTGTCTTTCTTACTGTCATGCTCACACTGAGTCCTTTGCAGGCTTTCAATCTTTTAATTCAGCATGTTTACCAGTAGTGTTTTTAGAGCTTTTTGGGAACTCTCTTGTGGATTTTTCATTTACTGTTCTGTCACCTGATTTTCATGAGTGGGAGTTGAGATACCTGGACTTGCCATTTTTCTTGCGTTTCTTTGGCTTTTTCTACCAATTTGGTATGAAAGTAACACCAATTTTGTGCTAGAACATTATTTTAAGGCAAGCATCAACCAGAGTCCTGTAGTTGCACAGATTGAATGACGTAGTCAATATGGCTACAGATACAATCTATTTCAACAGATACAATCTAATTCAACATCAAACAATTATAGATTAATGAGCTAAGAATGTCAAAGAGGGATTCAGCAGACCAGAAATTAAAAGGTTTAGGGAGAATTGTGGGGAAAAATAGGATTACAGGAATGTGGAGAGGTAAAAGAAAGAGTGAATTTCACCATTCCCTCCTTTCAGAGAGGAAACCGATATTACAGAATGAAAGAGGAGAGATAAAGAAACAAGAAAAAATGAAAAAACAAAAATTTAAATGTAAAAAAATGAAACATTTAAAAATTACGTAAGTATAAAGAAATAGTACTGATAGAAGAAATGTACAGAATGAGAGGAGAGAGATAAAAAGGAAAAATGAAAAAATAAAGAATAAAAACTTTAAAAATGTAATACTTAAAAATTATATAAGTATAAAGAAATAATACTACTGTTAAAAGAGTTCAGCCTAAGAGGTTGTGAATTGAATAATCAATTTCTGAATTAAGTATGCACACAATGAAAGATAATGTCTAATTGATGATGGCTATATATCTGGAGATGAGCAGAACAGCAATTAAGTCGTGCAAAAAAAAAAGTACCAAAAGGTTAAAAGAGATTTTCAAAAAAAAAAAAACAAACACACACACACACACACAACTAAAGTAAAAATTGTGAAAAAAATAGAAAACAATTTTTTTAAAAAAATTTAAAAAATTAGGTAGAGAATAGAGTTCTTTGATTTTTCTTTTTTGCGCGGAGGTGGCGGTTGTGGGGGGGGGTAGGATCTTGTATCTCCCCTGTGTCTGTAACCAGTCTCTTAGTGGAGTCTCTGGTTTGCGTTTGGTTTTTGGTTTTCCTGTGACTTGATTGGTTTCTTAAGTCAGTTTGCTTGAGCAGGCAGAAAGCTCTGCCTTACCCTGGACTTCATGATCCTCCTCCCAGGCTAGTTCAGTGGGAGGGAGATGGCTGTTTCTTCAAGCTTGGAGCTTCTTTGATGAGGCTAGGTTCTGGGTAGGGTTGGAGCCTATCAGCAATCAGTAGCTTTTCCCTGAAGGGCTATCTCATGAGACACAAAGCCCTGCCTGGAGCCATTCTCAGAATTTATGTTTACTGAGTTCAGTTGCAGTGAGGAGGGGCAGCCTCTGGCTCTGTTTACCCAGTGAAGAAAGTCACTCCTCTGGGGGTGGAGCTTTCTCTGCCTGGGAAGGGCAACTTTCTCCTGGGTGTGAGTAGTGCAGGTCAGGTTCCTATGATCTGTTGAATGGCCCCTATTGTTTTCTTCCAAGGCCTGAGTTGGAGCTAGCTGTTAGTACCAGGCCTTTGTCAGTATCAAAGATGGAGTTCTCTGGTGGTGGTGGAGGGGCTACTTTCCCAGCTCTGCTCAGTGAGAAGGAGTGAGGATATCTTGGGGTTACGCCAGTTTCTTGGTTTCTGAGCCTTCCATGGTCTGCAATCAGCAAGATGAAGATTTCTGCTCCTTGTCAGTTCTTGCTGGTGGTGAGTAGAATCTGTTAACACATTATGTCTGGCGCCTTTGTCCTGGGCTCTTTCTGTTGATATGGTAGCCACGGCAGCAGCCACTGCTGCCACCGTGGACACTGGCAAGTGCTCACATCTGTCTCCTTAACCAAGGTGTCTGGATTTTTCCTCTCTAGACAAACTCTCTGTACTGTGATGACACATTTAGTGTGCTTCTCTAGCCTAGGCTGTTCACTGGAACACTAAAACTGCTTTCTATATGAGAGCTTGTTTAGCCTCTGGCTTCTCCTCTGCCATCTTCCTTCAGACTCCCATTATTTCTAATTCTTAAAACTGTTTTCTAGGTCTTTTTGATGTTATCTTCAACAAGGGGAATATATGTATTTTTCGAAGTCATGAGATGAGGCATCTTTCTCTAGCTCTTGACAATGGATTTGTCACTGGAATGGTAAGTAGAATTCTCCCTCCTCCCTCCCTTTTCCTCCCCTTTTTTTCCTCCTCCTCCTGTTTATTATTATTATTATCATCATCATCATCATCATCTTTCTGTATGTGTGTGTGAGACAGCATCTCACTGTACTTCACAGATTGCCTTCAACCACTTGATCCTTCTGTGTCTTGGGGTTACAGATAGGTGCCACTAGACTTAGCAGTACTATATTTTATCTGTCATATGGAAGTATTATTGTGCCTATATTGAGTTTTTTTTGAGTAGGATACTTTGATGAGATTAATAAATTATATTTTCCTTGCACTTTCTACATATTTTTGTTAGCTTCACTGAAATTTAAGATACAAATGCACAAATGGTTCAAGATTTTAACAATGGAAATTTAAACTAGAGAAAGTAGACCAATTCTCTGATAACAATGAAACATTTTTAATAAAGTTTGAAAAGGAAACTACCTGACATGACCATGTTCCCTTTAGGGACCATATTGTTAGGGGGGAAGGAATAATTTTGCCTAATTATGCTTTATGTTACTTACTATAGGTTTGAAACATAGTTTTTTAAAATAAACATTATATTTCAAATATAAACATGTTTTAGTATGCACTGATCTAAATATTGATATGTATTATAATATTTAATACTCAATCTGTCCTGTGAGAGAATTCATCATTATTGCTCTTTATCTGAAGCAGAACATAAAAAATTGAAGGACTGAGTTACCAAGGGTCACAGAGTAGCAAGTGTAGAGGCAGTAATATAATTCAGGCAATCTGACTTGTACTACAGCTTTCTAATAAAACATTATACAATAGTACATAATAACTCTAATTCATTTAATTTAAGAAAGGAAATAGTTATTGAAAGAAGTACTTATGTTATTTGTAAATACAGGTTAAGTAATTAATTAAATATTCTCCAAGAAGTTGTTTCTCATCTGTGGTGGACTTAAAACACTAGTGTACACTGTGCTTTTCATTATGAAGATCATGCTTAAGACACAAGACTGTAGTATGTGAATCTACTCAGTGAATCAACAGTTGAAGTAATATCTCATCACTATTCTTTACTAAAATCAATTCTAAGCCTCCCACTAGGTAACCCTATGTTGGTGGTAGAGTCCTTTTACTTACTATGAAACTTAACTTCTCACACAAGACTTCACCTGGTATGGATGTGAGAATACCTAGTGACAGTTTTTATAGTTTTGATCTACGTTAGTTGCAATGATATACTAATTGAACCTTAGCTGGTTTCTTCCTCCCTCCCCCCTCTTGCTCTTCCCCTCTTGTATTAAAGATTGAACTCAGGACCTCATTCTTGCTAAGCAAGCATTCTACCATTTGAGTCATAACCTAGTCCTTTTGCTTATAGTTGTTTTCTAGATAGCACCTTGTACTTTTCCCAGACCAGCCTTGGATCATGATCCTTCATCTTTGCCTCTGGAATAGTGGAATTTCAGGCAGGAGCCAGCATGCTCAGTCCTTAGATGGTTTCTTAAATATGACCAGCTATGTTACTACCTGCTCTACTAGGTCAGTTGAACTTTTCTGAGATTACTAGATAGTCTTTGTTCTAGTCACTCAAGTTCACCAGTGAGCCCTGGTCCCTCCCTGGAGCACTGAGGGAAGATGGGACATGTCCTCCAACACTGTAGCAGGTATGTGTTCTTGGGAATGAGACAGTAACCATTTTGAAAGGGCTTCTTTGAGAACCCAGTGATAAGAGGCAGGTGCAGTTTGGCAGCATAGAGGGCAATTTGCTATAGAGTTTGTATTTAAATCATTTATAAAAGGCTTGGAAAGCAAGTACAACCCCCCCCCAAAAAAAACAAAAAAAAAAAACAAAAAAAACCAACCCTTTAAGCTGTGAAGTCCACATCCAGGAAACCAGACGCTGCAAAAGCCTGTGGGCAGCTATACCACGAGACAATGGCTTGGGATTACCAGCCAAGCCAGAGCAGAGGCCACAGGAAGCACCAGGATGCCCCAAGAAACCTAGTAGATGCATTGAATGTGCCACCAGGGTACAGCGACTCAAAAAGTCTGGCACATCTCGCCATTTTATAGAGGTAGCCAAGCCACTCCTGGCAGTTAAATAGCCTTAGACTCCCACTGAGCCAAATAATAGAGGTATCAGCCTCATCTTAACCTCAAGCCTGTCCCCAATATAAGGCCTTCTGAGGGAAGCAACATGGTCACACCTACACTTAAAATAATTGCAACTTATAGGGAAATTCATAATTGCTGTGTATAAGTCTGTTTGTCTTTGTTCCTGTATTGGTTCTACTGTTTGTTTTCTGTGTTGTAGTTAAACTCTAGTTTTCTGTCTTTTGTAAATCAGAAAAATCTTTTAATTTCTGCTGTTAATCTCTGCCATATAACCTTGGAGTTTGCTTTGCTCCCTTCCTTTTAACTGAAAAACCATTACCTATCTTTTAGTCTTCTCTTTCAAGTCATAATTTTATCCCTTTCCCCATAACCCTCATCATGTACATTCCCTTACATTTATGAGAGAAAATCGTATTCATGCTCTCTTTCTACCACCTCATAATCTAACTAAGTACTTAAATACTTATGTAGTTACTAGACTACCTAAGTAGCATTTATTCATTGTTTTGTTTTATTTTTTGCTTTTAGTTGTTTTATTTTTGCCTGCTTGCCTTTTTTACTTACCTTTTTATTTTTGCCCTTTTTCTCTGTTCCCTTCCTTGATCATTAGTGTTATGTATTTTTCCTTATCTCTGCTCATGCGTGCACACACACACACAAATTACTAGTAACATCATCTCTACTGTGCCTTAATATGACACAACTTTAGGGTTTTTTTTCTGCTTACCTTATTACACTTTCCTATTAACCTTTCATAAAGCTTAAATCCCTCCTCTTCCCATTCTATTTAACCTTTATACCTAGAATTATTGCGACAGGACTTTCTTCTCTATCTCCTTCCTACTTCCTGGGTAAGAAATGTCTTTCTAGACTATGAAGATACACCTTAGGTCATACACCTTGGAACTCAACAGAAACAAGATTGTGGTTTATCACAGCTTTGAAACTCCATACAGTGAAGGAGAAATGACAATTGTTTTAAGCATGGAAATTAACTAATTTCCATCTAAGACCCACTTTCACAATCCATACACCATCACCCAGCTGTCACCCCATCTTAATAAAGCTACAATAAACCACCAACCAAGATTATTCAGGAGACTAACCTACACAAATCCTGAACCAGAGAACCCAGTGTGCCAGGGGTTGCTCAGTGTTTCTGCCAGCTTGCAGATATTCTTGCCAGTCCGCACTAAGCTGTGGATTTGTGATTGCTTAAATGAAAATGTTTTGTTTGCTGTTTTCCTCTTTTAGAAGCTTACAATTTGTTACTGCTTACAATTTACCTAATATCTTCTCCTGGCTGGATTTCCTGCTAATGCCTCATACCTCTAATTGATCAGAGCAAGCTCTGACTTTTCTTTGTTACTACTCTACCATCTTCCCAGAATCCCTCAAGGCATTTTTATTATTTATTTGCTTATTTATTTACACTTAACAAAACAGTTTATGAATAACAATGCATCTTGATCAATGTCTTCCCATTCAATATTCTTACGCATACCTCCCAACTCTCCTCTTTCCTCCCTTTTCTTAAATTTAGTACATTGAATTCTTGACTACATTCTCCTTAACTTCTCCTTTTTATTTGTCTACTCTTCTCCCCTTGGTCTGCACATTACCCCTTCAAGTACTGGTTTCCTGGTGCTTATTTTGTCGAGCTTTGACTTTGCTTAAGACAGTTGTATTTTTTTTCTGGTAACTTACCCATTTTCTTTTAGGCTGGCAGAGGTACCCCTACTGAGCTGCGAGTGATTTATCAACACAGCCGCTGTGCACTTCTTGAGTCAGCGCTGGTGCCTGGACACACACTAGTTTTTGATCGCCAAGGCAGAAGAGCTGAAGAATCAGCAGCAGGCTATGCCGATCTTTCAAAAGAATTTGTGATTCTTGTCAAGGTGAACTTTAGGAAAGTCATCTAAGTTTATGCTTCTAAGTAGTTCCTTTGGTTTGTCTTATTGAAGAAAACTTGATTTGAACCATGATTTGAGCCATACTGCTACAGTCAGATCTCTTTCCACTAGGTGGCATTATGTCTATTATTGTTCTGTTTACCTGCATTGAAAAACAATAAGGATCCTAGCAGTAAAACTACTATGGGAGAAACTGGTTCTGCCTAAATGAAATTGGAATAGAAAACTATGAATGTGGAGATTCTTAATAAAGTCAGAGAATCACGCATGTGGTGTCAAACAGATGGATATATTAGACTTTGTTCTAACAATTAGGATTCATATATTTCAGTGATTATGTATATATGATAATTTGCTGATGCTCTTATCTGATTCTTTATAGAGTATGTCTATGAATTTATCTTAAAAATATTGTCATGGTAGCCCAATAACTATACTTTTTGAGAAGGCTTATTTGTGTTAGATTGTTTACTGAGAACCCCCCAGATACAAGACTAAACTTATTAATCATAAGAATACTGATAATTATATTTTTATTGATAATTATAATTTGATGATGAATATATTATATTTGATGATTAATACAAATATAATTATCTATATTTTAAATGTTATGGAAAAGACTTTCAGGGTTATTAAGAGTTTTGGTCTGCCTAATGTAGTTAGTAGATGGTAGAACATGTTTCAAACTGAAAGTCTGTTTGCTTTTCAAACCTTTAATACGTACTATATAAAAATACTTTTTCTCATTATTTTATTCAAAGCAACACAATTTTAACTTACATTATTCAATAAAATGCAAACATAAGAACTTTGTATGTGTATGTATTTAACATTTAATTTCTTTTCATTTTACCTTTTTAGACCTGATCCTGCAATATATATTTTGAAATATACCTTTGACTGTATATTTGAATAGTTACTTTAGTTTATAAACTAGAAATTGAATTTAAAAATAAGAATTTAAAACTTTTAATGCTCTTAGAGAATATTATCTGTTCTTTCTCCCCAATTTTTGCCCCTGTCAAAGTTAAAGCCATAGGCCGGGTGCCAATGGCTCACACCTGTAATCCTAGCTACACAGGAGGCTGAGATCTGAGGATCGTGGTTCAAAGCCAGCCTGGAAGGAAAGGCCATGAGACTCTTATCTCCAATAAACCACCAGAAAGCCCGAAGTGGCACTATAGCTCAAGTGGTAGAGTGCTAGCCTTGAGCTGAAGAGCTGAGGGACAGTGCCCAGGCCCAAAGTTCAAGCCCCATGACTGACAAAAAAAAAAAAGTTAAACCCACATGTAGATAGAAGTGTCTATTCTGCCACTTTACTTCTCATACCAGGAGCTCCTGGAGCACTGTCTCAGGCTTGACAATTCACTAGTATGTCTTATAGAACCAGGACTTACAGAACAACCAAATATTGTGGGATTGGATTAAAATCTGCTAAGTGAAGGGACACATAGGCTTCAGCCTAGGAGAAAAACCAATTTGGAATTTGTACTCATCCTTTCTCCATGAACTCAGGTAGAGCTACTTTCTAGGCAAGAAGGACATCAGCAGAAGCTTGGTGTCTAGAATCTTTACTGGAGTTCCACGATGTAGGGAGTCAGTGTCTGATCTCAGTGTCCAGACTTTCAGGAGAGTGACACCTTGTGACCTAAAGCCTTCTACCCTAGGCCATATTGTTACTCTCTGGCTCATAGGTCAAAGGCATTCTTAGTAGGCATGACAATCTACCTCTCAGAAGCTAAGGCAAAGGCTTATAGACCTCTCTATGTAAAGGTAAATTCTTTTTTTTTTTGGTCTGGTTGTGGGGCCTGAACTCTGGGCCTGGGCATTGTCCCTCAGCTCTTCAACTCAAGGCTAGCACTCTACCACTTGAGCCACAGCACCACTTCCAGCTTTTTTTTCTTTTTGCTTATGTGGTGCAGAGGAATCAAACCCAGGGCCTCATGAATGCAAGGCAAGCACTCTACCACTGACCTACCTTCCCAGCCCAACCGGGTAAATTCTTTACTGCTATACTTTGTTCCACATTGTAGGAAAATCCACATCTCAACGATCTCAGCATTGAGTATGGTTCTAAAAAAGAATTTATTTGACACTTTTCTAGAAAAATAAGCATCTACTTTTAGGTTACTTTTAAAAATACATCTTTTGTGATTGTATTTTATCCATTTTTCTATAGTGTTAGTACATTTCTAGTTAGCTTTCAGGAGCCTTTTGTATTTTCTTTTCTTTTTAAAATTTTTTTTTGTCAGTTGTGGAGCTTGAACTCTGGGCCTGGGCATTGTCCCTTAGCTCTTCAGCTCAAGGCTAGTGATCTACCTTTGAGCCACTGCTGCACTTTCGGTTTTCTGTTGGTTAATTGGAGATAAGACTCTCATGGACTTTCCTGCCCAGGCTGGCTTTGAACCATGATCCTCAGAGCTCAGCCTCCTGAGTAGCTAGAATTACAGGCATGAGCCACCAGTGCCCAGCCCGTTTTTGTATTTTCTTAAGCTAATGATACACTGAATTTGCTTAAGTATACCTTAGATGTATTTGCTATCTCTTTTCATTCATTCCTATATCATAAATTTGATGTTCACGGATTATATTGTATAACCCATGTTCTCTTATAGCATATTTTGTTTTATTCTGCTTTATGTTAATATCAAAATTATTTGCGTATAGTGATTATAAATTTCTTAGGAAAAATACTTGTGTTTTGTATCTTACTTAAAAAAAGATTGCTGTAGCACATGATGCTCATGCTTACACTTTAAATACATAATCATTAATGTTAATTAAGCTCTTGTAGTTTTGTTTCACTCAGTACTACAGTTAAACTATTTATTTCTTGTGTTTATTTTTAGCACCCACGTTTCTAGTGAGATCCTGGTCACTGCAACCTCTGTAAAACTGACTCTGTAGTCTTCTCTTTCTAACACCACATGAATCTGTTAATCACTGCCTTTCTGTTTGTCCCTCTAAAGGGCGTGTTCCTCAACAGTGCTGTGATTCTGCTGGCTACAAGCCTGTGTCAGGCCCTGTGTCTCCAGTCTGATGGGAACTGCACTGGAGCAGGAAACCAGTCCGAAAAATCTTACTGGAAAGTGCATAAAATCAGTTCTGGGGTTTGCATGTTTGAAAGTACAAAGAACACACGGATGTATCTGAGGATTAAGGATGGCCTGTGTGATGGAACAGTAAGCATCTGCTCTTATGTCTCTTAGCACATATATTAAACTCACTAGCAATAGACATGAGAACAGTATGTCCTAAATTTTTTTTTTTTACTTTACCTGTGGACATTTTGGAACTTGAATGTTCTATGGGTGGACCCCTTTTTGATAAGTGGAGAGGTCTGGTATTACAAGGGAGGGGTGTATCAGAAGAGGGGAGCTTCTCATTGTAGGCAGTTTTCTGGTTCCCAGGGATCAGCTGGGAATTGAAAGTATATTCTGAGTTTAAAAACCTGGGATGAGAACAAGTCCCTACATAGTTTTATTTTTAGATAATGTGTCACACTTAGTGAATTAGGCTACCATTGAACTTACTATATAGTCTATGTTGTCCTCAAATTTATGGTTCTTCTGCTTTAGCCTCCCAAGTGCTGAGATTATTGATATGTGCCACCACTCTCCACTGAGTTCCCTTCCCTTCCCTCCCCTCCCAGTCCCTCCTCTTCTCAAACCTTCTGTTCTCTTCCCTCCCCTTTCCTTGTCTTTCCCCTCCCCACACCTTCCCTCCCCTTCTGTTCCCTGTCATTCCCTCCTCTCCCCTCTCCTTCCCTTCTTCCCTCTCCTTACTCCCCTCCCCTTCCTATACTGGGGGCTGAATTTAGGGCTTCATGCTTGCTGAGTTTCTACATTTCCAATAAGCTCTCAGGTGTAGTTACTGATGCTGTTCTGAAAATCTCCTTTAGAAGAACGTTTCTAGGCTCCAGAAAGTCCAGTTCAATGTTTTCTTACAGCTCCTTTTAATTCTTAGATTTTCACCACTGGAAACCCAATATATTGACAAGAAGTAATTTTAAATTCTAGATATTATTAGGGTCCTTCTTTAACACCGTGAGCCTTAGGAGGGTATGTGGGAGACAACTAAGATGGCATCTTTTATATGTTCATAATTTTCCTATGGAGAATTGCAAATTGCAATTTTGATTTTTATATTGCAACATTAGCTTTTATATTAATGCTCTTTCCATCTATTTCTCTTTGAAGCAATTTAAACTTGCATAAACTCAGAACTCCTCCCTTTCCCTTCTTACTAATAGAACATCTAGCTTTAAAAGGAGAACTTGAGTAAGTTTCTAGAAGATAGAGGGAGGGAGAAATTAGAATGTTTTTAGTCTCCAGAGTCTCTGCCTTGAGTACAGAACAAAGTATCTTTCCTTATTGCTAACAAAGGTTGAGTTGCTAAAAAAGGTTGAGTATGAGTGAATGTAAGCTACCCATTCTTCAGCTCTGTTTCCATTTTGGCCCCCACCTATTGGATGAACCCATCCACATAGAGGGTAGGTTCTTCCCACTTACTTCACTGTCCTACACATTATTTATCTTTGGAAGACATAGCCAAGCTTTTTCTATGTATCCTTCTCTAGTCAAGACGAGTGAAAATTAGCTATCAGAAGGTAATTTTTGTGGTTCTTTGATTCCTTCCCTTTCATTCTGTGTGCCCCTTTTCTGTTTCTACCATTTTTTCTCCAGTGCACTGTTTATTTGGTCTGAAAGTGAATACATTCTGAAAGTTTATAGCAGAATCATTTTGTCCTACATTGAAAACTTATGTCATTATTATCATCTTTCCCTAAAACCCTGATTGCATGCCTCCTTCTTTTCCTTACTTCATGAAAGGCAGATTTATTTGATTAGGCTGAGAGAATGAAGAACTTGATGCTCTGTTAAACAAGCTTGTTATCATGGGTAGGAGGATAAGAACATACAGATTACAGGAACATTGTCCTGCCACAGAGGAAGTTTTGACATAGTCATTCTTCAGATTCAGAAGCTGTGTGTTGGGTCAGGTTCAATAACTTGCTCAGAGCTCTCATGCTGTATCAGAGTGAGACTGCCTATGGCAGTCTACTTTCTAGCCATTGAAAAGGATTGAAGGTAGCATAACAAGATGGGGAAAAAAAGAATTTCTATGAGAAGACAAAAGTCAAGACACATACAGAACTTCAGTGCCATATTAATACCATGAGTGGTGTTGTATTTTCTTCTTTAGCAGTCTAAGAATCAGCCTTGTTGATAATTTGTCAAGTAAATGATGGAGTCTGAAGTGAGTAGGTAGAACACTACTCTGAGACATCCCAGCTGATGTTTTTTGTCAATGCTGGCAATCCATCCTTTTGCCCTTCCTGATGGCTTTCTTCATATAAAATGCTAGGTTCACAATTTCCTGCACACTTTGGAACTGAGACAGGCAATCATACATTGCAGTTTCACAGTTCTCTTTTTATAAAGGAGAAAAAAAAAAACAGAGGCAGCTGTTCTGTTTGATTTTGGACGAACATAGCTAAAGTGTAGATCTACATTGATAAGAGCATAGAACATAAATGATTTTGTTATTCAGAATTTGATATATAGAACATTGTAACAGGAATTCAGGATAAAAGACATATATTCTCTAATAGAAGACCTTTAATAGCAATAACAGTCCTTAGCAGTAAGAATAGTGCTGGAGAAATATCAATACCAAGCTTACAAAGCCATAGTAATAAAAACATCTTGGTACTGGCATAAGAATTGCCCTGAGGACCAATGCAATAGAATGGAAGACCCAGAAATGAACCCACAGACCTATAGCCACCAAATATTTGATAACGGAACCAAAAACAGTAAAAAAAAAAAAAAGCCAACCTCTTCAATGAATGGTGCTGGCATACACATGCAGAAAACTGAAGTTAGATCCTTATATATCACCAGAATAAATTCTAAATGGACCAACGGCTTCAATGTAAGACCAGATACTGTGAAAATATTACAGGAATGGATAAGGGAAACACTAGGGCTCATATGCACAAGCTGAAACTTCCTAAGTAAAGATCCAGAATCACAACAAATCAAAGAAAGACTAGACAAATGGTATTGCATTAAACTGAAGAGTTTCTGAATGGCAAAGGACATAGATAGCAAGATAAATAGAAAGCCCACAAAACGAGAGAAGATCTTATATATATATATATATATATATATATATATGTTTTTATTGTAAAAATACTGTACAGAGGGGTTACAGTTACATGAGTAAGGTAATGAGTACATTTCCTAATGATCATTGTTACCTTCTTCTTTGTTTTTTTCCTTGCCATCCCTGCCCCCCCACCTCCCCAACTTCACCCCGAAGTTGTAAAGTTCGTTTTCAACATAGTGTCTTGTACATCTCATCCTTATTTAAGCATTTTGTTATTTCCCTTTCCTTCCTCTCCCCAAATTAGAAAAATGTATATACAAGATGTAGGGCACCAGAATTAAATAAAGTGAAACCAGGGGTTATACTGTGGGGGAAGAACATACCAAAGAAACAAAAAAAAAATCACATAGTACATTATAAATACATAAAAAACAATAACAAGAAAGATAAAATCTCTTGTGTCCCTATCTTGGGGTTCATTTCACTTAATATCATCTTATATGGTCATATTTACATAGCTTTTTACCTTTTCTGCTTGTCTCAGATATATACTAGTTATTGTAAATAAGGGAAACCATGGGACCTACGTTTCTTTGGGCCTGGCTTACTTCATTTAATATATTTTTTTCCAAGTCTTTCCATTTCCTAACAAATGGGGCAATGTCATTCTTTCTGACAGAATTCCATTGTGTATATATACCACATTTTCTTGATCCATTCATCTACTGAGGGGCATCTGGGTTGGTTCCATATCTTAGCTATGGTAAATAACGCTGCAATAAACATAGTTGTGCTGGTAGCTTTAGTATGGGCTTGTTTGTGATTGTTTGGGTAAATGCCCCAAAATGGGATTGCTGGGTTATAGGGGAGCTCTATGTGGAGTCTTTGGAGGAATCTCCATACTGCTTTCCAAGGTGGTTGAACAAGTTTACACTCCCACCATCAATGCAATAGGGTTGCCTTTTATCCACATTCCCTCCAGCATCAGTTGTTATTAGAGTTCTTGATTCTAGCCATTCTAACTAGGGTGAGGTGGAATCTCAATGTTGTTTTGATTAGCATTTCTTTTATGGCTAGGGAGGTTGAGCATTTCTTCATGTGTCTATTAGACATTCTTTTTTCCTTTGCAGAGAAGTTTCTCTTTAAGTCTTTAGCTCACTTATTGAGCAGTTGTTTCTTTGAGAATTTGATGTTGAGGAACTTAATTTTTTGAGTTCCAAGTATATTTTGGATATGAGATCCTTGTCCATTGTATGACTAGTGAAGATCTGGGTGAAGTTCTTTGTAAGAAATGAGAGGCAAGTGAGAGTGACCAATATGAGCTCAAGGCTTTATTAGGGGGCAGACCTGAGAGACAACAGCCATGGACAGGTGTAGGCTGAATTTAAACAGAATTTAAGGGGGCAGTCATATGGGACACATGGACAGGGACATAGGTCACATTACACAGACTATGGGAATTTGGGAGTAAAGTCAGTTCCAAGAAGAGGTGTTATGAAGGTGTTTTGTGAACTTCAGGAGTTGGGGAGACTGTCACATTCCGAGAAAGAGTGTAAGGAGACTATTGTAACTGGGGTGGGAATTTGTCACACCAGACAAACAATACAACTTAACAGATTTTTTGTAAACAGGTAGGGACCCTGGGCAGGGCCTTAATTGGTAAGCTAACTCTGAGATCTTAGACTCTTTATTAGCTATGCATCAGACAAGGGCCTCATATCTAAAACGCACTCCAAGCTAAAAAAATATTAGCCCTTGCAAAACAAATCCTCAAAGAAACAACAGCCCAATTAATAAGTGAGCTAAAGATTTAAAGAGAGACTTATCAGAAAAAGAAATAAGAATGGCTAATAGCCACATGAAGAGATGTTCAACATCTATGGCCATAAAAGAGATGTAAATCAAAACTACATTGAGATTCTACCTCACCCGTTAGAACTGTTATTATCAACAAAATTAACAATAAGATGTTAGCAGGGGTGTGGCTAAAAAGGAACTATACTACACTGTTGGTGGGAATTTAAACTCTGAAAATTATATGGAGATTCCTCAAAATACTCAACATAGAGTTTCCCTATGACTCAGAAATCCCACTCCTGGGCACAAACTAAGCTACACTTAAGCAACCAGCACAACCCTGTTCACTGCAGCACTATTTACTATAGCCAAGATATGGAATCAACCCAGATGCTCCTTAATAGATGAATGGATCAAGAATGGATCAAGAAAATGTAGTACATATACAGAAATGGAATTCTATATTACATCACAAAGAATGACATTGTCCCATTCATAAAAAATGGAAAGATATGGAAAAAATACTAAATGGAGTAAGCCAAACAGACCCAAAGAAATTAGTTGTGTGGTTTCCCTGATTTGAATATTTAAATGTGCCTATAAATCTAAAAGGAAACCCAAGAGATAGAAAAGACAAATAATTATACTTGTACCTGATTAATTAAGCAGCACGCTAAACATTCACACAGAAAGAACAAAGGAGGATATTCTTAGGAGAGGATCACAAGGGCTAAAGTCCTATGCACATATGATCACATAAAATGATACTTATCAAAATGAGCTTCAAGAAATGAAAGCAAAATTTTTTATTGTACTGTTTGCAATTTTGTGTTTTTCTTTGATTTATTCTCTCTGTCACTGTTTTTATTTCTATACCCTTTGTCTTATATATTTATCTGATTTGGGGAGGGGAAAGGGAAGCAAAGAAATGGTGGGACAAGGGGTGAACCAATTCAGCAGTGATACTCACTAGACACATGTTGGAAATGAACTATACAGCGTGTTGGGGATGGAAGTCAGGAGGGGAAAAATTGGTAGAGAATGAGGGAGGGGATGACATTATTCAAAAGGAAATATACTTATTATCTGCCTTTCATAACTATAACCCCTCTATCATCACCTTTATAATACTTTATTTTTGTCAGTCATGGGCCTGGGCAGTGTCCCCCAGCTCTTCAGCTCAAGGCTAGTGCCCTACCACTAGAGCCACAGTGCCACTTCTGGCCTTCTTTTTTCTGCTTATGTGGTGCTAAGGAATCAAACCCAGGGCCTCATGCATGCAAGGCAAACACTCTACCACTTAGCCACCTTCCTAGCCCTACAATATTTTTTTTAAATAATGGATTCTCTAGCCTTTTGAAGATGAGCATACCACATATTAATTATATGTAATATGTAGAGAGATTGGGTCACTACCTACTTAGCAACATATATATATATATATATATATATATATATATATATATATATATGAAGCAGGAGCTAAATAAAAATGAAACAGCTACATAGAATCTGTAAAAGGGGAAACCAGAAATCATAGATACATATGTGTACAGATTTTATTCAGCATACTACACTTAACTACCTTAAGGTATTGCAACTCCTAGAGGGTAACTTTGTGAAAGAACAGGTGATACTGGGAGTTCTAAGATAGGGATGAAGCATTGTGTGACTATCAGGGCACCATTTTTTCCTTCTGGGATCCAGTCCATGGTTTCTTACCCTAGCAGTGGGCTATCACTTCCAGGAGTCTCTTATGCTAGAGTAGAAGAGAATTAAGAAGACACTGGGTGGCTCAGTCTATAGTTCACCATTTAATATGGAAATATTACAGTGTTTAAAATATAAGGATTGTTTTATAAATACATGCCAGTTCAGTGTCATTCCCATCATAAGGTGACACAGGCATCCTTTCAGAGTGGCAGATAAAATCTTGTTATATCTAAACATCAGTGGAAACCTTTTGCTTAAGGTAAAGTTTAAGAAGTCATTCAAGTCATTTCCTCTGGCCATCTGCCTTCTAAAATGTGGACTTACCTTAGGGTTTGTTTCACTTAGCATAATCTTATATGGTCATATGTACATAGCTTTTGACCTTTTCTGTTTGTTGGTAAGATTATCCTAGATGTATACTAGTAATTGCAAATAAGAGAAACCATGGGACCTATGTTGCTTTGGGTCTGGCTTACTTCACTTAATATAATGAACCCTAATATATGGACACAAGAAGTTTTTTTTCTTTGTTGCTGTTATTTTTAATGTACTGTGTGATTTTTTTGTTTGTTTCTTTTGTATGTTCTTCCCCCTGTGGTATAACCTCTGTTGTCACTGTATTTGATTCTGGTGCCCTGCATCTTCTATATACATTTTTCTAATTTGGGGAGGGGAAAGGGAATAACAAAATGCTGAAATAAGGATTCAGGTTGACCTATTGCAACAATAAGATGTACAAGACACTATGTTGAAAACAAACTTTACAGCTTGGGAGGGGGAAGAGAGGAGGTGGGGAAGTGGAGAGGGAAAGGATAGTAGGGGAAAAACAAAAGAGGTGGTAACAATGCTAGATAGGAAATGTACTCATTACTTTATTCTTGTACTCACTACAGTTACTCATGTAACTATAGTTACATGAGTACACGTGACAGTTACGCGAGTAACTATAACCCCTCTGTACAGTATCTTTACAATAAGAAAATAAATAAAATGTGGGCTTAAATGTGGAAGATTTAATCTTCTTGTTATTTCAGTTTAAAATCCTAATCAGTTTTTGGAACAGTTATTTATAATTAATAAGATATTGCTAAGCCAGTGCCTCTTGAATACTTGGTAAATTATAGGAATCATAGTGTGCCTCCCTTGTAGCTCCTTGTAGCTAACAGAATTTCTTGATCTGTCACCAAGAAAAGTAAAGTGAGTAGGCAGATTATATCTCAGTGTCTACCGCATGATCGAAGCTCAGTACATTCTTAACATCTGCTGTGGCACTCTTCATTCCATGCTTACATAGCAAACAATCCAAAAAGCAAACAGCAACAGCAATTTTTCAACCCCAAACTGACATATGTAAGTGGTCTGATGACTCCTTTTGGGTAGTTATTAAAAACTACAGTTGAAGTATTTCCATTCTAAATTTTGTTGTACAGCAAATCAAATGCAAATCCAGTTAGGAGAATGCAGAGAAACCACATTTTGAGAGGTTGAACTTGGAGTCTTTTTTGGAAGCCAGAGAATGTAGATGGACTCCTGTCTCCAAGATCTGCAGCCCTGGCAGAGGTTACATAAAGCGTTTAAAAGCAAAGACCACATGTGTGGGGTGGGTGCTAAGCAAATACAGATCTTACTAGGTTCAAGCTCAGGTACCAACAGAACTTTATTTTATATAGGGAGAATATGCCTCGACCTTTCCATATAGAGGAAATCTTAGATTCAAGCCATTTAAGGAAGTAATCAAGGCAGAATCAGAGCATTTTTCTATGCTAAGCTTTCCTAAGGGTATGACACCTGTATTTCTCTGAAGTAGAGCTCTCCAGCTCACCTAAAGCTGGGCATCTGCAATTCAATGAATGGCCTCTCTCACCTCTAGGCTTTTCAGCACTGAGAACTTCCTATACCCAGCAAGAGTCTCCAGGATGGCTGTAAGAAGTTACTTAGACTCAGCCTCTTCACTTCAATTTGATGCTCTTAATTGTTATACTTTATGACTGAGATCTCTCTAAAAGACAGATTAACAGAAGAAAAGTATGACATTTTATTTAATACAAATTTTATTGAAGGATCCCACAAAAATAAGCCTGACCTGGGTGTGTGTGTGTGTGGATGTATATTTTTATGTAGTATTGGGCCAAGATAGATAGAAGAAAGTGACAGAAATTAGAAGACATCTTGAGAATCAAGAACTAAGATTAAAAGAAATAGCTAAAAGATTTAAATGTTTCATGTATGAATAAATTGTCACACTGACCTTGGCCACTCCATTGGGTATTGTCCTTGGCAGAGTGAACTGTTGCTTCCCCTCCTTTGCCTGGAATTCTAAATTTCAAAATTGAAACCATACCTAAATTATTCAGATGTTGACATAAATAGTCTTTATTTCAGAGCAGCAAAAGTTAATCCTCTTAAGAAGGTACATTTAAGAAAGTACTGCAGTGGCTCACAGCTGTAATTCTAGCTGATCAGGAGGCTGAGATCTGAGGATCATGGTTCAAAGCCAGCTCAGGCAGGAAAGTCTGTGAGACACTTATCTCCAATAAACTACCAAAAATGCAAAAGTGGAGCCTTAACTTTGAGCAAGAAAAGCTCAAAGACAGTGCCCAGGCCCTGAGTTCAAGCCCCAGGATGGCACACAGACCCTTCTTTTAAATGTTAAACAATTGTCTTAGATGAGTCCCATTTCAGTAATCCCTTGGCCAAAAAGGAATCTTTAAGGTTACAATAAATAGACAAGTAGCGGGGAACGGCAGCAGCGAGACTACACAATCCGCAATTAAAACATGAGTTTATTGAGCGCTGGAGCCCTGACACGCCAGGATCATACCTGACATAGGGTTCCCAGGTGATAGATGGCCCCAGGCACGGGCCTACCTTGGTTTTTTAAACATTACTCCACAGGGGCGGGGGGCGGGGAGGGTGAAGGGGAGGAGAAGGGGAGCTACAATCGTACATCATAAAGCTGTTTTTCGGATTCCAACCAAGGCCCCGCCAGTTTTAAGTACAAACTTTCCATCCAAGGATATCATTTGCTTCCTGCAGCTGGGAGTGCGGTGGGAAGCAGAGGAACAGAACAAAGGATGTTAACGGCTCAGCTTAGTTGGGGAACACATGGTTTAGGAAAGAGCAGTAGTAGGGTTACAAAACCTAAAATAACTAGTTAGGTACCAAGAAAGTCTTATCCAGAGGAAGCTTACTTACATTCGTATTTTAAATCCATTCATCATTCACTTCACAGTTTAAGTCAAATACTACAGTTTATTTCTAATTCCCCATCATATCATTAAATTCATTTATTGTCCACCTTATACAATTCAAGTCAAATACTATAATTCATCTCTAATTCTCCATCATATCAGACACATGTTACAAGACCCCTTGATTATAAGCTACTGTATATCCATTCTCTCCTTGTCTGGGTGATAACATCAAAACAGGAACTTAGTAAAATGATTGAAGACTGCTACACAACAACTATCTAGGAAAAGTTTAAACAGAGCCTCCTTCACCTCAGTTTGGAAGTAAATGTTCCTGGGATGAGGACTGCCTGTTTGAGCCCTCATCTCTCATGCTGTATGCCTTTTCTTCCTGTCTTATTTGCCCCTACTTTATTCTTCCTTTCTAATCTTTATTTTCTCCTTATCTTGTGAGTTTCATTCATGACTCTTTTCAAAATTCTTTACACTCTTGAATTCAAGAGTCTTATTCAGATAGATAATGGAGAGGCTAGTAAAGAATCCCATTCTTCTCACCTACAAACCCTTCTACAGTGACTGTGTAATTTGGAGAATGAAAAGATTGTCTGTTCAAATACTTTTTGGCATCTCTGTGGGAGATTTTCTCACTGTGGATTTAGAATATATATGTTATATAGCAGAAAGAATAACTTTCCTAGGTTTTCTGACTTGGTTTAGAACCAAAGTTTCTGTGACTCAAATTAGGTGAGTATGCAGTTCCTGCTTCTGGATTTTTCTCAATTTCTTTGTCTTAGAACTTCTCAGGTTTCCAAGGTGCCATATTTTGGTGTATTTCCTACACCCCAACATAATCATCATGCATGATCCAGCTTATTCTTGAAAGGATCCTTCACATCCATCCCAGGGGACCATGCAGAGGCAGGCAGACACAGGAGAAAGATTATCATAAGGTTTATTAGAGGAGCCATATTTCCCTTGGAGGGGGAGCACATGGCACCCTTCACTATCCAGGGCTGGGAGGTGCCTAGGTTTGGATGGAGCTGAGGACCAAAGGTAGGCATAATGCCTACAATTCTTACTCTGCTTTCCATTGGGTTTGGCTCCTTGGCTATGGCATCTCACACAGGCTGTCCCTGGTCACTGGGATTAGAGGAGGCTTCTCCTCTGGATTCCAGGTAGACAATTATTTTGAGTCAACAGACCTGGGTAACCAACAGAGACTTAAATAAGCACTCTAATGCTTCCTTTCAATGGTGTCTGTCACTTCAACAACATTGATTTTTAAACTCCTACTTGAGTAGTTTTAAAAAGAAGAGACTTAGCCGGTGGCTCACACCTGTATTCATAGCTACTCAGGAGGCTGCGATCTAAGGATCCCAGTTTGAAACCAGGTTGGAAAGTTCAATTTCAAATTAACCATAGAAAAAGCTGGAAGTAGCACTGTGACTCAAATGGTAGAGTGCTAGCCTTGAACAAAAGGAGCCTCAGGGACAGTACTCAGGCTTAAAGACTCCATAGAAAACTCATCAGTTTATTTTAATTCTGCTGTTCTCATTGTAGTTTCTTTATGCTATGGTGGATTTAATAGCTCATTGATTTGGTTGTCTGACTTTAAAATTCACTATCTACAATTTTGGTTGTAGTTTTAGTAAAAATGAACTTTCTTCTGTACTCTGAAGAAATACTATTGATGCCTAATAATGAAGAACATACTTTTTACTTATTCTGTGAGTTATCTGAAATCTCTAAACTATAGAATAACAGTGCTCTTGGAAACAGTGATAACAATCCTCTTAGCTACAATCCTCATCATTTGCATATAGTAAAACATGGGCACAGTGTCTAAAGGGATTGAAAGTGCATAGAGGTAAATAGGAATGCACAATCATATCACTGTATCTTAAAAACTTAATAGTGTTTCAATCTTGGGTACTACTCAACAAATTCTTATTATAATCCTTTGAAAAGAAAAAAACCTGAATTCCAAATATTTGACATTATATATTCGAAGCATTTCTTATAGGAAAACAATTAAGAATGTTGATTCTATAAAAAATGTTTTTTCCTACTGTTACCATAAAATTCTTATCCTGTAGGTGTAGTAGAAATTCAAGTTAAAAACAAACAACATGCAGTTTGCAAAGGATGATTCTAACATTGTTAATTAAAAGAATAAAATTTAGTCAAAAAATGCCTGGGTAGAACTAACATGGAATCAAAGGAAAAACAGCTGTAGGAGGTGTAGGAAATACAAACTTAATGTACCAAAGTGATCATTACCAAGAGACACACAGAGAAACACCCCACACTAACAGGATACTTTTTTATTGGCAAGAGGTTAGTTTATATAAATAGAGGGAAGATTTTCTCATTGTACATTTAACTAAATTTTCTTCTTCACTCAGAATTTTCTTTCAAATAATTAAAAAGTTAATGGTACCTCATATTTGTAAAAGGTTGAAATAGGAAAGTGTTATAACCCAATCAGTGTGAATATAAAGGCACTACAATTAATAAGCCCAATTATAGAAGTGTTTATTGCAAAGGGGTATAGGCTTCCCAAATCATGCAGCCCAGAGAAAGCTCAGAGCTAGTCTTCTAAAGGAAAAAAAAACCACCTTCTTTTTGATAAATGATGTATAGATTATTTTTGTTTTGTGAAACACATACAGAAGCAAAACTGAGCATTATTAGTAAATTTAGACTTACTTTCCCAAATACTGGGATGAAACATTTTTGGGTTTTTCACAGAACCTCACTGATCAAACACCTTGCAGTTTTTTTTGCAGAACCCACTAAACAACAGCTCTGGGGGTCAGAGGCCTTTTTCCTTTGAGGTACAAAATGGTGTTACTTTTGTCAGACTTCAGGATTAAGGGTATAACCTACTTCATTCCCCACTGGTTTTTGTGCATGAATTAAATCACTGATTCATTTTCCCAATATATTTTTGGGGGAATTTGAGAATAGGTCAGTCTGAGCATGAGGAGTTTGATAGAGGTAATTTTCTTTTGAATTATTCCAATAATCCAATTTATTATGCAAGGCCCAACCATGATGGCCAGCAGTCACAGAGCGAGTGGACCTACAATGGCTGAAATGAGTATAGTTATACAGGGAGATCAAGTGAACAAATTTGGGAGCCATCCTTTCTCTTGTTTGTCCTTTTCCCATTGTGGCTTGATGTTCTTTCTCTCCAGAGACAGACTATTCCTTATGATCCCTGAATTGTTTTCATAAAAGAAACAATTTTCTCCTAGAGCCACACATAGACCCCTTTGTTAGAGAAAGAGGAGATCCAAGCCCCTTTGGTTCTGTAGGACCATTGCAGCTAGGGAATTTACTTGATTCTCAAGCTGAGAGAAGTTTTCTAGGTGGCTAAGATCAGTGTGTACCTGAGTAGACAATTCCTCCTTTTTCTCTTTTTATTAGCACCACTGTTCCAACTGCAGTTGACTCCACAATTCCCAGTCCCATTAGTACCTGTACCAGGATGAGGACTCTTTTCCATTGGGGTAAGGAAGGTGGAGGGTAGATTAAGGTTCTTCCCTCATCCCCATCATATAAGTACACTTGGGGAAGAATATACACTAGAATGCATAATAGAGGGATGCTTTTAAGCATAGAGGAGGAGGCACACCTAGTTAGCCCATTTGTACAGGTAAACCAGGTATGGTTAGGTGCTTGGTAGAATATTTCAAAACTATCATTTACTACAAGTGTTTTATTGCAAATTGAAGTATAAGAGGAGTGCTGAAAGGGGGGAGCAAGTCCCAGTTTCCTGCACATCTCCCAGCATTAGTCGAGGCTGGTTACCATTGGCAGCAGCTAGCATCCCTGGTTGTACTTAGTGAATTGATAAGACCAAGCCTAATAGAGTAAGGGGGTTCTGAATTTAAAAAAAAGCCAGTAATATGCTCCTCACCACAGCCAAGTAGGCCTCCTTGGGCTAGCCTGGTATTTTCTTTGAATAGTGAATAGAATGTCTGGATCCCTTCCTGTTACATAGTCTTATGCCCTGTGTTTACCCTGTGTCCCAGTTGTCTCTGCTATATTTTATCTTGGGCTTAAACTCTACTGGGTTGCAAGAACCCCCTTTATAGGAGGAGGGAGTAGAGGTCTGTCTGTACCTCCCTAGTAATGGCATTTCTCCTATATCACTGGTTCATGTGGGTTTCCAGATACTAGTGCAGTCCCAAAGACAAAAATTAGGACACATGCAAAAGTCTTAAAGGGTCCTGGGAGGCTTGAACTTTCTATTCCATTCTCTCCTTTGAGCCAGGAATGATGTAGCCATTTCAGGATATCATTGCCATAGGAGTGGTCAACCTGATGGTGTAGAGTCCCTTTTAGATGGCTGTTGATCATTCTTGGTGAACTTCTAAATCCAAATGGAATCTCCAGGTTGGAAGGGCTAGGCTGGATCTGGGCTGGGACATAGCAGCGTGTAGCAGCATCTCCCAGCATCTCTCAGACTGATTGCATACCTCTTGCTGGGCTGCTTGCATGCTCTATAGACTGGTTAAGAAAGCATATTTAACTTAACCTATGGTGGGAGCTTGACTTTAATGAAATGTCCCAATAGTTTCGTTGTTTTCCCTGAGTACACAGGTTTTGGAGGCTGTCCCTGCTCTGGTTTTTTAGGACAGTTTTAGGCAATGATCCCTGGGTAATTTATCAGAGTGACAACTTTTATTAACCATATTTCTTAGTAAGGTTAGAATTTTTTTGAGTGGGGGAAGACACAGAGGGCTTGAACCTGTAATCATCTCTCACAAGTGCGGTGTCCACATTGGCACACTTGTTACCACTGTTTTCCCATGCCTCATTTTACATGTATTTTGTCTTATTTTGAAATTGACTTTGGTTCCTTGACCTTAAGGGGAGTTGATGGGCAAAGATCCATCTTCTGTATCTTCTTCAAGGTGGGTAGGGGCATTGGAACCTACCTAGCCAGGAACCTAAAACCTTAGCCTCTTTTACCAAGGGGTTGCCAGAATCATATGTCATTAGGAGCAATATTTACTCCAGACTGGAAAGTACATACAATATTATATTTAACTTTTAACAACTGCATAGACTTTTTGGGCTATGGTACTGTAGCTTGTATAGCACTCTGATTTGTAAAGCATTTTCCTGACTGACTGGGGAACCTGACCTCTGTGACCCTTACAATGTATAATAGCAACCTGTGCAGGTTCCCAGATAGCTCTTAATAGAGACATGATCTCAGGTCCACAAACTTCCTTTCCTGAAAAGATGAATTTGTCAATTAGGGCTTTGAGCAGATACTGGGGGTTGGCATTTTATTAACTTAAAATCATCCCCTTTTTGACAACCTTAGCTTTTTGCTACCTACTATAACAGATGACTGACAGGCAAGGGTGTAAGTTCCCATCCAGTTACAAAGCAGACAACCCTGGACATTATTAGATCAGTATGCTTATAAACTATTTTCTTTTGATTCCCAGCTCTGATTAATTTTGAAGGGCCAAGCACAGTGACTCCAAGATCTGATGTCATCTTTGCCATCTAAGCAGTATCTTTTAACTGCCTCTAGATACCTGTCATTTCCAAGACAAGCTAGGAATGTCTTTTCCATATTGGCTTTTCCCTTGGTCAGTCACTGGACTTGAACTCAAGGCCTGGGCTCTGTCCCTGAGCTCCCCAACTTAAGGCTAGCACTCTACCTCTTTGAGCCACAGTTCCACATTCCTGCTTCTTCCAGTGCTCTGCTGGTTAATTAGAGATGAGAGTCCCACATGGGAACTACCTGGGCTGACTCCAAAATACAGTTTTTGTCAAACAGCCCCCTTTTTTCTACTTGAAGCAACAAAGAGATAAGTAGAAATAGTCCCCAAACATGGTCTTACCTGGAATTTATTAAGAGGCAAAGTTATATTTGGCAAATTTATAAGAATCATCTGTAGTCATCAGTTGGCCTGCCTTTAATTCCTCAACAAATTTATAAAGGCAAAAACTTAAACAGCTATTAAACAATTATATTCTAATTTTTCACTTAATATAGCACTAATTGAAACCATTGTTACCAAATCAAACATTTGTGATTACAATGAAGAATGCAGGAGAATAGGCCCTGGATCCAAGGAAATGCACATCCTTCAGAAGCAAACATTATACACCAAAAAAGGCCTTAACATATATACTTTAGTGAACTTCATTAGTCTAAATTTTTTTCTTTTTCATTTTGAAAAACACTTAGAACAATTTTTGCTTTTTGATTTTTATCCAGGATCCCAGTTTTGACTTTTTTCCATACCTTTTTACTATCCTCTCCTTTACCATGTTACAGCTTAGATTTTATTTGCATTTGAATAATCCCTTTGAAACATTGAAGCACTAGGTCCCTTTACCTCTTCACTTAAAAAAAAATGCATGTAAGTGCAAAATAGCATTGAAACCAGATTGCATCACAAATAAACCCTTTTCAACCCTCCTTTAAAGCTTTTTAAAATTTCATACATTCCAAGGGACAGCTTTAGAAATATTAATTACTAATTCTATCACCCACCACACCTCAGTTTTTTTAATGTTCATCTGTAAGAAAATAGAAGCAAAGATAGGCCATCTTATGTAATGGGCAACCCCATCTGATTCCTTAGGGTTAGAGTATCTGCTTTTGTGCCAGCTCACCCTCTCACCCTTCCTTAGGGCAAGGTAAGCTGCACCTTTGCCAGATCAACCCTTATGCCTTGAAGATGGGCCACCACTGGCCCATTAACATTTTGTTTTTTAGTCTTTTCTCTTTATTTTTGACTGCAATAACAATCAAAGCGATTTCAGACTAATAGTCAGAATGGGAAATGTCTTTAACAATGTTACACTATTATACTTAAATTCCTGATACATGACCTCAATTTTTTTAACAGTAGAGGGAAATAAATCCTAAGTCCTCTAGAGATTTGCATTTTTGATAAGCCAGACAACTCTTTTTTTTGGCCCCCCCCTTTTTTTATTGTGAGAATACCTACAGAGGAGTTACAATTACATGGGCAAGATAACGAGTACATTTCTTATCAAGCACAACTCTTTTTTTTGGGGGGGGGGTCCAGTCGTGGGGCCTGAACTCTGGGCCTGGGCACTGTCCCTCAGCTCTTCAGCTCAAGGCTAGTGCTTAATCACTTGAGCCACAGTACCACTTCTGGCTTGTTTTCTTTTTGCTTATGTGGTGCTAAGGAATCAAACCCAGGGCCTCATGCATGCAAGGCAAGCACTCTACCACTGAGCCACCTTCCCAGACCAAGCACAACTTTTGATTACAGGTTTTTGGTTTTTTTGGTTGGTCATGGGGCTTGAATTCTGGCCCTGGGCACTGTCCTTGAGCTATTCAGCTCAAGGTTAGCATTCTCCACTTGAGCCACAGTGCCACTTCTGCTTTTCTGTTGGTTAACTGGGTTGGCTTTGAACTGTGATCCTCAGATCTCAGCCTCCTGAGTAGCTAGGATTACAGGTGTAAGCCACCAGCACCCAGCTTGATTATAGTTCTAAGAGCTTTTATTTTGAACATGTTCACACACTCTCACAGACAGATCCTTGTGCATAAAGATCTTACTGCACTCAAAAATGAATATTGGCTGTAAATTTTTGGAATTTTAGTGGCAAGAGGTACTTTTGCCCATAACCAAACAAAGTATCTTACTCTTACAGATGACCAAGATCTGAGACAAAACTTTGCTAAAAAATTAATAAATCACCTTAGCATCCCTTAGCCCCATTCTCTAGGGTTTGCTTCTGTTAGCAAGTTATTAGTATACCAATTAACCTTTGAATACCTTTAGATAAAGGAAGGCTATGGGGTTACCTGAAGCTAACTCTTCACCCACGTGGTGGGCTGACCCTGTCTTTTACTCAGTTTTAGACAAGAGCACTTTAGATTTTAATTTAAGTTGCCAAAGTTAACAAAGGATCAGAACCAGGACTGAAGCTGTGCCCCACCTCCAACTTCCAGCTGGGCCATTGAGTAGGCTACAGCTACAGCCAGATGCTTGAACTTTGACTCCCCCTAGAGATAACCAAATAACGAACAAAGACACAGAAATCAGTACCAGACAAGACAGGAACACAAAAATTGAAGGCTGAGTAGGGGCCTCTCCCACCATGAGTGGACCTTCCCCAGTTTAGCCCTAACCACAACTCTCTTCTGTCCTGAGAGCAAACCATGAAACCAAATCCTTGGGGGAAGAATAAAGCCAGTCAATATCACAAAGGAAATAGAGACAAACAACTCAAATCGACAAGACAAACAAAAGGGGCCCACAAATTCAATTGGATCCCATTCTAGGGACCTCCAACAGCTACCATTGACATCTTAGGGGAGCTGGTGTCAGGGAGTTCAGGCCATGTCTGGCTCTCCCACAGTCCACTCTGAGGCACCTATGGGTCATGATATGATTTGTATTAGAGTTTAATCACCATTCCTTGGTTTGGGCCATTGGTTGTGAACCAGTTCACCTCACCTAACTTTTCTTCCTTCTGGTTCTTCTAACTCTTTAAATTTAGAATGTGTCAGAATTACATTTTTGTTAGTCACTGTATAATACTAGAACAGTGGGCTGAAAATGAAAATGAACTTTTAGACACCAAGTCCAGTTCCACATGTTGGAGTTCCTCTTGCCCATATATGACAAAGAGATATGGTGAAAAGCAGAGAAAAAATTTATTAGATGGCAGCTATGGGAAGACAACAGTTCAATATATCTCCAATCATCTTCAGGGACATAGACATTTACCTTAGACTAAATAGAGAGTTTTGGGGAGTACAGGGTGAAAAAGTAGGCATAGTTAGAAAGGTCCCAAGTTACATGTGTGTGTTGTCAGAGGTGGTGATAGGTGGTTTGACAGTCAATTGTCTCAGAATTCAACAAGTGAGGATTTGTTACGATAAGAGTCATTGATGCCTGGCAGCTGTTCTAGTCCTTCCTGGACTCTGAGATGGCTCCAGGGTGACTACAGAGAATAATCATTCAGAATAAATGACAGGACCCAGGTACAAAATGGAGGAGTCTGGGACTGCTAGCCTTTATCCTGCTTCCAGTTAATTTGTAGGCCAAAGTAAAGAGCCTGTGTTTCCTAGCAAAATTAACCCCTTACAAAAAGTATAAGATTATAAATAAATAAGGTTATAATAAATTATAAAATAAATAAGATTACAATAAAATATAAATCATATTTTACTTAAACATTAAAAAATTGCTATTGGTAATTTTAATTCATTCTCACAAATCTCACCTTGATCTGAGAAATCCTATTTTCTTTTGCCTACTCAATGATTTTATGGGTGTAATGAGTTATTCACATGTATATGGTCAATGTTGGTGTAAACTTGTGCTGCTAGTGATCGAAAATCATAGTGCATTTGAATACTATTATGTACAGTTGCTAGGGTTGTATCATAAATCAGATACAAGTCTAGTCATGAGAAAGCAAAGACACCACATTTTGAAAGGTCAAATTTGGAGTCTTTTTAAAGGTTGGTGACTACAGATGTACTCTTGTCTCAAATATCTGCAGCCCCCAACATAGCTCACACCAATTTTTTCTTTCAGTGAATTATATCATATCTCTTTAAAAATTTATTTTGTTTTATTTTATTGTAAAGGGAATGTACAGAGGGGTTACAGTTACATAAGGTAATGAACACATTTCTTGTCAAATGTTGTTACCCCTCCCTCATTTTTCTCCCATTTTCACTCCCTCTAGCTTCCCCCTCAAGTTGTAAAGCTCATTTTCAACATATTGTCTTGTGAGTATCACTGTTGCATTGGTTCACTCTTTGTCCTTTTTCTCACCATTTTGTTATTCCGCTTCCTTTCCCCACATCAGATAAACATATATATAAGACACAGGGTAGCAAAATAAAAACACTAAACTTTTAAAGAAAAAGACCAAACGTTTGGGTGCTGGCAAAGCCCTAACATAAAGGCATCAGGAAAGGCACCAGAAGCAGGGATTCCTGAATTTGCATATCTTTTCTAAGGCTCAACAACAGGTGCATCTGATTTGCATATTTTCTAAAACAGAACCCCTCCTGTTCCATCCACTGAGCTAGGCATCTGCAATCCAAAGGATGGCTTGTTTCACCTCTAGACCTTGGAATCTGGGTGGCTTGTTTCACCTCTAGACCTTGGAATCTGGGTGGACAGCCTCATTACCTGGTTAGGAGCCAGGATGGTTGTGAAAACAAGATAACCTACTTAGACATAGTCTTTCCCTTACTTCATTCCCCACTGGTTTTATATATATAAAATCAAATAATTGATATATCAAGTAGAAAGCTGCATCAAGCCCTTAGAACTGAGAGCCTACCCAAGTTACTTTAACCAAAGTTTTACAAATGAGGCTCTCCTGGCATATACCTGTTTCAGTAGCATAATGACATAGCCAGTCTTACCCAGTCAGGCTGGGTAAGATTTACAGAGAGAATGTCCCACAATAGTCTTAGTTCCAGCAGATCCAAAGTGGCCTTCTTCCAGGAATCAGCTGCATGTGATGGAGTCAGGCAGGAGTCCTGTCTACTTTCACCATGGTGCCGAGGGTCAAGATGATGATGTAGAGTCCCCTCCAGATAATTGTCAGGCCATTCTTGAACTTTACCCAAATGGAATCTCCAGGTTGGAAGAGATGGGCTGGATCTGGGCTAGGCTACAGTAGTATCAGTGCAAATTTTTTGGCAGTGGCCTGGGCAGTTTACCAGGGTGATAACTTTTGGTAATGAGATTTCTTTTTAATAAGGTTAGGATTTTCTAGACAGACATAGAAGGCTTGAGCCTGTAACCATCTGTAACCAAGTGCAGTCTCCACACTTGCCATTTGTTACCACTGTTTTTCATACCTCTTCTTTTAATTTATTTTGCCTTATTTTTCAAAAAATGACTGTAGTTCCTTGATCTTAAGGGGAGTTGCTGGGAGAAGATTCATCTTCTGTAACTTCATCAGGGATACTGACCATGACTAGCCAAGGATCTATAAACTTTAGTCTATTTTACCAAGAGGTTCCCAGGATCAGATGTCATTAGGAACAATATTTACTCCAAACTGTAAGGTACATACAATAATTAATTTTTAACAACCACACAGACTTTTTGGGTCTACAGTGTAGCCTGTTAGCACTTTGGTTTGTAAAAACATTTTTCTGGCTGCTTGGGGAACCTGACCTCTGGTTACCTTAATAATGTCTAAGTTACATGTGCAGGCCTTTAGAAAGCTCTCAACAGGGACATGATCTTAGGTCCACAAACACCACAAACTTCTTTTCCTGAATTTGTGTGGATGGTGCCAGCCCCAAATTACTGCCAGTTAGGGCTTTGAACAGATACAGGGGGGTGGGATTTTAAACTATCCCCCCCACACGCCTATTTGAAAACCTTAGCTTTTTACTAGTCACTATCACAGATGTCTGCCCAGTTATGAAGTAAACAGACATGGGCATTAGAAAGAATGCTTACAAACTTATTTTCCCATGACCTCCAACACATGACTCCAGGATCTGACATCATCTCTTCCATTTGAGCAGTGGCTTTTAGCTGCTTCTAGACATTCTGTTGCTTTGTCCCAGGAGTGTATTTTTCACACAGGAATAAATGCTCCATTGGCATTTCCCTTGGTTTGCTGCTGGACTTGAAGTCAGGCCTGAGAACTGTCCCTGAGCTCTCTAGCTCATGGCTAATGCTCTACCACTTTGAACTACAGCTCCACACTTCTGCTTTTTTTCAGCACTCTGCTGGCCAATTAGTGATGAGAGTCTCACAGAGACCCTTTTCTGCCCTGGCTGGCTTTGAACAGCAGTTCTCATTGATCTGAGAACAAAAAAACACTTTACTCCAATGAAACAACAAGGAGGTCAGTAGAAATACTCCCTAAGCATGGTCTTATGTGGAAGTTACTAAGCATCAAAGTCACTTCTGGCAAACTTGTAAGAATCATCTGTTTCTCTGTGGGCCTAACTGTAATTGCTACAAAAGATCTGTAAGGCTAATGGAATAGCAATTAAACAATCATTTTGTTAGCCCTAATTTTTCCTTTCTCCACTTTGTTTCACTTTGAAACAAACATTTAGGACAATTTTTACTTCCAAATTTTATATTCAGGAACCTATTTCTGATCTCCTTTCCAAGCCTAGCATTTTACACTTTAGCTTTCATTTGCATTTGAATAATTCTTAGAAACCCTGAAGCACTAGGTCAGTTTTACCTTTCTCTCCTCACAGCCTCATTTTTTAAAGCTGCCAGTTTTTTTTCTTCTGTATCTGAGTTCTCTCAGAAAACCTTTGAACTCAAATTAGTTTTTTACACTGCACCAAGAATCCAGACTTAAGAAATGAATATCAGAGAAACTTTTTGCTTTTTTACCAAAATGCATCTAATTGCAAAATAGCATAGAAACCAAGTTACATAAAAAAATTAAGCCTTTATAACCCTCTTTTAAAACTTTTATAACTTTTGAAACATCCTAATGGACAGTTTTTAGAAATACTAATTACATTACCCATTTTACCATCAGCTTTTAAATGTCCATCTGCAAGGGAAAAGAGACATAATGAAGATGAGCAATCAGACACATCCTATAGAATGGGCATATATTCATCCAACTCCTTAGGGTTAGATGAAACACTTTTTTGCCAGCTCACCCCCACCATGTGTGGAGCCCCTACTAGGGCCTATCCCATCATGCATGCGTCCTCTGTAGGGCCTGTTCCAACATGTGTTGTCTGGCTGAGCTATACCTTTGCCAGATTACCCCATACCCCTGAAGATAGTCCCATCCTAAGTTTTTTTTTCCATATTCTTTCCTCCTGATCTCTGACAGATAAAATCCAAAACAGTTCCAAACAAATAGGCAGAACAGGCAATGTCTTTAACAGTGACAAACAAACCTTTATACCCAAATTTCTGACACCCAAAATTTTAACAGTGGAGGGAAATATAGCCTAAGTCCTCAAAAAATTTACATTTTTGCTAAACCAGATAACTCTTGATTACAATGCTAACAGCTTCATGCATTAAAAAAAAAACAAAAAACAAAAAAAAAACAGATGTTTGCCAGGTGCCAGGTGGCTCTCACTCATAATCCTAGGTACTCAGGAGGCTGAGATCTGAAGATCATGGTTTGAGGCCAGCCTGGTCAGGAAAGTCCATGAGATTCTTTTATCTCCAATTAATCACAGAAAAAGCTGGACTTGGCACTGTGGCTCAAGTAGTAGAGTGCTAGCCTTGAACAAAAGGAGCTTAGGGACAGTGCCTGGGCCCAAAGTTCAAGTCCCAGGACTGGCAAAACAACAACAACAACAAAAAACCCATGGATTTTTGCCAATCTTACTCTTGCAGATGATCAGGATTTAAGACAAAACTTTCTGAAGAAACACTTTAGCTGGGCCTTATTTCTCCAGGCTAGCCAGGCATTTTAGCATACCAGGTGGCCTTTGAATACTTTCCTATGGAGGAAGGGAGAGGGTTGCTTGAAGCTAATCTGTTAACCCACCTGGTGGGCTGGCTGACTTTTACCCAATTTTAGACAATTTTCACATTGCCAGGATTTAGTTAGATGTCTGAACCAGGCCTGCCAAGGCCACCTGTGCCCCACCTCTGGGACACAGCAGTCCTGGACCATGCCCAGCTGGAGGCTAGACTTTCATTTCCCCAGAGATGACCAGATGAACAATAAAAAACATAGAAAATAAGGACCCACAAGACAGGAACATAAAAAAGGAAGGTGGCTGGGTGGGCTACTTCTACCTCCGCCATAACTCAAACTTTCTACTGTCTTGAGAATCAACACTCTCTACAGTGTGAGAGTGCTACCAGATTACCAGATGTCGGGTAGTCCCCTATCATGGCCAGACACTGGGTAGTCTTCCACCACACCCAGATGCCTGATGGTTTCTCATACCATGACCAGATGCTGGGTAGTCTCTTACTTACTTATTATATATATATATATATATATATGTATGTATATATATATATATATACATATGTGTATATATAAATATATATGCATATATATATACACATATTTTATTGAAAAGGTGATGTACACCGGGGTTACAGTTACATAAGTCAGGTAACAAGTACATTTCTTTTTGAACAGTGCAACTCCTCCCTCATTTTCTCCCATTTTTGTCCCTCCTGACTCTTTTCCCCACTAAGTTCACTTGCTATATTTTTATTAGTACTTTATGGTTTTGTGTAACATAGTGTGATGTGCTACACTATCTTCTATATGTTGCACCTCTTGATTACAGCATTTTCTCTTCTGCTTGATTTATTCTTGTTTAGATCATCATAGCCCTAGAAAGAATAGATATTTTATACACACACACATACCCCTAGTTTAAGTGTGTGCAGTTGGTTATACTATGCATATTTGTGTAAATGCATTTTGTGATGTTCACAAAATGGTAAAATAGCCTAATAGTGCATTTTCACTATATGTGTGTGTGTGTGTGTGTGTGTGTGTGTGTATATATATATATATATATATATAAACATTCACATTTTAATGTTCTCTGAACACTGTAGAGGTGAACAACTTCTGAAATGAAATGCAGTGCAAACTGCATATCTGTGGTTTGGGATCCTTTGTCAGAGGTATGTGCCCTTAACTAAGCTCATCATATGATCTGTTTCTGGACCTTATGGAACAGGATGCCATTTATTCAGAGGTTCCATATGTTTTCAGGTGTTTCAAGAGCCAAAAATATATTGTTATGAAGTGAATGGTTTTCAATTTGTTGTTCTGTGTTTTCTCACATTTAAAAAATCATGTAATATGAATTATAGGGTACCGGAGATGCTGATTGTCATTTTAAAATTAAGAAGAACTTGGAAAATGCATCTATAAGCTTGGAATCTGTGAAGAGCCCAGGGCTGTTTGTTGGACTTCAACCAGATGGAAAGGCAAAAGCAGTTGTTTATACCAAAGAAGAGAATGTTTGCTTCTATCCACAAGTTATCCAATGTATGTGTAATGTAAAATACTTTACATTTGGTTTGCTTTATAATGACTTATATAGTATATGATAATTTCATCCAATTTTACTAAGAAAAATCTCCAATGCTTTACATAATTCTAGATATAATATTGAACTCTTTTAAAAAATTATTTATTTATTTATTTAGTGCTGGTCCTAGGGCTCTGGGCCCTGTCCCTGAGCTTTTGTGCTCAAGGCTAGTGACCTGCCACTTGAGCCAGTGCCATACTTCTGGCTTGTTTTCTTTGTTGTTGTTGTTTTAAATGTATTATGTGATTTCTAGTTTCTTTTTTTAAATAAGTTTTTTATTGTGAAAATACTGTACAGAGGGGTTACAATTACATGAGCAACGTAATGAGTACAGTTCTTACCAAGCATTGTTGCCTCCTCCTTTGTTTTTCCCCTACCATCTCTTCTGTTCCCTTCCCTCCCATCTCCACAACTATACCCTCCCCACACCTAAATTGTAAAGTTTATTTTTTAACATAGCATTTTGTACATCTCATTGTTGCAATCCGTCAACTTGTATCACTATTTAAACAATTTGTTTTATGTGTGTGGTTATTTGGAGATAAGAGTCTCAAGGACTTTCCTGCCCATGCAGGCTTTGGACTACAATACTTAGATCTCAGCTTCCTGAGTATCTAAGATTACAGGCACAAGCTTTAGCTGCCTAGCATCCTTCATAAGTTTTTGCAGTGCATGTGTGTGGGTACTCATGTGTGTGTGCATATTTGAATCTTTTGTTTCTTAGAGAGGAAGGAATGAGAAATAATTAACTTCTTTGTTATTAATTTTAATGTTTTTGGTACAAAGAATTAACATAAATATGAAAAAAGTAGGATTTGGATTAAAAACAAGATTTAGAAAAAGTCCTAAAATAGGATAGGAAGGTAAATGTTTTACAGCTAGTTTTTCTCATATAAGTTTTGATACTCTAGCAAATTGGAATGAAAAAATCAGAGATCTTTAAACAAATAAGGTTTAAAATACATTTTCTTGAGCAGAAAGTTAATATGGTAAAACTACTGAGTTACCTCCAATTTGCTCTTCTGTAAGTTTTGGCTTAAAGCCTGGACTTTCTTTATTAGTGTGACAGTTGTTTAGTTGCTGTCTTCTCTTATTAGGGTCCACATATGGTCGTGTGTGTGTGTGTGTGTGTGTGTGTATGAGTATGTGAGTGTGTGTTTACGTGCAAGTGTAGTATCTTAGAAATTAAGCACATGGTCTTGATTTGACATGACAGTATATCTGGTTCTCTGTTTATATCTGAACCCATTTCTTTTCAACCCTTAGTTATCATATTTAAAATGTTGCAAATTATTGAGCTCATGTGTCTTAATTTGCTGTCATCCACACCCTTAGTCACCCCACCCTTTATTTCCCACAGGCTGGTACAGAGTGGACTCCCACTCAACAAAATGTGTAAGCCATCTGCCTCTGGAGCTCTGGAGGGAAGCAGATGTCTTGAACACATGCAAAGGATGTAAGGTGGTATAGCAGGAGAGCAATGGGAAAGAGGAAGCAGAAGAAAAACACATCAGGAAAGGAGAAATGAAAAGGAAGGGAACAGAAAGAAAAGAGAGCAATAACCAGAAAAAGTGACGAGAATAAGAAGTAATTTTGGTGACATAATGAAAAGATAAGAGTCCACATTTGTCAGTCCAGAACTAATAGAAACAAAATAATTCTTTACAACTCCAAAATTTAGTTTTATTACTAGAGCATGATTGGTGTGTTCTCCTCCCCCACCATGTTTTATAGAGAAAACATCCTGTTTTAGTCAGGGCAAGAAGACCAGAGACATTGTTTTATAATTTTTATTAGAGCAATGTGAGTTCTTAGAGATCTGAGGAATGCATGGAAGCATCAGTATTTTTTTAAACTGTCTGGTAATATTTCCCTATTTATATTAGAAGGAAATCCTGGTATTAAAGAAATCCATATGTGTACTTGAGACCTTTGTCTTCCACAGAAATTTGTATTTCTTCCCATGTAGGACAACAATGAAAAGTTCCTGATGAAAAATCTGCTGTAACTTTTCTAAGGGATTTATTTTGACTAATCATTAGACTCTGAACACTTTAGCAAAAGAAAAATACAGAGGTTCCCGTACAAAGACTTAGGTTGGCTGCATTAGAATATTCCTCAGAAAGTCCTGTTTTATTTAGCCTTACTATTACCTTCACTTTTTCTTTTAAATGTTGCATCTGGGGTTTGAACTTAGGGTTGAGGCCCCGTCTCTGAGCTTTTTTGCTCAAAGCTAGTATTCTAATACTGGAACCACAGCTTTTTAGTGGTTAATTGGAGATAAGTGTATTACAGACTTTCCCGCTTGGGCTGGCCTTGAACTTCAATCCTCAGTTCTCAGCTAGGATTACCGGCATGAGCCACCAGCACTTAACTAAGTTCACTTTTAGAAGAAATGATGGATTTTCTGCCAGATCGAGGAAATGAAGATTATATGTTCTTCTAGTATGTGCCCTTCTATGCTTTCTTCTTGTTATTCCATAGGCCTAACATTTATCCTAGCTTCCCTCACCATGGATTAATGAATGATAACATTTGTCTTATACCCATGGTATCCTTAGGGCAGAGCACAAAGTAGGTGTGTAGAATGTATTTGTTGAATGAAATGAATGTTAGTTTATGTTTGGGTTTTATATGCTAGCAGAATAATTTGACATCTCAAATTCAATTTTGTCATATGTAAATGAGAATAATAACATTGTATTACAATAACTTTTTGCCTAAATCTGTGAACATTTGGATTGTGAGTAAATATATTTTGAGTCAACAAATCATGTACAGGTATGCACAAGTGTACATTTGAAGTTGGAAAAAAAACACGACCATCAGATTTTTCAAAAGGATTAAATGACTCAGAAAGTGTTAATAATCTCTTACAGAGACAGGTGGATGTGGCACTTGACTAACATGTGCATGCCTCTGGGTTTCATCTCCTCTTCCTACAACAACAGATTCATAGTAATTTTTACTTTTGAGAATGATGCAACATTTATTCTAATATTTATAGTAATTCTCCAGATCACTTTATTCTTTTAGAATCATCTCTGTCTGTTTGATTGAATCTGCTCTATACAAAAAAAAAAGTCCCTTGGGTGGGAGTGGTTCATGCCTGTAATCCTAGCTATGCAGGAGACAGATTGGAGAATTGAGGTTTAAAGACAAGGCAGGCAGAAAAGCGTATGAGACTTTTAATTCCAATTAACTAGCAAAAAGCCAGAATTGAAGGTGTGGCTCAAGTGGTAGAGCACCAGCCTTGAGCAGTAAAAGCTAGAGGTCCTAAGTTCAAGCCCCAGTACCGGCACACATAAACCAAAGAATCCTCTTGAAATTATTGCTAGTTTTTAATTATTTGTATTTCAACAGAGAGATAGAACAGCCCAAATCTAGATTTTGCTTTTACAGTATAAATCTTTCCTCATGGTTTTCTAAAAAGCAGAATTGTGAGGTATTGTGAGGAAACTTGTGTAGGGGAAGAGGTTGTATTTGAAGAGACTTCAGAGGAGACTTTCTCATAGAGAATGCACTTTGTCTCTATTCACATATCATGAATAAGTGATCCCAACCTGCCTCAAGTACGTGTGCTTCATGTCACTGTCTGTCTACACTGTTTGGTCTAGCATGGCCCATCATCACATGGAGTTCATTTTTTTTCCTGCCTAGGATTAGGTCCAGTTGGACGGAGTCTACCCATCAAACAGTGATAAGCTTGACTGCATAAGTGGGTTGAGGGTCAAGACTAATGTTTCAGCATATAGGTTCTGAGGCCAACACTGTCAATGTCCACACACTCAGTGGTAGTGCAAAAATTGCATGAATTGATATATACCAGATACTTAGTAGGAGAGTGGCTGATACTCAGTAAGTGCTGCACAGTATTTGCTGTTGTTGTTATTAAAGAAAGGAAGAGTACATTATAATGTACCTTTTACAACAGTCAGTATATTCCTGAGAGGCAAGAAATGCCATCTCATCACTTTAACTCACGTTGAGTAACTTAAGTTCTCTGTGATTTAATTTCTTCGTGTACAATTTTGTTAGGCTTTAGCTTAATTATTGTGTGTAAACTCCAACTAATTGAATCAAGAAGTTCTCATTAGACCTTGTATATAGTTCATTCCTTTTTCTCTATTGTTTTTCTTTCTTTGTTTTTCTTGTTTTTTTGGTCCCTCATATTTTGCACAATAGACAATGCAATATGTGGAAAGGAAAAGGAATCACAGAAACAGCAGGAAAATCGATGAACCACAGCAACATTAATACATGACACTATGTTGGATATGAACGTTACAACTTTGGGGGAGATTAGGGAGGAATAAGTGGGAGATAAAGAGAGATGGGGTAACAATGATTAAAAACAAACATACTTATTGCCTTCCTATGTAACTGTAACCCCCAGCTCATCACCTTTGCAATAAAATTTTAAAAAAGAATTGCTAATAAAAACTCATGTTTTCCAGTGCCATTTAGCTATGCTAGCTAGTGCAGTGAAATTTCTCTGTTCTCTTTTTCATGAATTTATATTCATAGTTCTATGATTCTTAGATTCAGGAGAAAGTATGAAGATACCTGATCTCTTAAGCTTTCATACTCAGTTATTATTCTGAAGCTTATCCATTGATTATTTAAAACTTGTTTGTTCTCGTTGCTCCACATAACAAGTTGATCTTATAATTCCATATACAAGACCTCACTTGGGTATTAAAAGAATTTAGATCACTCAACTTGTAATTTTTCATTAACTTCATTGTACTGACATTTTCATAAGACACTGAGTTATGATGAATTTATTCAAGTATTTGTTAGGTAGTACAGCATAAAATGCACAAAAGTTTGCCTCCTTTTATTGTAACTGCAGCCCATCTTTCTGTATATAAATCATGAGGTGCCTGCTACTAGTATCTTGATATATGCAAGATGAAAGATATGGGTCAGTGGTTACATTCTTATTAGGATAATATTTCAGGCTCAAACAGAAGTTTGTGTTAAGATGTATTTGGAAAATTAAATTTCACTTAAACAAAATCTAAATAAGAGAATTCAAATATAAAAAAATCCAAATGAAATACTGTCATGTAATCCAGTTCATCAGATACTGATTATGTATATTGCAGTCTTATTCTGAAGAACTTGTCAGAAGTTAGTTGCTGCTATTGTGTAATTTTTCAATACTTTTATGTTTGTTTTAATTAGCCAGTATTTAATAAAAGAATTTTTTTCTAGTTGATTTTATAGAGTTACAACCTTTTAAGTATGGTGGATAGCTTAAATTTTGGAAATAATGAGATACTATCTGAAGTAAATAATTACTTATTTAACCCAAGCTATCTAGATATAGGTATTATTTCCATCTAGACAAGTCTAGCTCTATAACCTTCATCATGAGTGCTATTTTACATTGCTATTAATAAATATTCACATTTTTTAAAATTTGTGAATGTGAGACAAAGAGTACACTGGTGAAGCTGCTCCAATTCAGAATAATGATAGAGGGCTGCCTTGGTGGTGGAGTTTGGACCTCCTTCTGATTCCTTTGGCCTGAAGGCAAAGTGAGAATCCCTCTGTACAGGTGGATAGATAGTATATCCAAGGGACATTGTCTATGTCCTGAATTTCTTACTGTTATATAAATAAATGTTAGCCTCTTTTTTTTGGAAGTTAGGGTATAATTTTGAGAGGCCAGACTTGAGAGGATAGAGAGGTAGAAGTGTTCATTTTCATTTCTGCCTATCCAACCCTGTTGTGCTCACCACAAACAGCAGACTCCTTTTTCCTTGCTTATTTTTAAATCTCTGAGCTACACATTCTTTTCCATTATGATCCCTTTATACATTCTTTATGGGTTTATTTTAACCCATATCAATTCCACAGTGATTGTTTTTGTTGTTATTTTTAGTGATTAGTATTTAGATGCGTACCTTCTAGGTGGAAATCCCATCAATATTGAAAAAATAACGTCTTATGCATTGCTTATTCCTAAGGCTATGATAGTGTCTGGAAGATTAGTTTATATTCTTTTATACTCTTGATTTTCTATATTATTTGTACATAGCTAAATTAGTTATATTTAGAAATATTTTTCTCTCCTAATAGTCATTTACTCCCAGTGAACATACAGCTAGTTACTTTTGACCACTTTTAATATCAAAACATTTTTATTATCAATATCCAATGTCTAAGTATTGTAACATAAAATAAGCCATGTGAATAACTGATGTTTTGTAGGGTTTGGTATTTAAAAGCTTACTGTTAAGTGCTCACTATGGCAGCACATATACTAAAATTGGAACAATACAGAGGAGATTAGCATGGCCCCTGTGCAAGGATGACACACAAATTCGTGAAGTGTTCCATATTTTTGAACTCTATTCTTCCATCAGAAAGAATGACACCATCCCATTTGTTAGGAAATGAAAAGATTTGGAAAAAATCATATTAAGTGAAGTAAGCCAGACCCAAAGAAATATAGGTCCTATGGTTTCCCTTATTTGCAATAATTAGTGTATGTCTAGGAGAATCTGAGTAGATGAGCAGAAAAGCTCAAAAGCTATGTACTTATGGCTATAGAAAATGATGCTAAGCAAAATGAACCCCAAGATATGGACATAAGAGGTTTTTTTTTTCTTTTTTTTTAATGTACTATGTGATTTTTTTTTGTTTCTTTTGTATGGTCTTCCTCTTATGGTATAGCCTCTGTTGTCACTGCACTTGATTTTGGTACCCTGCATCTTGTATATACATTTATCTAATTTGGGGAGGGGAAGGGGAATAACAGAATGCTGAAACAAGGACACAGGATGACCCATTGTAACAATGGTACTCACAAGACAGTATATTGGAAATGAATTTTACAGCTTTTTGGGGGGAGGAGTGGAGGGGGTAAGGGAGTAAAGGGATAGTAGGAAAAAAACAAAGGAGGTGGTACTAATGCTCCACAAGAAATATACTCATTGCCTTACTGATGTAACTGTAGCCTCTCTGTACAGCATCTTTACAAGAAATTAAATTTTAAAAAAGCTTATTATAAAATTGTAATATATGGTACTGGAAAAATATAAAGTCACAATGAGGTCACAAGTAGTTCTTTAGAAAAAACAATCTTGTAGCATCTGTTTATTACTAATTTGATTGAGTTGTTCACTCCATACCTCTGAGATGGGCGTGCCCTCCTACTTCATGAGTCATCTCAATTGTTGAGTGCAATTGTGGTATTAAGAAGCTGCTATTACTCATATTATATAGAATCTGAAATCCATAGATTTTTTTTTGCTGATGGGATCTATAAACTTGACATTCATAGAGTGATTTACTATCATTTAAAACGTAAGTGCCTACCTTATGTCTGATATTAAAGAATAAACACGAGCAACTTAAACTTTGAAATCTCAAATATAAATATTACTATTGAGCATGTGCTATAAAATTGAAGTCGTTATTAAACTAATTTACAGATATGCATTTTTGAACAAAACTAAAGCAACTTGCTTCTCTATAAAGGCATTAACATAGGTAATGTTTTTCTTTCCTTATAGTTATGTATATTTTTTATTCTCATATTCTAGTAAAATTCCATGAAGTTCTGCTTAAATAAAACCTTAGTCTGTTTCTTGAGAAAATCCAAGTAGTAGATTATCAAAAATGTTCTTCTTTAAAATCTGTAAGAAAAACATCTTGAATAAGTCATTTGGTTCATATTGTGATGTTAAACTGTTGCTAGAATTTACAAAGCAGCAAGTAGATTTTATAGGAATACCATCCATGCAGAGCCTTCTGGTAAGAATAAAAAGTCATTTTCTAGGTAACAATGTAATGCAAAATAAAAAGATTCTAGTAGGCATTGAAGTAAAAACAATGAGGAAACTTAAACTCCCCTAGCTGAACATATGGTGAACCCTCAGAGAAGAAAAAAGTGATTTTGAAAGGATGGCACTTTTTAAACTCTTAATTTCAGTTGGCAGAGAAAACCCAATGGGAATGTCTGCAACACCCATCCAAAGAGAAGAACAGATCCAGAAGTCAGAGAACCAGAAGAAAATGCTTCCAGCATCTGAGGTCAGAGGGCCCTTGCCTACTTCAGCTACAAGTAAGCAAAAGCTTTTTTTTGCTGCTTCTTTTGCTTTGAGTATCTGTGTTGCTTCTTCCTTGTAGCTACTCCAGAAGAGCACATTATTTTTATAGTGCATATTCTGTGATACCAAAGGAGTTACTTCTAAATTATTACCTTTCTTTCTTTCTTTTTTTTTGGTGCTGGTCCTGTGGCTTGAACTCAGTACCTGAGTGCTGACCCTGAGCTCATTCTGCTCAAGGCTAGTGGTCTACGTGAGCCACAGCTCCACTTTCAGCTTTTTGGTGGTTAATTGTAGATAAGAGGCTAATGGACTTTCCTGCCCTGGCTGGCTTTGACTCATGGTTCTCAGAACTTAGCTTCCTGAGTAGCTAGGATTACAGCACCTGACTTTATTATTTAGTTTTATATTGTAATAAATGTATAGATATTAAATGTGTTTACTTCTTTGTTTAAAATTTAATGCTTACTTGAAAACAATGACTTAACAAAAGATTGTGGTAAATGATGACATCATATTTAACTGTTCCAAAACATCTCATGAATACATTTTATGCCTGAAACCTTAATTCTAACAGAAGTGTGAAAAAGAACAAAAACAATCTCCATTACTCTGACATAAAACTGTATAATATATATCTGACAAATTCTATGTGTCAAATCTACTCATTTTTGGGGGCAAAGGACATGGACTACTGTCTTTAAACCAAGTTAAAAAAATCTTGGCAAACAAATAATATAGAATCTTGAACAAAGTGGTTTTTAAAAATTGAGTGTCTTATCTTGAGACAGTAACAAATAATGGATGTCTCATGGATAAGACTATAGTATTGTCACATCAACCAACAGGTAATTAGCATTTTCATTTTTACTGCACTAATCTAGTCCAAGTTCTATATTTCCATGTCAAGTTCTATATTTCCATGTCATACCAGGTGTGGGCAGTGTAAAGGGTAACATTGCATATGCTTAGTTAAAAATTTCTCACCAAAGAATTCCATCTTCTATCAAGAAGCAAAGGTACCTAAAGTAGAGGTGACCACCTCAAGTAAAAATTGACTTGGTTGAGAGGGCTGGGAAGGTGACTTAGTGGTAGAGTGCTTGCCTCACATGCATGAGGCCATGGATTTGATTCCTCAGCACCAAATAAACAGAAAAAGCTAGAAGTGGTGCTGTGACTTAAGTGGTAGAGTGCTATCCTTGAGCTGAAGAGCTAAAGGACAGCTCCCAGGCCCAGAGTTCAAACCCCACAATGGGCAAAAGAAAGAAAAAAAATTGACTTGATTGAAAATAGCATGCAGCCTGAAATCACTAGAAATGAACTTTCTACATGGCATATGAAATTTTTTCTGCTCTCAAAAAAACATTATAAGTGTTACTGTTGTTAAAATTCTAAGGCATGAAAGGTTCAACTTTTTAATTGAAGTAGACCAAGTGTATTAACTTTACTAAAACAAAATATCTGAGGTAGTGAATTAATGAATAGAAAAGGTTTAACTCAGTTTTGAAGGTTCAAAGTCTACAGAGTGGCATAGAGTAGGATTGGTGAGGATGGTTCTCAGCAGCATCAGCTTAGGGATGCGGTGATGGGAATGAGAATGCATAGTGGGGCAAACAAGTGATTATGTGTCAAACTTGATGAGAGCTCTGAGAGACAGAGAAAGAGAAATTCTGAGGATCTCTTAAAAGCCCTTACTTACCAAAAATTTCATCATTTTCTAAGAGAACTGCCCTAGGTGCCAAGCTCTTAACAATGGATCTGGACCTTTGGTGCCAAGCTCTTAACAATGGATCTGGACCTTTGGCATATCATTAAAAGTATAGCATCAAGTAATTTGTAAAAATGAAAAAAATTAGGCTTTATGATAAATGTAGATCTTCAAAGTAACCAGCCGTTCAGTATGTATTGCATGCATAATTAAATGTTAAATGTAAAGAAATACAGTGATAGACAAATGGATTAGATTTTAGTCCTCTTGAAGTTTACAGCTAAATGATTTAGATAAATTCTGAAATTCACAGTGATATAAAACTAAAACTAATAAGGGATCTGAAGATACAGAGGGATCCCAGATACAAAATAAAAGTTGAATCATTAATCCATTGTAAATACTTACAAGTTCTTCATTGTAGATAATGGCCATATGGTAGAAATGGACAGTAAGCTGAAGTCTGAGATAAGAAGTTGGAGATTAACTTTTTCCTGATCTGTTTAGACTATTGACATTACACAGAATTTTAGGCTTGACCATGATTCCTGGAACTCCAGTTAATGAAGCTCCTCTGACAAGAATGGCATCTAGGAAAAGCTCATGATCTGTCTTAACTGAGGTTTTACAGACATCCATGACTTTATTTATATGAAAGAAGAGGTCTTCATGTATGAGTATTACCTAAAAGTTTGTAATTCACTGCCGAGTAGAAAATTGTCTTTTTTTACACCTATAAAATACTTTCAGTAGTTTAGTTTTCTTCATCTGTGAAACAGTCCTGTAGTTTGCAAGAAATACTTCTCCCTTATATTTACAATTTGGCTGTCTTGTTGGACAGATTTGGGTTAAATTAGCCACTTATATGAAAACATATTAGTTGCAATATTTTAGAATACTTATTTCTTACTTTTAAAGACATCTAAAAGCAAGTTTTCTTTATTGAAGATTGTGTTTGTCAGCCCACTTTGGGACTAGAACAAGATGCATATAGCTTTAAGGATGAGGATTTATAGGCAAAATTAACTTGTCTCTTTTTTGTTCAAAATGCTTATTTATCCAACAGAAAGATCTGACATAAGTTCTTATACCAAAAGGGGATGAGAATTTAGAACTTATAACCTACATATAAAATAAATAGTGCTTTTGCTGTAGTAAGCAGAAGTGTATGTTACTATTATGTTTGTAGAGGTTTTCCTTTAGATCCAACTTGAATTATAATATAAACTTTATTAGAATATATGAAGGAATTTTTTATTCATTTAATTTATTTGTTTTGTGCCCAAACTGGAGCTTGAACTCAGTGCCTTAGTATTGTCCCTGAGCTTTTGTGCTCAGACTACCGTACTACCACTTGAGCCATAGGTTCACTTCAGGCTTTTTTGTTGATTAATTAGAGATAAGAGTCTCATAGACTTCCTTGCCTGGGCTGGCTTCAAACCATGATCTTCAGTTCTCAGCCCCCCGAGTAGCTAGGATTTCCGGTGTGGGCCATAGTGCCTGTTTTAGGAATTTTGTTTTTTAAAGACTGTTTTTTTAAAAATAATTTCACATGTATACAAAAGTAGAGAGAATGGAATAACAAACCACGTGAACCCATTACTCAGCATCAGCTATCATTAGCATATATGTCATCTTGTTTTAGTTTGACCCTTTGTACCATTCCATCCCACCCTCCCTGGAATATACTCAAGTTAATTACAATTTAAGGTAATATGACCTTTCATTTATCATAGAGTGAGAATTTGAAATACTCTTGTGTGTGTGTGTGGGGGGGGGTTGCAGGGCTTGAACTCTGGGCCTGAGTGCTCTTCAGCTTAAGGCTAGCGCTCTACAACTTGAGCCACAGCGCCACTTCCAGTTTTATGGTGACTTATTGGAGTTTCACTGACTTTCCTGCTCTGGCTGGCTTTGAACCATGATCCTCAGATCTAAGTCTCCTGAATAGGTAGGATTATAGGCAGGAGCCACCAGTGCCTGACTTGAAGTAATCTTTAATATAACAAAAAGAGTAAGAAGTTCCCATTAAGAGTGCAGAAATAAACTGGGTGCTGGTGGCTTCTGCCTGTAATCTCAGGAGGGTGAGACCTGGAGGACTGAAGCTTGAATCCATCCTGGGCAGAAAAGTCTGTGAGATTCTGTCTCTAATTAACCAGCAAAATACCAAGCTGAAAGTGTGACTCAAGACTTTTCTTTATGAATATTTCTTTTTAAAATGTCAACTTCAAGCAGGAACCAATCTTCTCATAAAAACCAGAGCAGATTAGAATAATCGTGTTCCTTTAATGTGGACCTGATATATCAGTTAATATACTATGAATCTGTAATATGTCCTCTAGGCATCTTCATTGCATTTTGGTATATGTTATAGTCATTAGCATATTTGATAGATAGTATCCTTTCAGTGCAAAATCTGTAAGTGATGTTTTCAATCAAGGTTTCTACTTTGATACTGACTAGTTTTTATCTTCATGATATCCATTCAGCCTTCTAGCACATCAAGATACCTTTGATTAGTTGATCTGGTTTTTTATTTGTTAGCTAGCCCTACAAGCTTTGTGCATTTTGTGCTTTTGTTCAATGTCTATTATACCTTAAATTGAGAGTCAGTTGTTCAGTTTGGAAGACATGATGCATGCATGACAGACCAGACCACTGACATGAACATGGCAGTTTTGTAGAAATAGGTATTTTTCCATTGTAACATTATAACATTGAGAAGAATGCTCTTCTTATATTTTAAATGATCCTACTTCTTTTGAAGTTACGGTTCAACCATGTCCATTTTTCTAATCTGAGCTATCAAGTAACAAATGGCATTTGTTTTCTACTGTTGCCTTACATTTGAACATAAATTAGCTTTCAAAATACTGTTTTGGAATGATGTGAAATTTTGTATAGCTTATCTTTAAATGGTCTATTCTGACAGTGATTCATGTTTTAAGCTGACCTCAACTTTGATCTACCTGTAAATTGTTAAAATCAATGAATTTGTTATTTATTTTTATCCTTTATGTTTCTGGTACAAAGCTACAATAGACCTGCAGCTACAACAATGGTTTAGCAATTTTGTTTTGTTTTGTTTTGAGTAATTAAAATGTTATATTACCCCATAGAGGAAAGTTTTGCGTCATCTGAATGTCATTTAGGTATCATGGATTTTATTCAGGAAGATCCAAAAGGAGCCAATTGCCTAACCTAGCATTTTCATAAAATATCTTTCCAATTTAGAATATTTTATACTTCATGTCAACAAAAGTGAATGCTTTTATGGTTCTTAGATGGAGAAATTTATTGTCTGAGACTAATGGGGTTTGGTTCATGTCCAGAAGATCATGGCATTAGATGGGATTCATATTTAATTGATAACAGGACCAACTTTAATGCATCATTCTGTATTATAGATTATACTCTATTAAGTCATCCATTTTTGTAACATGAGTGCATCCTCCTTGTGTGTTTTATTTGTGCAAATGATATAAAAATATTAGTGCAGGAAGAAGGTACTCTTAAGAGACCATCAACACATTTGCAAGTTTTGTAAAACAAACTAAACTATATACAAGTGCATACACACACAGTTATTCACTCATGAACACACCTATACACACACACACACACACACACACACACACACAAACACCTGCCCATCATTACTGCCTGCTCTCTGCTACAGCTGAACTTGGCTGTACTACTTTTTTCTATGGATGTATTTTTAGGTCTCAAATACAAATATTTCACTAGAAAGTGTGTATCTCCAGTTATAGTATACAGTATACTTATGTGAAAATAGAAATAGGTAACTAGGGAATGGGTGGGGCTTATAAAGAATGATGGAAGGAGTGACAATGATTAAAATGCAATGTACTATATATTGACATGTTGAATTGAAACCCTGCATAACTATTTAAAGATTTTTTTCAAATCCCAGAATGCAAGGATAAAAGCATTTTTAAAAAGAGTGTATTTCAAAGTGAAGACTCATTATTTACTTTTTAAACTTTTAATCAGTACCATTATAATAGCATTATATGTAGAGCATAGTGCCCAAGAAATAATAGAAATTAAATAGTTTTCTTTCCTTTTTTGTGCTGGTCCTGGGCTTGAACTCAAGGCCTGGGTGCTGCCCCTGAGCTTTTTTGCTCAAAGCTAGTGTTTCACCACTGAACTTTTTTGGTATATGAGAGTCTTAGGGACTTTTCTGCTCAGGCTGGATTTCAAACATGATCCTCAGATCTTAGCCTCCTCAGTAGCTAGGATTACTGATCCACCAGTGCCCAGTGCAAATAAAGTTTTCTTGAATTAATTAAAAGTTATCCTTTTACATAACTAAAAAACACACACGATATTAATTAAATGATTCAGTACCTTAAAGAGTCCCTGCCGACTAGCATCTCTACTCTTTTGATTTATGATGTACTTTAGTGCTGTTGGTTCTGAGGAAAGTCTGCATTTGACCAGAAATGATGGACTAAGAGGTAATTGGGTTTTCACATATAATATCTGGTTTTGAAAATTAAGATGCTTTAAATTTTGTTGCATCAATTATTCTTATGTTTTCTAGGTCTGCTCTCCTTTGCTTTTGTCCCCCAAATGGCTTGGGATTTACACTTAAGCTGGCTGGGTTTGAAGCTTAGATCTTTGGTTCTGCATGTGTACCTCTGGGCAGACCATTAATCTTTAAGTCCTGTTTCATTCACCTGTTTAATAGAAAGCAGTACCTTTTAGGATTGAGTAAAGAGTGACACAAGAATGAATGTTAAAGACTTAGGAGAGAGCTGGCACAGAATAATATCTCAAATGCTAGCAAGCCCACTGTTTTTTATGATCTATTAAATTGTGTTTAGGTGACCTTAAAATACCTACAAGCTAGTTTGAGTTCATGAGCATTTGAGTTAAACATTCTGTGGTCTGCTTATGCAACTTAAAATCTGATTTAACCTCTGTGTCTTATTTCTATGTCTTAACAAGGATCTCATAATTTGACTTATCTCATAGGTTTGTAATGAGGATGGAATGAAAAGTGCATATGATACAGTCACATAGAGAACATCATAGAGTAAAAGCTTGATGAATGATGGTTGTTATTGGATGGAAGAGAAAGTGCCTGTTTTCATAATCACAGAGATTCCCCAACACACGGAGAAAACAACTTTCACAGCAATTGTTGGCATTTTTAATTTTTACATTGTTATTATTTTAAAATTCATTTGTTTTAACTTAAAACGATTTTTTCGGTTGTTTTGTGGGTTTGTGGTTATCACTGTAGAAGCTATCTCTATAAGATCTTGTAAAAATGAAGGTACTGTTGTTGGAACAAATGCAGGCAACCAGCGAAGAATTGCTTGGGAATTGTTATTAGCACTGCTATACCTCTGATACACAGATGATGCTCCAGGCTCAAGAGAGTGTGAAGGCTTCCCAGTGTGGAGACTTCTAGCATGGAAGTTCCTAACATTTTTACAAAAAAAAGTGATTGTTTTGGCACTACTGGCCACTGGAACTGCCTTGTGGAATATTCGTCCTACGTGGCACCTGTTCTCACAGGCACCTGCTCTGAGTACCTCAGGAACCCTTTGTATATGTGGAAAAATCCTCTCAGTTCCAAATCTATTTTGTTGTCCTCTCCCTTCAGGCTTTGTTTCAGAAATATTTCAAAAATTGTGTTCAATTTGTTATTTTATATCTCATTTGAAAACTTGTTTTAATTCCACTTTTGTGTTACTTTATGTTGTAAGTAGTTATATATGAACAAGACAAGCAGGCAGGCAAATTTATGAAAAAATCTTTGGACACAGAGGAATTGGACAAACAAAGGACAATGAAAGATCAATATATACTTGGTATTTCACTAAATTGATATCAATTGACCAGAACCTTGCTATGGGGAGACAAGCACAAAAACAATTCCTTGGAGTCCTTATAGTTCAGTGTCCTTTTTCCTAACCCCATATAGTCTTGCTACTCTTGGGTCGCCTTATTACAAAAGATTCTGTCATCCTGGTGTTGTAGCTGATCTGCCACTAATACTTTTATCCCCCCAGAAGAAATTTTGCATTCCCAAACTAGTGAGACTCTTCTGTCAGAAGATGAATGGAAAGTGTCAGTGCTGACGGGAGATACAGGGACTCGAGCCAGTGTCACACTCTGGGTATATGGAGACAAAGGAGTTACTGGACCAATAAGTCTCAGCAAAGACAGCCCAGAACAGCTCTTTCTTCCAAGGCACAAGGCTGAGTTTCAGGTAAACAACATCAGAAGTAATAATGTTCAAACAACGTTAATGTTCTTTGAATATTGTTGAGACATTTATATGTATGTATGTTGTTCTTGTATCAAATAAATAGCTAGTTTTCTATAATCTACATAAATTAACTTAATGCCTATATAATAATCAAAGAAAATATACTCTTTTGCTCATGTGTCTTATATAGGCAAAGAAATTAATACAAGAAAATTGTTTTCTTTCAACGTAGCTTATTTCAGGCCATTGGTTTGAGAAAGGCCTTATAGATCATAGGCTCCAGCTCAAAATGTAACCAGATTATAAACTTTCAGGAGCTTCTTCTGCTAGTGGAAACCCCTCTTACATATACATGCCTATATTCTTAACTATTATTCATCTGACTTGGATGGATGTGAAATCACCTTTTTGTCATTTCACAGGCTGTGTTATAAAGTTCTGTCCTGTTCTAATTTTTCTCTTTTATTTCTTGGTGTCAGACACCACAGGGATGCTTTGTTTTGAATACAGCTGGCTCCCTGTCTAGTTCCTCAGAGCTTTGGCAAAATTTCAATTAGGACAGTTACATTCCACTTCACTAATTTGAAACCTCCTACAGGGTGAAAGCTACACTACCTCTCCATTCTGCTGTTAAACAGCAGTTATTCTCCCTGGAGAAGATCTCTTTTGCATTCTTAGATGGTCTGAGTCAAGGGTATGATTAAAGCCAATCTTAGTCATGAGGAAGCCAAGGCTGCTTGGCACTAAAGTACGTGCACTTCCTAACACCCAAGTGGTTTCTGAATCTTCTGACCTTAGCCTCTCATTCTATTTTTGCATTCATTAAATGAAATTTTAGTGAATAAAAGAAGTTCTCTGAAGTCATGGAGAAATACTTGGGCTCAATCATAATGTATGCATATATTTCTTAATGATAATTAATGATAATTATTTAGAATTCAGAATGCATATACATATGATGTGTATATCTTTGTGTGATGATAAATCGCATGGATATCTTTCTGAGGAAATTTTTCCCAAGGTAGAATCTTGGAGTTGATGGTATACATTTTCATGATTGCACTTTGGAATTACTTGGGGAGGTTTAAAGTTTAATGAAGACCAGTTCTACTTCCAGAGAGTCTAGTTTATTTTGTCTGGGATGCAGTTTGGGCAGTGATGTTTTAAAAAGCTCCCCTAGTAGTTCTAAAATGCAGTCAAAGTTGAGCATCCTAGTTACACCACCAGGCTGCAAATCAAGAAAGCTGGATTGGAGTCCTGTTTTCCCATATGATGAGCTGCATCATCTTGAATATGTCATTTAATTTCTTTGGGCTGGCATTATCTTTATTTGTACAATGGAGGAACTAATATCCATTCTGTACAAATTTCAAGATGTTCAATATAGGATGTTCTATGTATAGTAAATGGGTTCAGAACAGAGGCCATAGATCCTAGCTATCAAATTTAAATTGAAATCAATAGTATCTGTACTTTGAAATTTCGGTCTCATACTTAGTTCAAAGAGGTGATAATCCTCACTTGAAAGTCTTATTGTGAGGTTTAGAGAAGGCTGGAAATGTATGTTCTGTGCATGGTGCCTGATAGGTATAAATTATGTATGGATAACGTATAAGGTACTGACTACATTGAGATCCTAGTGCCATAGACTCTTCCTGTCTTTGTCAGTGATGTAGGGTATATTTCCTACTAGCCTATCTTCCTAAGTGTGATGTGAGAACAGAGACTCAGCCATTTCCAAGCTGTTATCCTAGTGATGGGATCAGGCCTTGGTTAAACAAGTCTTTTAAATGGACTGTAAAATGCCTTATTTTCCACAGGCCTTTTATGCATGTCACGCATTTGCACCTGGCTGATACTGATCAGAGCTGATTGTATTGCATGATAGTTCTATTTGCTAGACAAACTTGAGGTTACACACACTTGATATTCCAGTTAATTTTCATTTAGATTATGGAGAAAGGAAACACTTGAGACTAACTAGAACTAAAATGTGGGATGATCTACCACTTCTAATGTTCTGTCATGGACACTAGCTGCAGAAAGAAGGCAATGGGTGGTGGGTCAGGTTGTCAGTGAGGGATTAACCTCTCTCTTTTCCTTCTCCCCAGTTGATGCCAGCATGGTTCTTTAGGCTTGGCTTCATAAGAAGTCCAAGGCTGATCTAGCTGCGAGTCTATGGGTAGAAAATGGTAGTTGTAAGAAAAGAAAGAGAGCAGAAAAATGAACGCAACAATCAAACAGATTTTATTCAGGAGGAAAAAAATGCGAAGGGTACCCAAAGTCTCCTTCAGCCAGGTTGAAGGGGAAATGGTACCCCTCCCCTTTTACAACAAGGGTCGTTTTAAATAGTAGGCAGAAAAAGTTAGGTCAGGCCAGGTGAGTTGGAGGCAGGGTGAGAGAGCAACATTATTTTGACTGAGGAATTTCGAGATCTCAGCATCTGTGATGGCCAGGCACCCTCAGCATCAGAGGTGTCCTCTCTCTCAAACTCTCCTCCAAGACCAGTGGGTATACCTTTGTTCAGGGGGCAGAGGAGGGGAGATGATTCAGCAGTGTCAGCAGCAAGGACAGTACTAAGATGTTGGAGGAAGGTGAGTGCTTTCAGTTTATTTTCCATCAGTCGTAGCACTTACAAGAACTCTCAAAGCATGGGACACATACATATATATATATATATAAGAGGAATTATGATGGCTTCTGATAATTTGACTGTCCTAGCCCTTTCAGGATCTAGTCTGTAGGTACACAATGATGTTAGTCAAACATAACCTGTAAGTACTTGCCTATTCATATCTATAATCAGTTATCTGCAACATAAACAATGATACTGGGTAAAATTTAAGCCATTAAATAATCCCCAAATTGGGGATTATACTATCATTTTCATCATTTCATATGTGTGGCCTTGCATAAACTACAGGTTATTGTTTTAATAAACATTTATTTGTTGAACTGAAAGTTACATATTATATCCATTAAAGAGGTAAGGAAAATAGGCCCGTAAATGTGAAACACCACCAGTTTACAACAGCAAGCGTTTCAACTGAGGTCAAAGTAATTCCAAAGCCTATTCTATCCAGTTTTCCATTGCCCTGCTTAACAAACATTCTTGGGCTGTGTCCAAGCTAATCATGCACTCTGTGTACATGTACATGTGCATGTACACTGTGGGCAAGTTTTTCTTCTGCAGATCTCAGAACACTCCCATTACCTCGGAGTCTAAGAGACTCCTTCAGAGTGGAAGGAAGTTCTAGACTCACAGGTACTTCCCATAGACTTGTAAAATTTGTTATATATTTAGCTTTTCTTTGGTAAAAGTTGATTCTTAAAATAAGAGCCATCTTTCTGTTGTTGGAATTCAGAAAGTGTTGGCTTCCAGTGAGAAATGTGTGGTAGTCAGAAAGCCGAGCATATGCATGTTCTTTATCTTATTCTTTCATCTGAGTCTTTCCTGAGTATTTTTAGTCAAGTTTCATGATATTTCTGTCTCAGATTCTCTGTGAGATTCATAAATAGCTTCTTTTCTTTTTTAAGTGTTGCTTCTGAACTTCAGGGAGTGGTTGCTGCCCCTGAATTTTTGTGCTCAAAGCTACCATTCTACCACTTGAGTCACAGCTCCACTTCCAGCTTTTTGGTAGTGAATTGGAGATAAGAGTCTCATGGACCTCCCTGCCCTTGCTGGCTTCGAACCACAATCCTCAGATCTCAGCTTCTTGAGTAGATATGATTACAGGTGTGACCACTGGTGGCACCTGACTCTTGTTTGAGAGGACTTCATTGGAAGACTTAAAAGAGTCCCAGAGAGCTTTTCAAGTCTTAGGTCCACCACTACCGCCAACAATAACAATAAAATGCATTTACTTTGAAGAAGAGAAAGAAACTTTTAATGTACTTAGTGTAAAACATTCTGCTAATGTTTCCCTTTTGCATTTTTCAGGTTGAAATAGGAAGCATTGGGGAGATATATAAGATAAGAATAGGACTTGATGGATCCAGCAGACAACCAGAATGGAGTTTACAGAGGGTAAATGCTTTTTGTTTTGTACTTAAGTATCATCCTATAATGAAAAGAAGCCAGTAAGCCACATGAAGCAAATGAGAAATAATTTAAATCAGTTTTTGTAAATAGAGTGAAAAATTGTTTTATTCCTGCCAGGCGCCAGTGTCTCCTGGTTACTCATGAGATTAAGACTTTGAGTATCGAGGTTCAAAGTCAGCTTGGGTAGAAAAGTCTGTGAGACTTTTATCTCTAATTAACCAGAAAAAAGCCAGAGGTGAAGCTATGGTACAAGTAATGGAGTACCTGGAGAGAAAAAGCAAAGCAAGAGTGAGAGTCACTGGCTTCAACCCCTAGTATAGACACGCACACACACAATATGGATTCATTCTTTTTTTGCGGGGGGGTCCGGTCGTGGGGCCTGAACTCTGGGCCTGGGCGCTGTCCCTCAGCTCTTCAGCTCAAGGCTAGCACTGTACCACTTGAGCCACAGTGCCACTTCCGGCTTTTTTCTTTTTGCTTATGTGGTGCTGAGAAATCGAACCCAGGGCCTCAGGCATGCAAGGCAAGTGCTCTACCACTGAGCCACCTTCCCAGCCCATGGATTCATTCTTGTAAAATGGTTTTTAAATCAGGTTTGATGGCACACACCTGTAATCCAAGGAAAAACTAAGTTGAAAGGATCAGTCAGTACAACTGTAGGTGAGATGGAGACCCTGCCCTCTAAATCAATCAATAAATGATTAAAATTATGTTTTATGGTAATATGTATAAAGCTAACTTTTCATTGTAAAAGAAATCTGAAAAACAGTGAGTATAAGAATAAAAATGCACCGGACACTGGTGGCTTACACCTATAATCCTAGCTACTTAGGAGGTTGAAATCTGAGAATCAGAGGTTCAAAGCCAGCCTGGACAGGAAAGTCCATGAGACTTTTATCTCCAATAAACCACTCAAAAAACTGGGAGTGGTACAGTGGCTAAAGTGATAGAGCGCTAGCCTTGAGCTGAAGAGCTGATGGACAGCATTCAGGCCCAGAGTTCAAGCCCCAAGACTGACAAAAAAAAAACAACAAAAAAACACAAAAACTCCGCATTGTTAACTGATCCTAGATGAACACTCTGATGGTTAATTTTTAACAAATCTTTTTTATAACACTTTCTTATGGTTAAACATGCATTCTCTCACTATCTATATAAATATGTATAGAAAACATAATATATGCAAATACATGTAAAATATGAATATGTTTATAAGTGTATTAATATTTAATTTGTATATATAGATATTTGTATTTTGCCTTTTTAGTAAAACAGAGTCATGGTCTGTATTCACAGGGGCTCCTTACTTTTATCTTTTAAGTTAACCATGGCAATACTAGTGTTTGTTAAATGCCTACAATGCAGTAGGTGCCTTACAAATACTATCAAAATTTTCCTAATAGCAATTCCTTGATTTTGGCACTACTAATATCCCTGTTTTATAGATAAGTTAAGTCAAAGGCCCAAAAAAATTAATTTTACTGAGATTACTTAGTCAGTGGTCTTATTATATGCTGAAATCTAGAAATGGAGATTGTAAGCACTAGCTTTGGGCTTTAGTTGCTTTTAAAAAGGAATTAAACCCTTAGAATCCTTGAGATTTCCAAGTAGAAGCAGTAGATTATAATAGAGTAAGATAACATAGTTAAAATTCTAGAACATCTCTATTTTCTAGTTTTTTTTTTTTTTTGTCGGTCATGGGGCTTGAACTCTGGGTCTGGGCACTGTCCCTCGCTCTTCAGCTCAAGGAGAGCACTCTACCACTTGAGCCACAGTGCCACTTCCAGTTTTCTAGTGGTTTATTGGAGATAAGAGTCTCACGGTCTTTCCTGCCTGGGCTGGCTTTGAACCATGATCCTCAGATCTCAGCCTCCTGAGTAGCTAGGATTACAGGTGTGAGCCACCAGTACCTGGCTACTCTCTAGTTTTAAATACTGTCTGTCACTGATTGCTTTATAGTATGTGCTGCATTATTTTTAGGTATTTGAAGTCTGAAACTGGATACCACTGATATGTTACAAAATATGAAGCACTTAAGTGTTTTTTGATAATTTTGTATTTGTGAGTTTTACTTTTTCATCATTGGTTGCATAATGAAAGTAGATGAGGAAATGTTGATTTTTCTGAATTGTTTATTGATTCATTTTCATCAAGTGCTTAATATAATGAGATATATTCTTATAACACAGAAATATATAACTACACTGCGGTCAATCAAGGAGTATTTCTGAATAACTAATGTATCCCTTCATTGTGCTAGATGCTGTGAAGAATGAGAAAAATCATTGAAAGATTTCAAAACAGACACAAGGAAAGTGCTCTAATAAGATGAAAAACCCATAGAAATTTCAAAGTGTCCGTAAAATTACAGCTTCTATATTTGTAAATTACTGGGAAAGAGAAGCATTTTAGAAAAGACCCCAGAGTTAAGTCAATCTGTTATCATTGTATAGACTGTGTTTTCCCTAGGACCTTTGAGAAAAATGTGAATGTTTTAGCCAGTTCTGTTGATATAATAACATGTCTGAATCTGAGTAATTTTTAAAAGAAAGAAGTTTCTCTTGTGGTTCTGCATAGAAATCTAAAATAGGACAGCTATATTTGCTAAGGACTTCAAGTTATGTTGTAACATGATAGAAAAAAGCAGAAGGGAAAATGAGTCCCTGCAGAAGAGACAAAAACAAGGAAAGTCTAACCTACTTTCATTATAATCCAATCCCATGAGGACTTCATAATGACATGATCATCTTTTAACAACCCTATCTTCTAACACTGCCACAATTGTTAGCAGATTGTAACACGAGTTTTGGAGGGAATAAACCATATTGAATCTGTAGCAGAAGATATAGCAACATCACTATGAAATGTTTTTCCAACTGGAAGAAAAAAACATGCCAAACAGAAGCTATTGAAGGATGAAGTGCTAAGTTCTGGGAGCGGAGTGATAGGGGCTGTCCATTCCACCTCTTGAGGATAAATTCTCGTAAAGAGCAAAGAAAAGCAGTTGCATATGAATACCTGATTTAGCAAAAGTATTGAGAATGACAATGTAATTTATACACCAAAGGGATATAAGGAAAGGGAAGTGATGAAATGAAGAAATAATTTATTTCATTTTGTTTCTCCATTTGTTATACTGTGCTCTGTACCCTGTTTTATTATTCTCTTAAAATCTATGTATGTGTAATATGTCTTTTACTCATGAGCGATAAATGCTGATAGGAGTCCTAATGACATTTCAGTCCTGGAAATATCTTCCTTAGAGTAGCATTTTCATCCACTAATTACAGCATCCATAGATAGTTTTGTCTGAATCACTTATTACTGATGGTTTCCAGACAGTGATTTTCTGATTTTTCTGTTACTTCTCCATTCATTAACTGGCATTTTACTACATGTAGTAGAGTTCTATATAGTCAGTTCTGTATATCTGAGTTCTCATTTGCAGATTTAACCAATAATAGATGGAAAGTATTTTTTAAATTGTGTCTGTACCAAACAAGGACGAAGTTTTTTCTTATAATTATTCCCCAAATAATACAGGATAGGACTACTTTTGTAGTATTTATATTGTATCCATTATTTTATAATCTAGAGATGATTTAAACTATATGCAAGGATATGAGTTGGTTTTATGCAAATTCTATATCTTTCCTTTTCATGTATCTATGTCAGTCCTGGGACTTGAACTCAGGGGTTAGGTGCTGTTCCTGAGCATTTTTGTTGCTCCAAAGCTACCATTCTACTACTTGAGCCATAGTGCCACTCCTGGCTTTTTGTTTAAGACTAGTGCTCTACCACTTTGAGCCACTCTGTCACCTCCAGTTCTGGTGGTTAATTGGAGATAAGAGCCTGGATGGCTTAGAACTGTGAGCCCCAGACCTCAACCTCCTCAGTAGCTAGGATTAGAGACATGAGCCACTGGAATCAGCTAGTATGCCATTTTTTTTTTAAATAAGGAGTTAAGAATCTACGACTATTGGTATCCATGTGGGTCTTATAATCAGTCATCATGTACAAAGGTATGATGACTGTCTGAGCATGTATTTAAGATTTTTATTTTATTTGATAGGGTTAATTTGTTTTCATTATAGTTCATTTTGTGCTGAAATCATCTTTGATTTGGCCTTTTAAGCTTCTCTCTCCTTTGGATATCTCACCATCCACTCTATGAAGCTTTGTTACTCTCACTCATTAAAGTGTAGTTCAGGCTTTTTCGTACTTTTTTTTTTTTTTTTACCAAACCCTGGAATTAGCTAATGTTCATGAAGCCCTGGTTTCTCTTGGTGTAGAAGGGTGTTTAAAAACCAGTATTTACAGGAGACATCCAGAGAAGTTATTTTCCCCTTTAATGCCCACCCACTTCCCAGAGGCTAATTCCCTAATGTGACAGCCTGGCTTTGCAGCTGCTTTCATAAGAAGACCCCCCAGGGGCTGGGAAGGTGGCTCAGTGGTAGAGCACTTGCCTTGCATGCATGAGGCCCTGGGTTCAATTCCTCAGCACCACATAAGCATGAAGAAAAAAGCCGGAAGTGGCGCTGTGGCTCAAGTGGTAGAGCTCTAGCCTTGAGCTGAAGAGCTGAGGGACAGCGCCCAGGCCCAGAGTTCAGGCCCCACAACTGGACCCCCCCAAAAAAGAAGACCCCCAGTGTTTCTATAATGAAAGAGCATATCTTGGAGGGTCACAGTGGATTATAATGTAGAAAAGATCAGTTTTGTAGAAATTCCAAAACTACATTGCATGAAACACATGTTTCAGGTAAAATCTACTACTAGTTTTTGAAATGCATAGTGTATATTTTTGTAGGGGCTTGAGCTGTTTGGGAACTGGTATAGGAGAAAAAGTATGACCATTGGGCAGAAGCCATCGAACACACAAGTATTATTAAGAATTCCTTGAAAAATTGCACTGGAAGGTAAATTCCTTTCAGTGTGTGTGCTGCTTCAGAGGATGGCCTGTTCATGCCAACATGGCTCAGATATAGTTCATGTCTTTAAAGAAGTCATTTCACCATTAACCCAACTAAAAACCAGAATATGTTTGATTCTCTTTAATTTTCATTTTAATTCTCTTAAGCCAGTGAAATTATCCCTCTCTACACAAGTACCTATTATGTTTTATATAATCTTTCTGAAAGGTTTATTTAAAGAAATATACATTATATGAGAGAGTATTGTGACAGAGAGCTATCTAATTTTTTTCTGGAAGGCCTATAGAAGGAGCTAAATTTATTTTTCCTTTCTTCTTTTTTGTTGAGTTCTGAACAAAATGGGTGGGTGATATGATGGATGGGTTTTAAATCCCAGTGTTGAATTCTCGTATGTTAATTCAGACATTGTAAATATCACCATATAACTATTCTGGTCAGCTATTTTTAGGACTGTATTTAGCTACTTGGCTGAAATTTCTTAAAGTAATCCAGGAATTTTAAGTATTGAAGAAACCAAGAATTTTTATTGTAATGTTCTCTTGTGACACAACTAATATTTACAATTGTAAATCAGCAGGAGGAGCTCAGTGAATGAACTCTAGTTTCTGTGGAGACCATTCCTAATATGGTTTCTATTCATTTAGGAAATTAAAGCAAGTGCTGAATATTCTATATTATAAATACACTACTGTTCCTTAGTTTTAAAAAAGGAAAATGAGTAGTTTGTGTTTCAATGAAATAACATTTTTGAAACCCCACCCTTTTTCTTTCCCTTATTTATCCCAACATTGACTTTGGCTTTGAAGCTTAATATTAGTGCGTGCTTTCACAGTCATCTTGCCTTTCCCATAATATTCACATTTGGCAACTCCCTCAGAGCTGCAGCAAAAAGTTAAGGCTTCAGGCCTTTTTAATACACATAGGGTAATGTGCGATGAGGCCTCAGTCGGAATGTAGTCAGATAGTAACTAAGTTTGAATATTAAGAAAAAGAATGATAGGAATGAATTTTAGCCAGTGTACCAGGTAAAACTTAATAATTGTCTTTTAATCTTGGGTTTCCTATTTTTTTCTTCCCTGGAATTGACTATTTAAAATCAAGCTATAATCTTTAGGGTTGATGTTAAAGGTCTTGAAAGATGTTTGAATTCTAAAAAGTCATTTAGGTAACTTTTTCTGTAAACCTTGTATATTGTAAGATGGGGCTCATTATGCCTGCTCTGTCTCACAAGTTGGGCATATCAAATGAAAAAAAAATGAAACCTGTCAGGATTCTTTTTTTGGGGGGGGGGTCCGGTCATGGGGCCTGAACTCTGGGCCTGGGCGCTGTCCCTCAGCTCTTCAGCTCAAGGTCAATGCTCTACCACTTGAGCCACAGTGCCATTTCCGGCTTTTTCTTCTTGCTTATGTGGTGCTGAGGAATCAAACCCAGGGCCTCAGGCATGCAAGGCAAGCGCTCTACCACTGAGCTACCTTCCCTGCCCCCTATCAGGATTCTTGATCACCACCACCAGCCTGCTTTACTCTCAGTCTTTCTCATTTGAATAGGCAGTGTCTGTCTCCACTTGTTGTTTATTTCTCCAGCCCCAAATCCAGGCCCTAACAATTCCATTTGATCCTAGTGCTGAACCATATCTCACATTTTATCTATTTGCTCCGTCTTACTACCATCAGTAGAGTCCAGATTATCATTTTGTTCTCTCGTTTTTACTGCAAAAGACTTCTATAATAGCACGCCAGTTTCTTTTTCCCACCCATTGTGACCAGGCTTCAAAGAACAGCTGAACCAATCACATCCTCATCCCAATTTCTCCCTTGACCACCTCTCTGATGTGTGCGTGTGTGTAATTTTTGCACTTTTCTGCCCTCATTCTTGGTGTTCAAACCACATGAGTCTCCTGCCACAAGTGTGGCATTTGCCTCATAACCTAAAGTGTATTCCCAGTGGCTGATCACCTCAACCTGTTTTATTTTATTTTCTATATAAAAAATCTGTATAAAAATGTGATATTGTTCCATATCTTTATGACTTCCACTAGAAAAATAACACAAGAATAGGAACTTCGTCTATCAGGTATGTTGAATAAAATAAATTGCTAAGACACATTTTGTTCACTTGACAAGCTTTTAATACATATGAAATACTCTGTACGGTGTTAGTCCTAATTGAAGGGAAATTATAGAATCTTGCTTGGTGTTTAGGGAATGCGAATAGTATTGCAGGGTCTAGCCATGGTTAGGGGGAAAGAGAAGGCCAAGATGCAGCCTAGAGCCTTGTAGAGGTGTAGTCCATTCATACTCTAACAGAGGTGACAAGGCTAAAGTCCTTCTGATGCTACAGATATGACAAAGTTGGAATTCTGATGCTGGCCCAATGTCTTCTTAAAGCAGTATATTTTATCTGGACAAATGGACTCCAATAGAGTTGTAACTCTCTAGAAACTTTCTGGATCTTCTAAGCCTTTGAGTTGAAGTGGATCATAGGCTTGAGTAAAATTGTCACCATTTATATATAGTATAACCTACTTGATATGAACTATACATAACCTTGAGATTAGCTAAATTAGGCAAAGAATAGCTATATTCAGCTAGACACCAGTGGTTCCTACCTAGCTCCTAGATACAAGGAGGGTGATAACTTTTATTTTATTTTTATTGTGAAAATACTGTACAGAGGGGTTACAATTACATGGGCAAGATAATGAGTACATTTCTTATCAAGCATTGTAGCCTCCTCCTTTGTTTCCCCTTCCCACCCCTTTCCTTCCTTCCCCCCGCCCCCTCATGAATTTTCCCCTCCCCACCAAAGTTGCAAAGTTCGTTTTTCGACATAACAACTTGTACATCTCATTGTTGCAATGGGTCCACCTGTATCCCTGTTTTAATGATTTGTTTTTTCCCTTCCCCAAGGAGCGTAATATCTTGAGGATCTAGGTTTGAAAGGGATCAAGGGTAGAAAAGTCTGAGAGTGTATTTCCAATTAATCAGCAAAACTCTGGACTGGAAGTGTTGCTCAAGTGGTGGAGTTCCAGCTATGAGCAAGAAAGCTAAATGAGAACTTCAGGCCCTAAAGTCAAAGCCCTGGAACCAAGAAGTTTTAAGGCATCTCACAAATATTTTTCAATTCCTTTTATTTTTATCACTCCCTTACTTGAGAGTTCTAGAAAGAATCACCCAAGGGAATGATCAACTTCTGAAATATAGTAAGGAAAGTAGTTTGTTTTTGAGGATTTTTCAGTTCAGTGAGCAGCAGGAAGTACAAGCTTCTTCTCACAAAATCTCCAGTCAAATATTTAATCTCAAAAGACTCCAGCTGTTTATAGAAATACCCTCAAAAGTTGTGCTGGCTTATTTGAACGAAGATAAATTCATGCATTTGCTAGTCCTTCTGTCAAATGTAAACACCATCTTTGATTCCCAGTGTCCAGTGCTTTAACTAACAGGGTGTTAGCACAAGGTGCAGGGGGAAGAAATGTGAAATGCAGGGACTTAAGAGGCAAAGGCTGCATGGGAATTGATTTGTAAGGACATTTGATTTGAAGTATTGGGTGAAAAAGGCTGAGAAAGATGCTTTTATATATCCTACTATGAAGTATCACAAACACTTGTTCTTTAAAGCAAAACTATGTAGAATACTTATATTCTCATTATATACTCAGTGTACACACAGAGTGTTTAAAAAATAAACACAAATACTTAGTAAGGCATTTGGGGGCTATTGATAATGTTTAGGTTATTCTGAAAGCTGATTCTGTGGGAGTACGGCAGAGCTAGCACCAAGTTAGACATTAATACTACTTTTCTCAAGTCAAAAATATGAGCATGTAACAAGGTTCCAGTGTACTCTCAGAGAATGTTTATCTCTATTATTATTTTCATATCATTTTAATGATCAAATATATGATTTAATATTATCACCTGCATTGACAAAAATACCTGTTTATTTGGCAATTCATTTAGCAGCACAGAGAGCTAAACTCAGGACCTTGAGCTTGGCAAACAATGTGCCTTACCATCTAAGCCATACCCCCAGTCCTTTCAGAATGTTTATCAGATAGTGGTCTCACACGTGCCTTGGCTGGACTTAGTCTGCAGACTTCCTAAGTCTGCCTGGCATTATGTGTGTGTCACCATACGTAACTCACTTATATATTCACTTATTCAATTCAACAAACAACCCAAAGACTGCCTTGTGAGAGCTCAAGGAAATACCAAGATGAACTTACTGGATCAGACTTGGGAATCAAGAATACCAGACTAGGGAATCACAAAGACTTCTTAGAAGAGTTTAAGTCTAAACCATATAACAAAGGCTCAGATTTATTATGGTATTGAATCAGATAATACAGGATACAATTATAGACAAAAACAGATAAGCAATGCATCCAGTTTGTGGAACCATGAACAGATCAGTAAGACTAAAATATAATGACAAGAGAAAAGTATCTACCAAGATTAGGAATTTCTTCTCTGGTCCTGGGGCTTGAACTCAGGGACTGGCTTTTTATCCCTGTGACTCTTTGTGCCCAAGGCTAGTGCTCCACCACTTGAACCACAGCATGACTTCTGGCTCTTCTAAGTAGTTTATTGGCGATGAGTCTCATGGACTTTCCTGCCAGGCTGGCTTCAAACTGTTATCCTCAGAACTCAGCCCCCTGTGTAGGTAGGATTACAGGCATGAGCCACTGGCAGCAGGCTAAGATTAGGAGATTATGATCTTATCATGCACTTTCATTGTTTTGGGGATTTTGGACTTCACACTATAAGTGGGGTTATTTCAGAAATTGTGAGTGTTGCATCAAATGATCATTGTTTCCTATGATCTCAGGTCACCATGCAACATATGAAGAGCAAGAAGGTACTAGATTTTGTAGCAGATGTGTGGCTCTCTCAGACCCAAGCAGATGGAGACAGTGTCTGTGAGCTTCCTGTCATGAAAGAAGGACAGCCTATTTTTCCATGTGTGTTATTAATCTTCAATAGCATGTATTTATATATAAATTATCTATATTTTAGATTTGTAGATTTATAAATTATATTATTTATTTTTAAAATTTTATTGTAAAAGTGCTGTACAAAGGGGTTTACAGTTATATGTCAGGTAATGAGTACATTTCTTTTTGAATAATGTTATCCATCCTTCATTTTCTCCGTTTTTTTTCCCTCCTGACATATCTCCCCCTCAAATTATATAGTTCATTTCCAACATAATGTCTATATTATATATATACTACATATAAATAAATATACAATTTATATGTGTTACAAGTATATATATATATAAATTGTATAGATAAATTTTATAAATTTACAAATATTACATGTATATATACAATATATATGTATATAAATTGTTTTGTAGCCACTTAGATTTACTTCTGGACTATTTAGTTGGAGAATATATTTCTTCTAAGAAAATGGTAGTTTTGGTCAGTTAGAAGTGACTTGAGTTTTTTCATGTCACAGCATGAGCCATTGGTGGAGCTTGAATAAAATATATCTCACAGTGATTCTTATGGTCCAACTAGAGTCAGTCACCAAGGCTGAGGCTGTGTGAGAGAGGAAATGTCATGGTTGTGTCTCACCTGACTTTATTGGCCCCCATCAGCTCACTGATTTACTTTATCAGCCAACCTCACATGCTTCAACTTTAACCATTATATACAACAACATTGTCATCCTTTTCTCTAAAATACTGAGCATAAAATATCCTCCTGTGTTGTATGTAGACTAACCTTTTTTAAAATTTCTCCTGAAAAAGCTACAAACCCTCTAGGAATTTGTTTAGGGGGTAAAAATGTCCATTTATTGTTAAAGTTAAAATCAAAGGGTTTAAAATACCTCAAATACAAATGTTCAAATTAGAAAAATAATCATGCTTTTTTTTTAAGCTATAGCTTGGAGTTGGGTTCTGTTTGTGTGAATGTTGAGGTAAAGGAGCTCCTATTTCCTGTTTTCTCCCCTTGCCAGTAGTGAAATACCAAGTTGATGTCTACACTGGACAATTGAAACAAGCGGAAACGGAATCTGAGGTCTCTCTCTGTCTCTACGGGGAGAGGGGAGATTCTGGCCTTAGACTGCTGCACAAATCCAACATGCCAGTAAGATTTCAAAGAGGACAGGTCAGTGTGTGGGAAGGACTCTCCCTGGTTCTTAGCAATCTCTCATGTGATTTAACCATCGGAAAGATGCTGACATGAAGAATCTTTCCTGATCCGACTTGCTAATGTGCTTTGTTTTAGAAAGTGTTCATGAAAGAAAAATGAAACGCATCAAACCTATGATAAAAAGAGAACAAAAAACATTAAAAATCAGTAATAGTATATGAAAAGGAACAAACTAGGTTGAAAGATATCAGGGAAGATGAAAGCGCTCTGTCTGAATGGAAAGCCAGTTCTAAAAAGCATAGTTCTAAAAGGGAGGAGGACCATTATAGGCCATTTCAAATAATAGCACAGTGGCTTTAATTTAAAAGAGGATGAATGGAACAAACTGTTTTATAGTCATATTCAAACCTCTTAATTATTCTTTTGTCCTTTTTTTATACAAGAATGATTCTTTCTATATGGTAGATACGTGAGAAGTTAAAATAGTGTATCTATTATTAACCAAATTAATTTTAGTGTTATTTTGTTGTATATGAAAATAAAGTCCTACTTAGGGGTAGTAGTTATCCAAAGAGAAGACTTGCTAGTCCAGCTGGAGAATGCTATTTCTCAGACTCTTCTTGTTGTTGTTTGTGAAAAACTATGAAGAATAAAAAATAACTAAGCCCACCAATTCTTTTCATTTATCAGTGTAGGTTATACAAAAGTGCCTTTTGGTCTTTAAAATTAGTTGGAATAGGAAAGCTAGTTCTGTTTTGGATGAGACAAAAACAAAATTATGCCGAATTTTTGTTATCATGAGCAAATGAATTTATAGCAGAAACAAGTTTTGGCTATCATGATATTCCTAACATTATTTTCACTGATTGGTGACATTATCCTGTGAAGAGCCCTGGTGGCTCCACACTTTCTGATAGATGGTGAGGGCTTCAGAGCATCTGGCCACCTGCTAGCTAGCCAGCCAGCACATAGCATTTTGTGGCAGTGCTTCATTGATTGATGATACTAGATGACATTGCATGTTATCTGCATGACTGGTCGTCATTTTACCTTGTGCATAGCATTTACTAGAGAGTGTATGGGGCCCATATTAGTGTGGGGGGGTTAGGAGGCATATTTGCAATCAGTGCATAAAGAAATTTGTGGGGTTCGTAGTCTCAGTTTTGAAGTTTAGAGTGAGAGACATAAGAGTATGTTTCTTCCCTGGTTCATTTTAGATTAAAAAAACCAATTTAAATTAATTCATTAATTTTTGTTGATTGTGGGGCTTGAACTCAGGGCCTGGGCACTGTCCCTGAGTTCTTTGCTCAAGGCTAGCACTCTACCACTTTGCGTCACAGCTCCACTTCTGGTTTTAGCATGGCTAATGGGTGATAAAGTCATGGGAACTTTTCTTCCCTGGGCTGGCTTCAAACTGCCATCATCAGATCTCAGCCTCCTGAATAGCTTAGAGTACAGCATGAGCCACCAGCACAGGGCTCCATGTAAAATTTTATGCTTTCAGTTCTTTTCTTTGGTGCATGGCATGTGAAAGGAAATGGCAAATAGTTTCAAGAGGGTAATATTTGGGCAATAATTTTGGAGTTTCCTCATCAGAATTATTCCAGCCACAGCTCACATGAGGGATGGTTGTCATTTTCTTTACCCGTGTTCCAGTGGTGTGGCCAGAGGCCCCAACATACTTAACAGGCTCCATTTAATTGTCCTCAAACTTAAAGGTGTTTAAGATACAAGCAAACATATTGTAGTTTGGATTATCCCGGAAAAGACCATGAGACAGGTAGTTTAGCTGGCACATGAGGACATTAAGCTTGTGAGAAGGACATTAAGCTGCAGTGGGGCAGAGAAGTAGGAAAGGGAGAAAAGCCCATATAGGGACACTCGTGAGTCTTGGGGTTTCTTCTTCTTAGGGGCCTTCAGGGGCACCTCGCCAAAATCTCTCAGAATTTTTCTACCAGGTGAAGCTCTCAGATCAAGAAGTAGGAGACAGGGGCATTGAGCTGGAAAGAGACTAGCTTGCTCAATCTACCAAAGCAGCAGATGAAACCCAGGCTGGTCCCAGAAACCATGGTACTTAAATCAGCAGCACTGTTACACAGGTATGTCCTCTTTAAAGGCATCCATCCTTAGAGGCATGCTCAGGAGATGATCACACATCTTTCATCTGGTTTACAGGAACATCAGAATTGACCTAGGAGAGATTTTGGGCTGGCTGAAATGAGATTCATCTAAATACCAAAGAAGCAACAAGTTCCCCAAGACACAGGGACTGTGTCTACACTTACCAAATTGAAATTTAACATAGTAATAGCTCAGGCCCAAGTGGACAGCACAAGCAATGGTGGATTTCTGTTTTCAATGTGAACTAGAGTAACAGTGGCCAAGGACCCTCTGTCATTTCTGGACACTCATCAGAGTTAATTAAATTCATGACCCTAACCTCAGATGATGATTTTAGTATGGTCATTGTTAACAACAGCCAACTATGAGCAAACATTGTGTAAGGATTTCAGTCAACACACCACTTCCTTCTGCTTCTTTCTGGAAATGTCAGTGCATTTTTGACATGACAAATGATTATATTTAAGAAGGAAGATTAAGGATGCATTTTCACAGCAAATGCCAGAATTTACTCTTATTTTCATTTTAAAAGAAAGGAGCAAAGAATAGTTTTGAAGAAAGCAGCAAGAAAGAGAAGAGTGCCCCACATTTCTTCAAGTATCCCAGCAATTGTGGAAAAGAAATGTTCCACATCAGACCACATGATACCCCTAGCCTAATGAGCTGCTTCTCAAGGGCAGGGTCCCAGTGAGTGACAAGCCACAGACTGGAGGCCTTTGTTTGTTTGGTTTTTAGATTGCTGACACTACAACAGGGAAAATAAACCTACAAAGAGAAAAAATGCAGTACCAGAAATACATTTTTAATAGATAAAAAAGTAATTTGCTTATTTTTCTTCCTTTATTTCCTTACTTGATGCTAACTGTAGTAACATGATCTCTTTTAAAGGCTGCTTCTGGCAGCCTTGGGCTCTTATTATTGCCAGCATTTGTCATCTAGTGGACTCTAGTTATTTCTGTGGGGGTTTTCTGTCTCCTGCACTAGATTGATAAATTTCAAGTAGAAGCAGTGTCACTTGGAAAACTGCAGAAGGTGCTATTGCGCTGCGAGGCCTGTGACAAATCCCAGTACTGGTACTGTGAAAAGATTGTAGTCTTGGAGCCAGGTGCTGCATCTGAGTCCATCTTCACCTGTGAAAGGTACTGCCAGTTCTTGTCTCTACCAAAGAGTGTGTTTGTTGTGAATAACACTGTGTGTGTGTGTTTTAGATAGTGGACCTATGTTATTTACTTGGGATTGCACATCATGCAACTCTTATTGATTGCTTAAGTAAATGATAGTTTTGCTAAGCGTTGTAAGGAAGCCTTCTAATTCTTTCCTTCCTTCCTTCTTTCCTTCCTTCCTTCCTTCCTTCCTTCCTTCCTTCCTTCTTTCCTTCCTTCCTTCCTTGTACTGAGATTTAAACTCAGGGCCTCCATTTTTTAATCTCTTGCAATTGCTATTTATAATTTCCTTTGTGATCTTGTGAAATTAGACTACTTGTCATTACTTTGAACAAATTGCATTTCATTTCTGTCCCCTGGGATGAGTTGTTCAAACTCAGGAAGTGAGCCCTTCCTTACTATACTCCCCACCATAACCCTGTCTACCCTTCAGAGTCTTATTCAGATTTGGCCTCTAGCATTTAATGGCCTTGCTAGAAAATCATTCTGTCTTTCAGTAGTTACTCAGGGCTTAACCCACACCACAGGCCTCCCTGTGTGGCAGGGGCCATGCAGCACAGAAGAGGAGCTACGTAACTCTTCCAGGTCTGCTCTATTCACAGTACTCAGGCAGCTCAGCTTTGTCCCACTTCAGAGAGCTAGGAAATGCTTCCTCCACGGCCTTCTCATTATGTTCTGATGTCATATCAACTTAGTTGTGTCATTTTAAATTTGAAATATATAGATTTTTTTTTGTCGGTCGTGGGGCTCGAACTCTGGGCCTGGGCACTGTTCCTTCAACTCAAGGCTAGTGCTCTACCATTTGAGCCACAGTGTCACTTCTGGTTTTCTGAGTGGTTTATTGGAGATAAGCGTTTCATGGAGTTTCCTGCCCAGGTTGGCTTTGAAGCATGATTCTCAGATCTCAGCCTCCTGAGTAAGTAGGATTACAGACATGAGCCACCGGTGCCCTGCTTGAAATAATGTAGATTTATTCTCCACCTCTGTTCATGCCTGTACATACATTTACCCCTACCATTATAAGTTTTTACCCCTACCATTATCCCACTGCTTCTTCCTACCCTTGGAAGGAACTTAAATATCATTCCTCCCTGTTCTATAAATATAAAGAAATAAGGAGGGGACAGACTCTATTTCTCTAATTTGTGAAGAAGGAGAAGAGTGTGGCACCAAGAATAAGACTTAGTTCAGTATATTCCTTTCTGTAGTAGGAAAAAACTCCTTGGATGCCACTTGTAGTAGTTCATGTACTTCCAGAGCTTTTTCTCTGCATGTGAAAGGTCCAGGAGAACATCCTTTAAAACAGATGGAGTCTGGAAGACTGTAGCCCAGAGCAGAAGACACCTGAAGTTAGACATGCATTTGGAGGGCAGAAATGGTTAGGTAAACATATCACAGAAAAGAGAAGGAAAGGACACAAGGATTATGCTCTTTGGAGCTTCCTGAAAGAGCAAGCACTTGTAGCATGCTGGGATGCAGGTAGAAAGAACACAAGTAGGCAGGGGAATGCCTAGGTGCGATACAAAGAGCTTGCTTGGGAGGAGAGCTTTCTGGGAGCCACATCTGCTTCCTGAGAGCTTTCACACTCTTCTTCCTTACTCTTTCCACTAACACCCGCATCCTTATGGCTCCATGTTATTTCTGTACCTGAAAATACCTACTTTTTTCTGCCTTTCATATGTTTAATATCAACAAGAGTATAAAACATGGAACATTTGCCATTTGTGCAGAAGGTTTGGTTATTTGAATTTAAGTGGGAAGAGATTGTATTTGAAGAAGGCCAACATCTAAATGACTTTACAAATTGATTTGCATGTTCTTATTATTTGTATTAGTTTCCTGTGCTACTGTAACAAATTGCCACAAAGCCTGGTGCTTTTAAACAATAGAAGTTAATTCACACTTCTAGAAGGCCAATAGTTGGAAATCAGGTGTTGACAGAACCACATTCTCCCTGAAGTTCTGGGAGATGATCTTTCTGGCTTCTCCCTGTCCTAGCAGTTGCTGGCAAACTCAGACAACCAGAGGTTTATAGCTGCTTTGTTCTTACTTGCTTGCTATGGTCATTGACTGTCTTCCTTCAGCTGTCTACATCTCTTTTACTTGTAGGCCCACCCTACTCCAATATGATCTCAGCTTAAGTAATTGCATCTGCAAAGACCTTACTTCCAATAAAGTCACTTTCTGAGGCCTAGTTACCCACAGGGAAGCACTATTTAATATACTATTTAATATCCTTTGAGAGGATCCCATAATGTGCTATGTATGTACTGCAAGGTTTGTTAGCATCAATTTCGGAGTCTTCAGGTTTTCTGTGTTACTTGTAGTAATTATATATATATATAATATGTATATATGTATTATATATATAATACTTGTAGTATTATATATATTTATACAGTGTGAACTGTGACTTTAATAGTTGTTTAAAAAAAGTTAGTGTTTAATAGAAACAATGTGGCTTACAGTATGCATTTGTTAGCTCACTCAGTCTAGAAGGGTCAACTACAGTCAAAGTCTTTAGCCTGCAGATGAGCAATGGGAAGAACTACTCAGGGTTGCCCTCCACTGCTCCTCATCTGCTTCCCAGAGACATGGACATAAACTTGTGGGCACAACTTATTTGAAATAAAGGCCCTATTCAGGACTGTTCTAAACAGTAAGAGACTGAACAGTAATTGAAAAGTTAAATGCAAACAACTGACTTCCCCTCCCCCGCCCCCACGCAAAACTAACTTGACTTGTAGCCATACAACAGCATGAGCAGCTTTGTCTTCCTGAACTACCTGGTGGTCAGGAAGATGGAACAACCCTTAGGCACATTAATTAAGGAACAAGGACAAGATGCAGCAGTATTCCTTAAACTTGATATCACAACTAGCACCTTTGTAATCTTCTTGCCTCATTGCTAATCAGCATTCGTCACTTTTTTTTTTGAGAAAGGTTGAGATCTTTCATTTCTTTAGGGTAAGAGAGGATTTAGCAAGACTAAAGGAAGATTATGGAATAAATCAAGCATTAGCAAGTCCTGGAACCTTCTGAGAGGCACACTCTGTGCACTCAACCCCAACCTCCATTTCACAGTCCTCAATGCCATCTTACTAATTGCTGAGAAGACAGTTGCTGTTCAAGTGAAATTACTGAGGGTCCTTCCAGGCAAAGAAGTCAGCTTGTGGCATGAAGACTAGGAATGCTTTCACTGCTTCCTTGGGAATTCACTAGTGAGAACCACAGATGCTGAAAAGGACATTGGCCGCACAGCCAGAGGAGGTCAGGATCAGCAGACCAGGACTCTGCTCTCTTCCTTCAATGCCCTTGCTGATGCTGTCCCATTTCAGTTGCTTAACTTTTGGTTCAACCCTTGTTCTGGAGTCCTATAGGCACTTCTTGGTGTCTTAATCAAGACACTAAAAGAAAATATAGTGAACAAAAGATCCAGAATAGAACAAGGAATCTAAAAGGTCTAACTTTGCCCCAATCTCATTGAGTAGCATATAAACCAAATGATTATTTACTTTCCACTTTGAAGTGTTAATGATAATAAAGAGCCAAAGAGATGTTCTAGTGTTAACACAGGAATTTATAAAAGAAAAGACTAATGTCCCACTGATGTAGATTTTTAAAATTATTTATTTATTTATTTGTTTGTTTGTTTTATTGTGAGAATACCATACAGAAGGGTTACAATTACATGAGCAAGGTAATGAGTACATTTCTTATCAAGCATTGTTGCCTCCTCCTTTGTTTTCCCTTACTATCCTTTCCCATCTCCAACACCCTACATGCACCCCCCTTCTCCCGCCCCCCCCACCCAAAGTTGTAGAGTTTGTTTTGCGACATAACATCTTGTACATCTCATTGTTGCAATGGGTCAAAATGGTGTAGATTTTTAATCAAAGACTAAAAATTGTTGATTTACTATGACAGTCTTCACTGGCTGGCAGGAGAGAGAGCTAGTGCCTTTGCTATGACTGCACTACTGAGGCCACAGTGGGATCACATCTTGATGCAAGATTGTGAACTTGTGAAAAGCTGATAATTGCTCACTATTCCATCATTATTCATGAAGGATTTTCCTTGCTTAATGCCCTTGAGCCAACTTGGAGGTCATTTCTAGAAAATCACACAGGAAAGTCTGGGCCTTCAGGAGATTGTAATCAATGACCTTCAGTGTTCACAGAATGGACATAGAGCATAGAAGGTGCTCAGGCTGTGTGTGCTAAGTTAGCAAGGCAGTGCTGAGTATATTAACTGTGGAGAGGAACATGGGTAGAAGCAGGGGCAGGCTTGGTGAACTGTCGGTCTTCTTTTGCCCAAGAACAGTTAGCAAGGGCAGTTTTTACCTAGGTCAGCTCTGTATGAAGGAGTTAGTTTATAATGACAGCTTTAAAAGGAATCATCCCACCCCCTTGCCCACTGACCTTTCCAGTCTTCCCTTCTAATTCTTCCCAGCAGAGTGCATTTTTCTCTCTTCTTTAGACCTCTCCAAGGATATGTCCTCTCTTAACTTATGAGTTTGGATTATTTTTTCCTTTCATCTAGTTTTGAAATTCTTTTTCCTTCAAGGCTCAAGACAAACTGCTCTTTATTCCATGAAGTTTTCTTTACTTTTCTAGCCAGGAGTAAGCTCATCTTTACTCAATTTAAAATCTACTAAGAGCAGGATCAAAATTTTGAGACTATAAAAAATAAAAATAAAATCCAAAAAAATATTGAGACTAGATTGGCAAATGATGATGTGACTGTTTCTCAAAAACCAAGTTAGATGTGATGGTTCATACCTGTAATCCCAGCTAGGTCAGAGGCAGAGGTAGAAGAGTCACAATCTGAGATTGGGCCCAGGCAAAAAGCATGAAACCCTCTGTGAAAAATAAACTAAAGCAATAAGATCTGCATGTGTGGCTCAAATGGTAGCTCCACTAGGTAAGGAAGGAGGGAGAGAGCAAAGGAAAGAAATAAAGAGTCCCATGTTGGAAAAAACCTTACAGGTCCCTTAATCTTCATGTAGGTTTATCTTTACAAAACATTTCAGATAGCTCATTAAAAATGCTTTAAGCTGGAAGTGGCGCTGTAGCTCAAGTGGTAGAGTGCTTGCCTTGAGCTGAAGACCTGAGGGACAGCGCCCAGGCCCAGAGTTCAAGCCCCACGACCAACAAAAAAAAAAAAAAAGCTGGAAGTGGCGCTGTAGCTCAAGTGGTAGAGCGCTCGCCTTGAGCTGAAGAGCTGAGGGACAGCACCCAGGCCTAGAGTTCAAGCTCCACGACCGACAAAAAAAAAAAATGCTTTAAGCATTTATTTGTTTTTAAAGTAGTTAGTTTATGTGCAAATGATTTACTTTTTTCCCTTTCTGAGAAATAGAGAGGAATGAGGATCAATACAAATTTAAAAAGGATATATAGACATTTTGATACTGTGCAAAAATGGGGAGACTAGAAGCAAAACCTATCATGAGATAGTGAGCAATCATTTAACTTTACTAAGTTTTTTCCTTCCTAAAAGAGGCCACTATTAATCATTTCTTGCTATTCTGAGCATGTATCTGTGTTGCTGCTGACTTTGGTGCTCTTTGTCAGTCTGAGCCATTCCTTGGTGCGAAAGTGACAAGCGGTGATGTGAGAATCTGACAGAATGAGCGCAGGGCTAGGCTGGCAGAGTTTCCAGAATGAGTGGAGTCAGAGACTCTAAGTGCTTCTTCTACCATTTTTTCAGTGAGAACAGTGGTTGTCCTATCTAAAATATGTATGTCTCAGATAAAAATCTAACCTCATTCAGTCTTTTTCTTTTTAGCCCTTCCCCAGGATCACCCAAGTGGGTTCCTTGGTTTGTCTCAGAGAATCTTAAAACACAGAATTCCCTTCTTGCCTTTCTGTTTCTTAATTAGGACACCCCTGGAAGATCTGGGGTTTTAGGCATTGTTTCTGGTGACTGCAGGGATCCCTCCAGCTTGCCTTGTAGTCCATTGGGTAGCGTCACCTTCACTGTGCTTCTCAAGCCCGGAGGCTCCAATCCTCCCATCTCTAAGGGGCCTTGGAGGAATTTCCTTGCTCTCATTAAAAAATGAATAAAGATGAATTTTCTTTAACTCCTAACCTTGGCTAGTTCTCTTTGGCTTTCTTTTTCACTGTTTTCTTACAGCACATTTTGATTTAGAAGCTAAAGAGTGGAAGGATGATTTGGACGCTTGCCTGGGCAGGTATGAGGAAACATAGAAGAAAATAGATGCATGTTGCAAACAATTTTCACCCCAGGCATGTAAAATTTATTCTGTTCTCTTCATTAGAAATAGTTCAGATAATATTTGATGGCAATATGAATAAAACCTATAAAAAATCAACAACTGAGGGAGTTGATGGCTGCTGAAGGAAGTTAAGAATAAGTTGTCTAGATGACTTGATGTCTTAAGGACTCTGAGTGTAGCACAAAGCTAGAGGGAGTCATTGTTAATCTGTTCCCAGTATTGCCTTTTAAAACAGTTCTCAGTATCACAACACTGCTTTGTTCAGTATTTCCTGATAAAAGGAATCATAGAAGAAAAATTTTAGAAATGTACTGAATATTAGACAGGACCAGAGATTAGGATTTAAAAAAATCAATGTAAGGGATGGGGTGAGTTTGGTTGGAACACATATGTGTACACAGCATGCATATATGGAAATGTCACAATGAAACCTTCCTTAGACGATTAGTACATGATAATAAAATATCTTTTATTTAAATAAATAAATGAATAAATAGATAAAATTCAATCAGTAAGTAAACTCTGTTTTGCTTTGAAGAATGAGAAATTTACCAAACTAAAGTAAACTAAACTAGTTTTAGAAAGCTTTGACTAGGACTTTCATGGAATCCAGCTTTAAGAAATAAGGATAAGTATTAGAAATGAAAACAAGATGCCAAGAAAGTCTGTGAGACTCTTATCTCAAATTAACCCCCCTCGCTCAAAGCTGGAATTGGAACTGTGGCTCAAGTGATAGAGTACTAGAATAAGAAAGCTCAGGAATAGTGCACAGTTTCCTAAGTTAAGGCCTCAGGACAACACTCACTCTCTCTCTCTTTCCCTCTCTCTGTCTCTCTCTGTCTCTCTCTTTCTCTCTCTCTCTCTCTCTCATACACACACACACACACACACACAAGTACTATAGAGCCTCTATGCTTCTATGTGCTCTATATACAGTGTGTTCTGGTTACAATTTATGTATCTCTTAGATTAAGATATTAAGAGAGATATCTGGTTGGCTGAGCATGGGCCAGGGGTCTTAGTCAGAGACTTCTGCTCTAGGCAACTAGAATGAGAGACAAATCTTCTGGTACAAGTATTACTATCCCAGGCCCATCTCTTTACAGCACATCTGAAAAATAGGAGATGTTTTTCAGCTGATTGGCAATCAGGCCAAATATATTTCTTATAACACCAACTAAGCACAAAGTACTGGGCAGTGAGGACATACAATACTAACTGGCATTTGTTGATAATTGATAACATGTCCAAAACCACAATAAATGTGTGCAATTAATGCAATATTTTTCTTGTGTAAGTACTTTTATTTTCTATAATTTCACATGAGAAAGCAAGCTTAGAAAGATCAAGAATAGGTTATGATTATAAGCTAATAGGTTTTAAAACAAGGAGGTCAGACTCTACATTAATTAAAAGCTTTTATTATAAACATAAAGCTGAGTGGCTTCATTTTATCTATAAAATAAACTTTTTTGTGTTGTTGTTATTGGACTGAATCTTTCAACATAGCCCTTGCTGGCCTCAAACACTAGCCCATCTTCATCTCCTGAGGGCTGGGATTACAGACCTGTACCACCATATCCGGCAGTTAAAAGAAATGGATCTAATCTAGCTAGAAAGATGCAATGCATTAACCAAAACCTAATTAAGAAAGCAAGGCTGCGTAATTAGGGGCTACCTAAATGTGTGAAATAAATTGTAATGTGTCAGTTGATTGCAGAAGAGGAAAAGAAAGCTCACTGAGCTGCAATGATCAAAAGGAAATGGGATCTCTTGTAGTTTTGGGGGGGAAATATGGGAGAGATAAGTGATCATCACAGTTGGGTAGCACAAGCTCAGGTGGTGATTTTTAAGGTTAGTGTGGTCAAGTTGGCCCTGTATCTCTGCCTCCAAATTCTTTGATATTTCCTTTTTGTTTTCCTTTGATATTTTCATATCGATACACAACCACTTATATGCACCAACCCTGCCTTGTCTGCCAGCCTTCTGTGCCTTAGCCACACAAAATCCATGTATCTCTATACCTTTGTCACTGTTGTGTTCCCTCTGTGGTGCCCTTCCTCAGAAAGAGTATCTGTCAGAAGGTCACTGACTGTCCAGTCTTCAGCTCAGATATCTCTTTTGCATTGATTTTTTGTTACTGTTATTGATCTTCATTCCTTTGTACTTCTCAATTTCTGCCATTTAGTTGATCAGTTTACTTTGCTGTAGGGAGAAAAAGAGACTGTAAGTATATTTGTTTGTACTTCTTACACTACCTACTGTACTTTGTCTCACTTATATTTTTACATATGAGTTCTCTTCCTTTACACTGAAGCTCCAGGTGATTTTTCCCCCTATGTTGTTCTTGTAGGCCTAGCAGTTAGAAAAATGCCCAGCACTCAGAAGACAATTGCTTTTTTGAATGGACAGATGGATGGGAAGAATGAATATGGGATACTAAGAACTAGTTCTAGTCATATAATACTAATACAAAATACTTTTGTATCATTTCATATTAGCAGTCCTTCAAATGAGGCAGCTAATTTAGCCAATGAAATTAAGCTTCAAGAGGGTAAGATCAGAAGCCAACAAGTAGGGAAGCTGGTTTTCTGAATCCAGACTTAATATTTTCTGCATTAGATAGCTTCTAACACAGAAATTTGGTTGTTGTAATGGGAATCTACCAGCATGAGGTAATACTGGACCAATGCATATTTTCTAAAATGGCAGTGTTATCACTATGTTAAAGTAACTTTATTCAGGCAATGAGAGAATGATTTCAAAGGCAGTCAAATGAAAATAAGTTTTTCAGACAACCAGGGAAAGATTTTAAAGGAAGTCAAATAAAAGTAAGATAGAGGAAAGATGAAATGATAAAGGAAAGATTAAAATGAAAAAATTTATTACTAAAACCAGTGGGTGGGTGGGCCATCCTTTTTAGGCTGGACAAGATATGAGGAACAAAATCTTAAACCTGACCTTTCTTTTGTTCTAACTCTACAGCTTCTGTGGCCCTCACAGGAGCCTGTAACTAAGGACTGATCCACTTGCTGGCTGGCTCCATTATATTTTATTCTTCAAGCCACAGTTATGATAACACTTTTACAACCATGATGAGTATGTGATAGTTTGAGTTGTGTTTGGCTATATAAAAGCTGACAGTGACTCGAGCTTATTGTAAAATAATCATTTTCTTCTTTTTGTTCTTCTCTTTTCCTTCCTTTCTTCTTTTTTCCTATTTGTCAGATGGCTTCCCTTCATGTCTGAGGGCATAATCCATTCAGAAATTGAACTATATCATCAAGGTGAGGATCAATGAAATCATCAGAAGGAGAAAGTGCAAGATGATTTTGTTCCATCTGGACTGCATGGAAAATGAGTCTCCAGTTGCCTAGACTGTCTCCTTTTCTATTTATCTTTTGTGTCTTCTGTGTGGTTATTAATCACAGTGAAAGTACAAATATACGCAAAGTTCTGCCTTAGAATTGTTACATGCCCTACTCTATATAAAAAGTTAGTGGGGGCTGGGAAGGTGGCTCAGTGGTAGAGCGCTTGCCTTGCAATGCATGAGGCCCTGGGTTCGATTCCCCAGTACCACATACGCAAAAAGAAAAAAGCCGAAAGTGGCGCTGTGGCTCAAGTGGTAGAACGCTAGCCTTGAGCTGAAGAGCTGAGGGACAGCACCCAGGCCCAGAGTTCAGGCTCCACAACCGGACCCCCAAAAAAAAAGTTAGCGGAAGAGGAGCTGGAAGCTTGGCTCAAGTAGTAAAGTGCCAGCTGTGAAAGCAAAAGCTGAGCACAAGAGAGATTTCAAGTGGGTACGGGCATCCCTCACCTCAAAAAATCAGCGGGATTTTGGCTAGCATTTGGGATGTTGGCTGGCACTTGTCTATAATCTCAGCACTCTGGGGACAGCAGCAAGAGAATATGTGTTAAAACTAACCTGAGCTACATAGTAAGACCCTGTCTCAGAAAACAAAATGGAAAACAACAATAACAACAGCAACAACAAAAAACAGCCTAAGAATTTGCTGTTGATAGAGTTAAAATCATACTTATTTCTTCCCCATTTTATAATGTCATCAGACAGATCTATTATTAACTACACTTCATTTTTATTTTTGCAGAAATGCAAATAAATCATCAGCCTAAAATACAAGAGGAAGCCAATGGTAAATGTTGTCGCTGCTTTTTTCCTTTAATCACCTGATATAATCTGTTTCTATTTCCAGATTACCTGCCCTGCACATTTTACAGTACAATCTTATTAAGCTGAAACTGCTGATTAAAAGTACTTCAAGTGAATACAACAATAAACACTATAGTTTGTTTTATTAAAAACGAACATGAGCAACTTTAGCCCCAAGCAGTTTTTTCCTTAAGGTTTCCTTAAGTGTATGGGGAAAACAATCATCTTGCAAGTGATTTATTTCTATTAATTATGTTTTATTGATATGTATATTGGTTTGTAAGTTATCTAAGTCTTTTGTGATACCATTTTTCACTGAGTACTCTTCAAATCAGCCTACAATTGTATAGTTAATGTGTTTACATTTTAAACTTGATTTTAATGAGATAGATAAATACAGGTTACTAATCAGCATGCCAGGCTAATAGGCCTCTGTTTTTTTCAAACGTCTGTGTACTTTTTTCAGTAAGCTGAAACTAGGCAAGGGCTAGTGCTAATATTGTGATATTCTTAATGCCCTGTTGACTAGTGTACCCAATGAGATGTTTCTGTCCTCTGTGATGACTAGCTTAACCTAATACTTGTATTTACTGATAGCAGAAATTGTACTTCAGCTTGTATTTCATTGTGCCATTTATTTTATAAGGAAAAAATGTGTGGAAACTGTCTCTATGAGTATAACTTTACTAATGTTCTAGAAGCTCATAGTATTCCCATACCTATATTCTAGTAATCACTTAGTATTGTGTCTTACAAAAAAATCTCTAAGTATTAAGGCTTGAAGTTGCATTCTAAGTGGAACAATGATCCATCACTTTTAGAATTTTGTGGGGAAATTTTGAGTAGTAAAAATGAATCCTTTTAAACTGAAGATGATAATTAAGACTGAAAAGGTTGGAAGTATTTCATCAGTGAGAAAAGCCACACAATCAATCAACTCTGTAATACTGAACATAATGAAGATACATTGGACAGAAGAGGTGTTTTCGTAGATGGTTAGTTGTACTTTATGAAATGTAATTTTGATTAAAATAAACTATTTTACATGTTTTATTGTAATTAATAATTTCTGTTGTTTATGGCTTCATTAAAAATTATGACTTCATAGTCACAGGTCTCATGTTAGGCAGTAATGTTTTTAAGTCATTCTCTTTTATTATGCTTTCAAATTCTGAAGAATATAATTTTTAATATTTCTTTGCATGTAATTCTGGAAATACATTTTGAGGTTTGGAGTTATGCAGCTGAGCTAAGTTGTGCCATAGAAAGTTAAGTTGCAGAGCCCATGAAGGCTGAGTCCATGAAGCATGGTAAAGAGTACTGAAAGCAATCTTGATGTGAAGGCTTTGAAGATAACAGAAGCATGTTTATGTAGACAATTTTTTCTGTGAATCACAATGGAGAGAAAGAGGACCACAATGCTATTCAGCATAAGAGTGGAAGGGAAAAGAATTAGCAAGTTCATTTTAATTTTATGATATTAACACCAAGTACAGTTATGAATCATTACCAGTGCCTAACCATGCTAAATTCCTATGATCATCTAAGATGCATTTCCTAACTTTGACAACTTATAACTCTAAATATATATATATATATCCATATTTTGTAGTAGAACTAACTGCATTACTGAGTTAGACTGAACTTGACTGTGCATCAATATTGTACTATGCAACACTGAATTGAAGTGAAGCCTTTTGCATGCTGCCCTTGTGTCTTGCCACTATGCTAAGCCCACTATTGAATCAAATAAATGTATATTCTATAATAAATTTAAATGCTATATTTTTTGGTGCTGGGTATGAACTCAGGGTCTTTTACTCTGTCCCAGAGGACAGGTGGTCTTGCTTTTTGAACAAGCCAGACTGGACCATGATCCTTCTGTTTAACCTTCCTGCATAGCTGGAATGACAAGTGCAAGTCACCACATCCCACTTTTATTAATAGAGATGAGACCTTGCAAACATTTTTTTTCCCAGACTGGCCTTGAACTACAATTTCCCCAAATTTGCCTGCCAAGTAGCTAGGGAGTGACTAATTAATGCCCAGCCTCAATGCTAATTGTTAGCCCAATAGCCTCCTCTCTCATATGTTAGTATGCTCTTTCTCTGGGCAATACTAGACCCATTTAGTAAAGGCAGTAAATGATTAGCCTCTACACCCTTTACCTGAGAGAGCACTCCTTTGGGGCAGCAATAACCATATAAGGCAGCAAGTTCCCCCAAACCTTAGAGGCTATAAAAGGCCACCTAAGACAATAGCAGGTACTTCTGTCTTGTGGGAAAGGGTCTTGCCAGTATCTTTGCTGGCAATAAACCATTTGTTGTTCTTTGTACCCTGAAGTATGCGTGGTTTTCCGGCAAAGTCTAATTTACTCTAACACTAATTCTTTTCTTATTCCCTCCCTCCCTCCTTTCCTCCCTCCCTCCCAAGCCATCATATTCCTAATATCTACTAGGTCTTGGGTACAATGTTGAAGAGAATACTAATTTTATATTCTAAGTGGTTTCACTAAATAATTTTCTGATAATAATTCTAGACTATAAGCAGTATTATCATTCCATTTGACAGGCAATGAAACTAAAGGATGAGTTTTTTCTCCAGCTTTCCTACAATAACACAAATGGCAAACACAAGATTCAGAAGTTGAATGCAACTAGTTCAACTAGTTTGTCTATATAGCTGTTTTTAGTCTTTCTAGTCTTGTATTATTTTTATGTTAAAGGAACTCTGTCATACTTGGATCATTGATGGTATGTGTATATATTCATGTTCCATGTGGTTGTCTTTATTTAATTGTCCTATTGGACTAAATTTTTAGATCTTTGACCTTCTACATTTTTCCTGCTCAAGTGCAATGATGTTTTTAATATTTGCTGTTTTTCTGATGAACCTTTTATTTCTGTAGCATTCCTGTAGAGATATTGCATTTTTGCTAAGCTTCCTTTGCTATAATTTACTTGGATCCTAAACTTTGGCTAAAGGTCCAGCCCCCTGGCTTACCTTGTGGCCCCAGCTTCCTCTTCTCCAAAACAAGAGTCTTAGCATTGTTGACAAGGACAATCCCAGCCTTCTGGTTTGCTGAAAGCTTACAACTCTATTTCTGCTAATAGTCCATTTTATGGTTATTATTGTTTCGGCAGTAGGGGATTTTTCTTTCTTTCTTGAGGCTAGATGCTTGAGATTCTTTTATAATTTATCCACATAGAACTGTGTTATATAGTGAGAGGGTTTAAAAATACCATTCCAGGAATGAGGAGCATCAAAACCTTGTGTGAAGTTAAGAAGTCTGCATGGAAGAACCAATGCTGGAATTTGGCTTTTCACCATGATGCAAAACTGTGTTGTACTCATTCTCAGGGATCTGACCTAAGGAACTTTAACATTCTTACAACACTAACCCAAATATTTAAGGCAATGAAAACTCTTTGTAGTAGGATTAGTAGTAATTTGATGGATTGTCTGTGGTAAAGATTATTAAAATATTTTCTTTTTACTCTCCATTCTGTTTGCCCATCAATGTGTGGCTAGCTTCTCTACTCAAATGATGTCTGCTCAAGGAAAAAAAGTTGAATTTAGTGATTAGTCTCAGCTAAACATAATTCAGAGCATAAATATCCTAAACTAACATCATGCATTCCAAATCAAATGTAGATGGCTTTGGATTGCCCCTTTAAGTTCATAGTTTGCTATAGATATATGGATAATGGCCAGATGACTGCCTGACCTCCTTTGTTTTGAGTCTTCTGCCTGTTGCATCAGTCTTGTTTCCCTCTTAGGAATATACCCCTGTGGATACCTGGAACCCGGGAAAGTATGGGGTCAATGTCCAAAATGTGTGAAGCCAAGAGCCAGAGAAACAGTTTCCAGGATTGTCTTATCATTTTCAACATGCATGCCTGAAACTAGGTTAACGACATCCAGCGGGGTCGATGGGGAAAAAAACTAATGTGAAAACAAGTTGGAATCAAAAGGGGAGAAAGGGATGCTTAAGGAATTCTTAGCAGGAGCCAGGCTGTTTGCTGTGTCTTAGAGTTGGCTGTTTGGAGCTAAGTGAGTTGCCTGGAGGATAATATGGTCTTTTCTAAGCCCCAGCTTGGCTTTAGCTTTGTTTTCTCCTAATATTAAATAGCTAGTGTTTGGATACTCATTTATATTACATTGATTCTAGAGCATTGGTTCATAGGTTTTCTTGTTTCAGATAGCATAATTCAACATAGTAACAGGATGGATGGGTTTGACATCGTAACTATAACACCGATCTTTCAGCATCTTCAGAGTATGTGTAGACATGTAGAAGCATTGCCATGGACAGCTACTCCTCAGCCAATTTGCATTTACAGATAATCCACAGAAAGATGATATGATGTGGAACAAAATAGAATTACTCTATCAGAATGAATCAAAGGCAAGGTTTCTCAACTTTAGGACTGTTGACATTTTAGCCTGGATAATTTGTGGTTGAAGGAAACAGTTAACCTTATAGATTACACAGGGTATTTACAATATACCTGCTTTCTACCTACTTGATACTAATTATATACACATTTCTCTCTCTCTTTCTCTCTTTCAAACACACACACAGGGGAGAAAGAGAGAGAGAGAAGGGAGGGATGTCTCTTGACATCATCCAATGTTCAAGGATTGGCGAAGACATCTCCAAAAGCTGCTGAATACCTGTGAGGTAGACTGAGTATTGTTTATATGTCCATAACTGCAACAACACTTTCTATCTTATGTACTTCTTCAGAATCTTGACCATTCTCTATTAAAAGATGGAACTAATCAGGCTAGGGCTCAAGTGGTGAGGTGCTTGCCTGATAAGCATGAGGCTATAAATACAACCTTTAGTATTGCCCCCCTCCTTCCCCTCATGGTCACAGTGTATCAGGAATTATAGTGGGTCACATAAAGGTGATACTATGCCTGGCTGGGTCTCTACAAATGTTGCTCCTGGGAACCTAGCCCCATCCTCTGAAGAAACCCAGACCACATGGAGACGTTGGCATGGAGTAGTACCCAAAGCTATCATCCTGAATACAGACAGCAACCACCCTACCTGGCCAGTCATGAGACTGGAAGCAGCTTGTCCTGTGTGTAGCTGAACAGTCTCAGTTGAAACTTTAGGGCAAAGAAGACCCGTCCTTGCCAGACCTTGCTACTCTGCAGGTTCATTGGTAAAACACATTTCTGTTTGAAGTAATATCATTTTAGGATGTTTTGTTACACAGCAGAAGGTAACTCTAGTGGTAGAATTGGATAGGTCATGTGAATATGAGTACCCCAACACTTAGCTCCTAAATAGGTTGAAAATTACACATTGTTATTCTAATGAATAGCAATATAGTTCTGAAACTAGGTTGCATATGAGTTTGGGGGCACACATAGCAAATATTTGCAGGAAGATCAAGAAAATATTGGTGACCAAAGAGGAGACACACGCAGGAGGTTTGGCATCCAGTAGGAAAGATAAACTTGAGATAAGGTGAAGTCAGAAAGGTCATTTCTGAGACATTGGAATCCAGATTGAGGGAGGTCCTTGGGAACCTGGAATACTGGGCAGGAGTTTGGTATGTATGTGCTATCCTCTCTAGCAAGGAGCAACATATGAAAAGGAGTGGAATACACTAAAGAAGCAGGTGTTACATGGTAAACTGAGTTAAGACCAAGTATCCTACTTCAACAGTGATGGGGAAACCACTGGGTTTCCTGGTTAACAGTGCTCAGCTTGGGGAATCTCTGTGCCTCACTCTCCTATGAGTGGTAGACAGTACTAGAAACTCTGAGGGTTACATGAGGATTAGTTAATAACATGCACAGAGTACCTTGAATGAGCCTGCTACATCTTAGGTGCTAAATATTTGTTAGCTTTACATTTTTCACTGTGTCACAATGTACTGTGGTCTTGAACACTCAGCAATGGTCCCAGTATGTGCACACCTGGGCTGAAGCAGATATAACTTGTTGCTGCCTCTGTCACCCGTTGTGGTATTCTCTGATCCCTGTAATGTGGGTCATCTTTCTCTTCATGGAAGCATGATCATTTCTAATTCATTGTCAAATTTATTACTCCCATCCACAGCAGCATATAATTTCTCCATTGCTTTACATGGATAATAAGAGTAATGCTATTTGTCTCTTGAAAAAATTAAAAAATATTTATAAAGTACTTATTTTTTTAAAAAATCCCATGATCCTCTTATAAGGTTATATTTTGAAAGACTTGTGAGGTTAGATACATAGAATTATATGGAGATAAAATTATTTCAAAATAGAATAAATTAAAATCTATGTTTATAGTCCTTGCTAAATCTCCCTGAAATGTATTTACATGCCTTTCAAAATGTGGTATTACAAGGCCAATATTGTTTCCATTATATTTGTGCTAATAATAAGACTGATTATGAGGTAAATGATGTCCTTGTCCTTTTTATAGAAAAGGACACTGATGACACATCATGTGAAAGACCTAGTTTTTGTTAATTATGAGGTAGTTATATGTTGTGCTGAAGATCTCAGTTAGGTCTTGACTGTTCTTCCTTACAAGGTAGCCTGTGTAGTTCAAAATACTTCTTAACAGACCCCTTAATGTTCTTTGTAAGTCTTCACTGATTTTTTTATTATTATTAAATTAAATTTTGTTGTAAAGGTGATGTACAGAGGGGTTACAGTTACACAGGTAATGAGTACATCTCTTGTTGAACATTGTTAACTGCTCCCTTGTTTTTCTTCCACTTTCCTTCCCCTCTGGACCCTCCCTCCACCCAGGTTGTAGTGTTCATTTCCAAGCTAACTCTTGTGAGTATCACTGTTGCATTTGTTCATCCTTAGTCCTTTGTTTCACCATTTTGTTATTTCCCTTCCCTTCCCCAAATCAGATAAATGTATGTACAAAACACAAGGTACCAGAATAAAAAACAGTGACTACAGGGGATAAGCCAAAAGGAAAAAAGAAAGAACTTCAGACAGTACATTAAAAACAACATTAAAAAAACCAACTCTTATTTCCATATCTTAGAATTCATTTCGATTAGCATCATCATATATGGTCATATGAATATAGCTATTGAGCTTTTGTGATCCTCTGCTAGGACTATCCTAGACATATGTTAATTGTTACAAATGAGGGAAACCATGGAATCTGTTTCTTTGTGTCTGGCTTACTTCACTTAATATGATTTTTTTCCAAGTCTTTCCATTTCTTTATGAATGGGGTAACTTCATTCTTTCTGATGGAAGCATAGAATTCCATTGTGTATATATGCCACAATTTCTGATGGAAGCATAGCATTCAATTGTGTATATATACCACATTTTCTTGATCCATTCATCTACTGAGGGGCATCTGGGTTGGTTCCATATCTTAGCTATGGTAAATAATGTTGCAGTGAACATAGTTGTGCTGGTAGCTTTAGTGTGGCTTGGTTCGTGGATCATTTGGGTAAATGTCCAGAAGTAGGATTGCTGGATCTTAGATGAGTTCTATGTTTAGTCTTTTTTTTTTTTTTTTGTCGGTCATGGGGCTTGAACACTGGGCCTGAGCACTGTTTCTCAACTCTTCAGCTCAAGGCTAGTGCTCTACCACTTGAGCCACAGTGCCACTTCCAGTTTTCTTGTGGTTTATTGGAGATGAGTTTCATGGCTTTTCCTGCCCGGACTGGCTTTGAACCATATCTCAGCTCCTGAGTAGCTAGGATTATAGGCATGAGCCACTGGTACCTGGCTGTGTTTAGTCTTTTAAGGAGCCTCAATATTGCTTTCCAGAGTGGTTGAACCAGTATACATTCCCACCAACAATGTAATAGTATTCCCTTTTGGCCACATCCCTGCCAGCATCTATTATTAGTCTGGGAGGAGGGACACAAAATCTTCACTGATTTCTTGAGCTGCTGTGTGCCTTTGGCACTAGGCACTGGCGGTGGGGAAACCTTTTTTTTTTTTTTTAAGGCCAGAACTTGCTGTTGGAAATGTTTATGTTATCTGGATGGGGAAGAAAGGTGGGGTAAGCCCAGTCTCTGATCTATAGAGGAGCTTATTTGCATGACTAAAGGTAGAAGTTTGTAAGAGTCCAACATGAATAGGTGGTTGGTTCTAGTTATAGGAAGGATGTTTGTACACACTTTTTAGAGGAGATGACATTTCAACTGTACATGCAAACTTGAGGTGCAAAGTCCTAGAGATAAAAAGGTACCCATCTGGATGTTAGGAGGATGTCACAAGGCAGACCACTGTGTGGAAGGAGTCTGCAGAGGGGCAGGGACTGCTTTGTGATGGATAACTGAGCAGTGTGCATCAGTGTTATGAAAAGGACTAGAGCAGATATGGTAGCACACATATTTGCTGTTCCAGCTTTCCAGGCCAGTCTATGCTACATGGCAAGAGACCCTGTCTCAATAAAACAATCAAGGAACAAGCTAGAATAAACATTTGACAGGCACACTAATCTGGAAGTAATGTCAAAATAGTAATGTCATGGATATGATGGGGAATATCTATCTTGACCTCTCTCACAGAGTGTGATGGATTCATTACTGGGGGACCCTTGAAAGGCTTCTTTAAGATGGGTCTGCCTAACTTTCTGGTCTTCCTTTCCCAAGTTCTTCATCTTTTTCACTGAAGCACTCAGCTTCACTAGCCACCACCAAACAAACATTTATGCACAATGATACTTCTCAGGCTGCACCCCTGATTGTAATCAGGAGGAACATGTTGCCATATGCAGAAGCTCACTGGGACTCTTCACTTTTGGTGCATCTTCCAGCATCTCACTCTGTTGAGAGCCTCACAGGACCATGCCTTCTGTCTGCTGTGAGTGGAGTAAAGCATGGCTGTTCTGTAGTTTTCCTTAGATTTGTGGCATCTTCAGGTAAGCACCAAACAATACAATTACTAAACTATATAATTACCAAACTGTACTAACTATACAAAATTGTACCAAATTGTACTAACTATACACACATCAAACTAACAATCACACAATAAGAGCTTTATTTGCATTCTTCTCTGAGTAGTCAGAGGGTCGTTGCCAAGTAACTAAAAATGTTTCCAGACACAGATGTTTTTGTATCTAACAACAGGGTTAATTTTCTGAGCAAGGCAAATGCAGTGGAATGCACAGAGTAAGATGCAGGTACAATGTGAAGACTTTAAGAAAGGATTTGTAGAACTTCCAGTAGCTACAGGTATCAACATAACTCACTAGTACCATGCTGAAATTCAACAACATCCGATGAGAGAAAGAAAACACTTAAGAAAAATGGTTTCTCATTTACTTGGGGCTCATAAAAGAGGGAATTTAGTGCACATGTGCTAATATTCAGATCTTGTGACAAAATTGCTAATATTATTCATAAAAAGAGAAGAGTGGATCCTTACTAGCAAAATGTTTTCCCAGCAGCTAGTTGAATTATCAACTGCTATTCAGGGAATTACCCTCAAACTTAGTGGGTCCACATAATACTTTGATATGATCTTTCACTTTTCAGTGGGTTGATTCAATTTATAGGGGACTCTTGCTTGGAGCCTCTCCTGTGGTTTTAGTGGGGGTAGTGCCACAGTTGTGGACAAAGAAGTGTGTGGCCAGGCTTCCCACCTGCTTTCTCAATATTGCTGGTTGATGGTCTGACAATATACAGGGATTTTCCATGTGCCAGGATTCTTCACAGCTTGGTTGCTGGGGTCCAGGATTGTCACTGAGGATGAATAAAGTTTTCCCTTAGAGGTTCACTCATGAAAAGCATTTCTGGGCATCTCACAAAAAGGAGAGTCTCACAACGTAAAAAGGTTTAGCAAGGATTTATGTTATTGTAACAGCAGATTGGAAGAAATGGAGAAGAGAACCAGTTCCCTTCCTACATAGGGAATGGAAATTAAGGACTGAAAATAGAGGCTCTTATCTGTAGTCTTTATACTTTCTAATCTAGGAGTGATACCTGGTCATGTCCTCTAGCAAGCTCAACCATCACAGAATGGCTCTGTGGCCAAATTGGGTGCTGTTTATTGTTCTAAAATATGGTGATGTGTTAGGATACAAAGCACATGGACAATTGGTGACTGGTAGGTCTTCCTTTTCCTACATAATTCTTAGTTTTCTGTCTTTATTCATAGTTTGCATCTTTTTATAGTTTCTAAAGAGAATGCTGACTTAGATATAACCTCTTAGGCCTCCAAGTTCCTGTTATTTAGCTTCCTGATTTCCACTTTTGAGGCTGGCCATGTTAATAGTTATTAAAAATAATATAATTTCCTAATCTCCTCATCTGTCCATTTTTGTCAGGAAGAAATACTCAAGAGTAAGAGTTCTAAGAAACCCAGACAGACTTGGCCTCAGAGAATGAGAAGTCATTTCTACTGTATTGCATTGAGCAAGGGCAGCCCAGAGTCTTCAAAAGGGGGAATAGATTTCACTTCTTCATATACTAGTAAAATGGCCATCTTGCAAAAGAGCAAGTGAAGTTGGTATATCAGTGAGGATGGTTTTGAATAATGCATCCTGTCACTGCAGAATGAGACTGGTATGTCAGGTTGCCCTGTGGTAATAAACCTAGCATTTATGGCTTGATAGGGGCATGACTAGAGATTGTTATGTGAACTGGAAAGATCAATAACATTAAACCTCTGCTTCCATTACATAAATCCTATATACAGAATCTGAGCAGCCCATGTTTTAATGCATAGTAAAGGGCCTATTTTGAGGTGTGTGGGTAGTCTGAGGGATGGATCAGCAAATTTATAGGCTGGATCATATGCATTTTAGGCTTTGTGTGTACTACATGATTTTTCTGTTTGTTTTGTTTTTTGGTGGCACTCACGGTTGAATATAAGGAGTTACTCAACTTGCTTGCTCAGCTGGTTCTTCAACTTCAGCAACTTCAGCAAGCCTATTGCTTGGCTTTTTATTAGTTAATTGGAGATAGTGTTTCACAGACATTTCTACCTGGGATGGCTTTGAACCATGATCCTCCAGGTTTCAGCTTCCTAATCCCATTACTATTATAGCTGTTTGTAGTCTTTGTTGCATCTCTTAACTTGGCTGTGATAGCATGAGAAAACCCATGCAAGCAAAACATAAGCAAATGAGTTATAGCTTTGTTCCAATAAAATTTGAATTACAAAAACAAGTTACAAGCTAAGCCCAAAGACCCATAGGTTGTCTAGCCCTAGTCTATGATCTTTTCAAAGGAAGAATGCTTGTTCTTGTCCTGCTCCTGAATTGTTAATAATCTTGGTAATAGCTGGGATGTCTCAACTGTGTAAAGTCTGATTTGGTATGGAACTCACATAGTTTCTCTGAGTTTTTTTTGAATAACCAACACACTACTTGTGCATAATATGAACATTTAATACCAGCTGATAAGTCAGCTGATCCACATGTTTTAATGAAAGTCTCATGTTGATATAACAATATGAACTGGCATTTAGGATTTCCTGGCTGAATTACACTTAACACTGATTGCACTTTGCTCCATGACAATGGAAATGGCAGAGCACCTACTTTTCATTATAAAAGCAAAAGTTCCTATTCAGCTTTGCTACATTATGGAAAAGAAATACAAATTTATTATGAGACATTTAGAGATCAGAGAGTATATTTAGACTATCTTTTAATAATAATAATAATAAGTTATTATTATGATGATGATGATGATGATGTAAGTCATGGGGCTTCAACTCTGGGGCCCAGGCTCTGTCTGTCCCTGCTCAAGGTGAGTACTCTAGTGTTTGAGTCACAGTGCCACTTCTGGTTTTCTGGTGGTTAATTGGAGATAAGAGTCTCACAGACTTTCCTGCCTGGGTTGGCTTTGAAACGCAATCCTCAGATCTCAGCCTCTTGAGATTACAGGTGTGAGCCATCGGCACCCAGCTTTAAATTATTATTAACAGAAAAGAAAAATAAACCTCCTAGGATATAATGTTTAAGGAAAAATATCCTTTTTTTCTGCAGAAAGATCTGTTTAAATGAAGCTACTGCCACAGTCTCAAGTTAGGCTTGAGAGCCAATACATAAGGAATGAAACGGGGCAGGCAATGGTAGATTGGCTCATTGCATAACCAACTAACTTTAAAAAAAAACTTTTTCAGAAAACTGCTAAATGTAGATAAATGTTTAAAAATCAATTACAAGGAATTTTTCTTTCTTCCTTTGAGAGCTGTAATTTTCTAAAGAGATTTAGAGACAACAGTATTTTTTGATATGAGGTCTTGGGCCTGAATAGATAGTAGCTGTTTGGACAGAGAAAAAACAAGCAATAGAAGCTTGCATGGATAAAGTATTTGAACTATTCTCTCTCTTTCTCTTTCTCTCTTTTGGTGTGTGAAGGTTTAATATAAGAAGTTACCAGAAAAAAGTAATTTTGAGACATAAATAAGTAGTAAAATAAGCTGCACACATATTTTTAGCTCTGTTATAAATAGACTGCTTTTATAGGATAGTGGAATTTTTATTTAAATATAGAACTAGAATGTTTTTCTATGTTACTGTCTGAATGTTATTTTATTTGAGACAAGATCTCTCTTGGAATAGGCCAGGCTGTCATTGTGGAGATTCTACTACCTTAGACTTCTAAGTACTGGGAGTCCAAGTATTTGTCACTATACTCAGCTACAAATATTCTTAATTATTTTGTATTATTATGGATAGTGAGACATTCTTTTTTATTTGTATTTCTATGCTTTAAATTATATTTTTATTATCTTCAAGTAATTGTGCAGAGTGACTGAAATTTAACATGTCAGTTTGTGAGTACAGTGCATCTTGATCAGTGTCACCCCTTTCATTGTCTTCTCCCATCTCTCCCAACCCCACCCATCCTCTCAATTTACTTAGTTCAATTTTTTCACACACACACACACACACACACACACACGCACACACACACACACATAAACAAGAATTCTTAAAGGGGGCAAGTGGTCTGATTTTTTAATACATTATAAAAATTATGGAAAGAGACATTTTCCAGTTTCCAAAAAGAAAAATATGCTTAGAAATCAGAGATCAGCCAAAGTGATGGTTGAAAGGTTTCTTTAGTTATTCCTGCACTAAAGGCTATGTAATGGTGACAGTCTAATTACAAGAGGAGGAACACAGAAGTATGAGGTGAATCAGTGATCTGGCTCTTTGTGACTCAGCTCTATTTTAGTGAACAAGACATCCAAGCCTATATGCAAGCTCAAGCCTCTCTCTTCCCATGATTGCAGAAGATAATCCCAGGGCTGGCCAGAATTGCAGAGAAGGAGATAAGGATGAGGGAGGAAAGGAGACCTAAAAAAGAGGGAAGAGATTCTTTGTTTGAATTATGCATCAAATCACAGGTGTGAGGTTTCCTGTAAGAATGAATATCATTATAAGAGTCTCGATGAGATCATAGTTTGAAAATTTCATGATTCCTCTTTTTCCACAGGAATCCAACTTCCTTAAAGTAAATTGGCTAGGAGGTAGAAGTAGTGGAGGTCACTCCTTTGGGTTCTATAACTCCTTCTGAGTTTTGATACCAAAGTTTCATGCAAAATTTCTTTAATGTGTGTTTTTTAATGAAACTGGGTAGGGAACTTTGAAAGGCCTATTGTTGTAGTGTCTCATGCCTATAAACTCAGGTACTTAGGAAGTAGAGCTGGAGAGGATCAAAGTTTGAGATTAACCTAGGAGAAAAATTTTTAATCAATAAACTGGTCATGTTGGTGCATACTTGTATTCCCAGCTACTCAAGAAGGAAGATCTCATTCCAAAGGCCAACAAAACAAAAAAAAAAACAGCATGAGACTCTACCTGAAAAATAACTAAAGCCAAAAGGCCTGGTGGCACGGCTCAACTAATAGCCCTGAGTTCAAAACCTAGTCCTATTAGAAAAAAAAGCAAGCAACAAACAAATGATGATCTTTATGGATGTATGATGACAGAAAGGGTAGAATTGACATATTAAGAGGAAAGATGACTTCTGAGTAGAGAACTTACTGAGGACTCAACTGTTCATGATGGTGATGGATTTTAACCATATTTTGGAAATGTAAAAATTATGTATATGGCAGTAGGTGTTTATAGAGCATCTGAAAATAACAGTAAAAGTGTCTTCAAATTGCTCCTGCGTTCAGGGGTGGGTAATGTGTGATAGGCAGAGAAGCAGGTCCTACATCGAGTTCTAGTAGAGAGGCCTGTATCCTGGTAAGGCTTGGTTGTATGACAGTGGTCCATTGCAGGGGGGAGGGGAAAGTTCTTGCTGCAAGGGTTTCTCTCAAAGCACACCAAATGCTAAAACGAATATGATCTCACTTTATCTTCCCAACTTAACCAATCATATGCATAGATTGTTTTAAAAGATGCTTTCTGTCATGCTCTGTTTGTCCAATCTTTCTAGGTTTCTGGCAGGAAATGCAATTATTTATTCTGCTTATACAAAGCGTTGTCTTTCTCTATTTCCAATGTGCTCTCTCTTCACCTTTCTGCAAGATTCTATTTATCTTGTATAGCATGTCCCCCTTACTTGGTTCATTTCAGCTCTAGAAGAATTCCAGCATTTTTTCATGAAAAACAAAATCTTAGCTCTTTTTTCCTTCTTTTTACATCTCTTACATTTTTACCATTCTTCTGCTAGATTCACCAAACTGTCACTAACCCCACACTGACAGGCCTGTCCCCTGGGGTAAACAATACTCTAACATCAGGCTATTAAAACATATCTGTCTGTCCACCTTACAGGTTGGACAGCAATGCCTAATCCTGTCAGCTGAACACCAGCTTCTAAATGTTTGCAACTCAGCTGATTTGCATGTAATACCTTTGTTTCTCAAGAGCTCACTCCTATGTGCTTTATATTTAAATGGTATACTGTTCCCCAAACTTTTCCACATGCTAGCCTCCAAAGTTCATAAAAAGCAATTACTTTAGTACTTCTTGATTCCACAAACTATTCATTTCTTAACCAAGCTGACAGAGTAGATATCTGCATTTTCCTATTACTGAGACTTTCTTCCATTACTACTTACTAGCTTTCTTTTTCCCTTGTAGATGGAGACTGGAAGGTGACCATTATCACTGGGGATCTTGAGAGTGCAGGCACCACAGCAACAGTATCCCTTTATGTCTATGGAGGAACAAGCTATTTGGGTCCCATTATCCTCGGATCAGGAAAACACCAGCTGTTTAACTCCAACAGTGCAGATATATTCAAGGTAAAATTGGTGTGAACTGTGAGATTTTTGCTAAGATAAATAACAAAATGAATTCCCAAAGATGGCTTAACTTTGTTTGTTTCAGTGTCCTATTTGCATTAAAATGTCTTTCCTTTTGAGGGTACTAGTGCAAGCTCATTTTGAACTTGCTAAACAAGCTGATCCATTCCTCAGGCTTCATTTTTGCTTGATATGTTTGAGAAAGGATCATGCTTCCTGTCCCATGATGCACCTGGGCCTGATTTGCTGGTTAATTTTCCTGGTAGCTACAACAATAGTTACACACATTTGCATCTGCTCTTCATTAAGAAGGGGTTTTAGAGGCTTAGGAATGTGGCTTAGTGGTAGAGTGCTTGCCTAGCATGCATAAAGCCCTGGGTTCGATTCCTTAGTACCACATAAACAGAAAAAACCTGAAGTGGTGCTGTGGCTTAAGTGGTAGAGAGCTAGATTTGAGCAAAAGAAGCTCAGGGACAGTACCCATGCCCTGAGTTCAATTACCTGGAATAGCAAAAAAAGAAAAAGAAAAAAAAGAGGTCTCATAAAGATTTTCCATCCAAAAGCCTGGAACTGGGATCCCAGCAATTTCAGCCCTCTAAGTAGGTAGATCCACTTATGCCCAATTAAATTGTCTCGATATACATGAAATCTTTTATCCTATATTAGTTGGAGCCAGTAGTAAAAATAGAAATATATGATTTTGGTTCTCTTTTATTTGCATAAACTCAAAAAATTTATCTTAGAAAGTTAAAAGACTAGAGTGGAAAAACTTTACTACTTATGTTGACGACCAGTTTAAAAAAAAACTCTGTCCTCACCCTTGTCCAAGTCCATGCGTTTTACATAGCACTTTTACACATGCTGTACACAAGGGTTCATGATGTGCTGGTGGAAGGGTGTAACATCTTCAGTTATATAAGCAGTCAAATGATGAAGGTTTCAAGGCTGCCACTTTGAATTTTGCTGACCCAGATGTGGTACTTAAATATCTCTTTGCTTCCCATTTCCTCAATAGCCTTATGATGAAGATTCAGTGAATTAATCTTCATTGTAGGGTCCACAGTGCTCAAAAAATATTTGCATATATTACAACTCACAAAAGGAGCTGTATAACCTGTCTGCTTATAGCTTTCATTTATTAAATATTGAGTATGATGTCATAGATTAATGGAATATTTGGTATTGTTCAACATGTAAATGGCTTCTAGGTTTTTATTATTTATTTTTTTATTTATTTTGTTGGTCATGGGGCTTGAACTCTGGGCTTGGGCACTGTCCCTCAGCTCTTCAGCTCAAGGCTACCACTCTACCACTTGAGCCACAACACCACTTCTGGCTTTTTCTGCTTATATGGTGCTGAGGAATCGAACCCAGGGCCGCATGTATGCAAGGCAAGCACTCTACCACTGAGCCACATTCCAAGCCCAGTTTTTTTTTTTAATTTAATTTATTTTATTTGTGAACATACTGTACAGAGGGGTTACAATTGCATGGGCAGGATAATGCGTACATTTCTTACCAAGCATTGCAGCCTCCTCCTTTGTTTACCCTTCCCATCCCTTCCCAGCCTCCCCCCTCCCCCCATCCCAATCCTTCTCCTTCCCCCCTCCCCCCCCTCCCCCCCCCACACCAACGTTGTAAAGCTAGTTTTGGACATGACAACTTGTACTTCTCATTGTTGCATCAGATCCACCTGTATCCTTAAACAACTGGTTTTTCCCCATCTCCTCCACAAGTTATGCTGACATCAAATATAGTGAAAGCAGGGGTTATACTGTGGGGGAGGGACACACAAAGCAACAAAGAGATAATCTTATAAATGCGTTAGAAACACATGCATGAAAGAAGAAAACATTAAAATACATATCTAAGGGTTCATTTTCCTGACATCACATTATCTGACCTTTTCCGCTTGACTCTTACATATACTAGCTATTGCAAATAAGGGAAACCATGGGACCTATGTTTCTTTGGGCCTGGCTTACTTCACTTAATATATTTTTTCCAAGTTTTTCCATTTCCTAACAAATGGGGCAATGTCATTCTTTCTGATGGAGGCATAGAATTCCATTGTGTATATACACCACATTTTCTTGATCCATTCATCTACTGAGGGGCATCTGGGTTGGTTCCATATCTTAGCTATGGTAAATAATGCTGCAATAAACATAGTTGTGCTGGTAGCTTTAGTGTGGTCTTGTTTGTAAGCATTTGGGTAAATGTCCAAAAGTGGGATTGCTGGGTCATAGGGGAGTTCTATGTGAAGTCTTTTGAGGAACCTCCATACTGCTTTCCAAAGTGATTGGACAAGTTTACATTCCCACCAACAGTGAAGTAAGGTTCCTTTCTGTCCACATCCCCTCCAGCATCTGTTGTTATTAGAGTTCTTGATTTTTGCCGTTCTATCTGGGGTGAGGTGATATCTCAATGTTGTTTTGATTTGCATTTCTTTTATGGCTAGGGATGTTGAACATTTCTTCATGTGTCTATTGGCCATCCTTCTTTCTTCTTCAGAGAAGTTTCTCTTTAAGTCTTTCGCCCACTTATTTATTGGGCAGTTGTTTCTTTGCGGATTTGTTGTTGGGGGGTTTAATTTTTTGAGTTCCAAGTATATTTTAGATATGAGACCCTTGTCTGTTGTATGGCTAGTAAAGATCTTCTCCCAATCTGTGGGCTTTCTATTGATCTTGCTAGCTATGTCATTTGCCCTGCAGAAGCTCTGAAACTTTATGCAATCCCATTTGTCCAACCTTTCTTTGATTTGTTGTGTTTCCGGGTCTCTATTCAAAAAATTTCGGCCTGAGCCAAGGAGACCTAGGGTTTCTCCTATTCCATCCTGTAATGTTTTCAGAGTGTCTGCTTTGACTTCAAGGTCTTTGATCCATTTGGAGTTGATTCTGGTGCAGGGTGATATATAAGGATCTAGCTTTAGTTTTCTACATGTAGTTAACCAATTTTGCCAGCACCATTTACTGAAGAGGCTGTCTTTCTTCCATTCTATTGTTTTAGCTAGGTCTGTAGGTTCATTTCTGGGTTTTCAATTCTATTCCATTGGTCCTGAGGTCTGTTCTTATGCCAGTACCAAGCTGTTTTGATTACTATGGTCCAAGCCCAGTTTTTATTATTTTAATTAATACTGCTGTTTTTTATAGCAAACTCTGAGAAATAGGATTATTCTTGATCAATTTTGAACATCTACATTATATAGTACAGTGCCTACCAGGACACCAAAAGCAATTGGTAGACCTTAGCCATTATTAGTCATTACAACACATTAAATCATTCTCTCTTCTGTCCACAAAGAGTAATTAATATTTTCTAATGTAAGTTTCTTGGTCATTTTATAAGTTCAAGTATGTGAAAAACTCTGAAAGTTATCATTTTGTTAAACAAGCTTTTCAAGATTCAACTCATATACTGTAATATTCACTCATCTATTGTCTACTTTATGGTGCTTAGTACATTTAAAAATTCATGCAACTATCATTACTAATATTAGAATACGTTCATCCCTAAAGAAAAGCATGCTAATTAGCCATAACTCTAACTCCTTATTTACCAGCCTTTAAGAAACTAACAATGTGCTTTCTTTGTATGAATTTGCTTGCTTTGGACATGTCATACAAATGGATGTATGCAACATGGAGTCTGACTTCTTTTATTTGACAAGATGTTTTCAAGGTTAATTTACATTGCAGTATGTATCAGTATTTTTAATGTCTAAATTATATTTTATTGTGTGGAAACATTGCATTTTATCCATTTATTGATAGGTACTTGGGTTGTTTCCACTTTCTAGCTCATACAAGTTTTTGTGTTGGCATACATGACCATTTCACTGGGGTATATACCTAGATTTGTTGGGTCATATAGTAACTGAATCATATGATACCATTTTGAATTGCTGCCAAACTTTTCCAAAGTGGCTGCCCTATTTTCCCATTCCCACCAGGACTGTGCAAAGTTTCTTCCATTTCCACACCTTCACTAACATTCACTATTGTCTGTTTTTGGTTAAAAAAGACATCTAGTGGGTGTGAAGTGATACCACAATGTGGTTTTGATTTGCATCTTGCTGATGACTAATGGGGTTGAGCATCTTTTCTTGTGCTTGCTGTACATTTGCTTATCTTGGAGAAATCTGTAATCACATCTCCTGCTCATTTTAAATTGAATTACTTATCTTTTTGTAATGAGTTTGGCATTCTATTCATATTTTGGATAAGAGTCTGGAGTTCTTCATATATTCTGAATATTGATTTTTTTTGTTTCTCTGTTTTCCCACTTGGTAGTTTCTCAGTGATAGGCATTTGTGTTAGTTTCTAAAGCTCTTTTAAGTAAGTCTAGAGCATTCTCTTTAGGATTTCTTGAGGGACTGATTGGTTAGTAATGAGTTGTGTTTTTCTTTATCTGGGAATAACTTGATTCAAACATAGAATGCTTGATTGATGATTTGTTTATTTTCAGTACTGTGAGGGGACCAGCCTATGGCTTGTTGGAGTTCATGGTTTCTGATAAGTCACCTGCTAAGCTTATTGAGGACCCCTTGTATGTAACAAATTATTTATTTTTTGCTATCTACAAGATTCGCTGCTTAATTTGACTTTCAGCAGTTTGACGGTTATGTCTTGACTGCATTATCTTCCCATTATTTGGTTTTACATGATTACAGAGTTTCTGTACAGAGTACTTTGGAGTTGTGGATATGGGGAACAGTAGCTCAAGTTATGAACAATTCTTCTTATCTTGTAGTTTCTATTGAATAAATGCTCCTCAGATTTGTAGGAAAATGAATTTAAATAATATTTGTCATTGCATTTGTGCAGGAGCAGATTGATGGAGGCTTCAATCTGTCAGTTCAGAAATCATACTTGACATCTTCTTATTTTTATCGTGTGTGTGTGTGTGTGTGTGTGTGTGTGTGTGCGTGTGTGTGTGAGTCCTGGAGCTTGAACTCAGGACCTGAATAGTCTCTCTGAGTTTTTTGCTCTACTACTTGAGCTACAGCTTCATTTCCAGTTTTTATGGTGTTTAATTAGAGATAGGAAGGTTATGGAATTTCTTGCCTGGGCTGCCTTTGAACTGCAATCTTCAGATATTTGCCTTCTGAGTAGCTGGGATTATGGGCTTGAGCCACTGGTGCTTGGCTAATATCTATTCCTCCATTAAATCTTTTATTTGTGATTATGACTTGTATAATCTGCTGACCCTATATAAATTTGACTTTGAGCCTACACTGTTATGTGACCATATCTGTGAATTTTAAGAGCCACTTGCCAAGATGTTATTGAGAAGTTGACTATCTAGTTAATGTTATAACAATGAGAAATCCCCTTTTATGTATTTGGTTCATACAGCATGTGACAATGTGGAACAGCTGCCATATTTTCCTGATTGTGAAGGGTATCCTGACTAGAAGACTGGATAGAGACTGAAGGATGTAAACTTCAAAATTGGTTTGCAAACCAAGTGCTGGTGGCTCATACCTATAATCCTAGCTACTTGAGATGCTGAGATTGGGAGGATTGTGGTTTGAGGCCAGTCGATGCAGAAAAGTTTACAAGGCCCTCTCTTCCCCTCTTCTCAATAAAAGCTGGATTCAGTGATGTACATTTGTTACTTTAGGTATGATAGGAAACCTAACACAAATACTCACTGAGGCACCTGAGCAAGAAGTGAGGCCATATCTAAAAATAAGCAATTGAAAACAGGACTGGATATGTAGCTAAGTAAATAAGAGAACCTACATAGCAAGTGTGAGGCCCAGAGTTCAAACCCTGGTACAGTAAAAAAAAAAAAAGTTAAAATGAATGTTTGAAAAATGATGCCAATGACTTTGTAGTCATTTTGATATCTGTCCTTGGCAGATTATAGTCATCTCTATAGTATACCTAGAATGTCACCAAGAACCAGGCTGAAGGATTATGAGATATCAATCAGAAGACAATTAAGTCTAATGTAAGACCAAAAGGTCTATTACCACAAGAAGTTTAGAAAGATCAAGAGAAAGGAGTTCCTAGAAGTCAGGGACTGGTCTTCATTCAGTTCCTTGCTCTTGAATCTTATCTCCTGCTTGATATAGGCTAGAAATTCATACTCTAGACACTCAAATCATGAAAATGTAGTGAAAATGACTTGTTGAGACATCACTGAATTTCCGCTATAATTTCTCATTTTGAAGGTACCATGAAGGCATGTATTACTTACATGGTTACCATTTACTTATATTCATGCCCAGAGATTAGCTGAGGTTATTTACCACATTTTTTTCAAGTGGAAACACAACTTTTCTATTGCTTGGTAAAAGAGCTTATGTATCTGGTTTAATATTATATAAAGTCAATTTTTATGATGAGTTTATAGGGAAACTGTGTATTCTTCTGATATAAGTCTTTTATCCCTCATGATAGACTGAATAATGCCCTAGCAGGGCATTTGTGTATTATAACATCACTCATGGACTAAACACAATTATTAATACAAGTATAATGGTCTCAGGAAGTTAACAAGAAGCACCAGTGTCTATCCTGTTGTGTATTAAATGATTTCATGGGCCTTATATGGCCTGAACGTCAGATGTTCCCCAACCCTAAAGGGAATATGGACAAACCATTTACCATTTCCAAACTTTACTTTCTTCCTTTGCAAAAATAGGGACAATATACCAGGTAGATTAAAAGAATTTGAAATTAAGGCACTTTATATGAAGTCTAAAACATCATTACACTGTTGAGACTGACTCTTAAGATACTGCCCACAAATTTGGGTAGGCTTCCAATGGGGTAGAATTCAAGCAGTTTTTCAGATGAATGAAGGCGGGAAGGCAGCTCTGGCAGATGGTTAGTAGGTGGCTATTGCTGGCACTGGAGTCTCAGTAGAAACGTCTGGAGGCTAGAGTAGGAGGAAGGAACAGAGGGAGCCAAGACTAGGTTGGCTGGGCTAGAACAAGCCAGTGAGTGCATAAGTAATACCAGGAACATTTATCCTGGGCCTTTTAAAATGCTTAAAAGTTATATGTCCATGTGTAGTTTCAAACTGTTAGCCAATAAATAGTTAAATGGATGGCATCATGTCATTTGGATTTTGGTACAACTTTATCATTTTTTCTTTATGTGACACTCTCTTTTTCTTTCTTCCTTATTTTCTCCTCCTTTTATTTTTCAAGTGGGTATAAAACTTCTAGTTTAATAATATGTTACTTCAAACCATGTAGCAGTTTAGAAATAGTAGCAGTCAGTGGTGTCCTGCTGACACACATTGGCTTTCCTGGGGATGACAGACCTTAGGCACAATTGAACTTCATCATCCCCAGTCACAAAGTGACATCTAAATCTGTACCAACAAATTTTAATTTATGAATTATTTTCAAGAAAAGTCAGTGTACTTGTTTCTCTTTAATGTATAATGAACTTGGAAATTAAATGCAATCAAACTTCAGAAAGATTGCAGAACAAGAGATTGGCAACTTTAGTACCCTTCTAGAAAGATCAACCAGCAACCTCCCAAAGACAAGAATGGCTGTGTGAAAACTGCAAAAGTTAGGCTAAGGGGGCCCCTTGACTATAACTCTCTGGAAGAGCAGCATCGGGAAGGTAGGATGGGCTTTTACTCTGACTAGATTGACTTTTCCCTCCACTTGCACAGCTCTGCACCAATAGGGCTCCTCAAATACTCCACTTTGTAGAAGAGAGCCTCGTGCTAGAGCATTTTGTGAGAGACCCACCTTTGTCTTGCCTTAGAGGGAACACCAGATCTAGAGTCAGCCAGGAGCAGAGAGAGCATGGCTTACAGTGACTAGTTTGCTGACCTTGACAATGGCACTTTACCCCGCTGATATTGTAATCAGCTAACCAGAGAGGCCAGTCCTCACTCATGTTGCAGAATGGTCAACTTTGTCAGTCCAGAAGATGGCATATTTGGTTCTACTGCTTGAGACCACAGCCATTAATATGGGATGTCCACAGAGCCCAACTCATAGCCCTGCTTGACCAAGAAGCCCATGCAAAGATCCTGTCTTGTCATAGACCTCAGTCTGAGACTGCCAAGAAAAGAAACTAAGCCAGCATCCTTGCTATATGGTATGTCTACCTTGTGGTCTAAATGGCTAACAACTCTGCCTAGTCGTAGGCCAGCCTATGGTCATGAATGACCATGAAACCAAATCCATGGACTTGCCTCATTGATAAGCATAGTCCATAGGCCCAGTAGGTTAGAGAGTCCAACCAATGAAACCACTCTGCTGAACTACAGGGCAAAACCTGTAAATACTTCCAATCTGGGAGACAAGTATGAACACTAATTAGCTATACAACATCAATAGAAACTGTGTAGAGTCCAGCTAGTGGTCCTGCATATTTATGAGAAATAGCTTGCAGCCCTGCTTGATTGCAGAGTTGAGTTTATAGTCAAACACAACTTCAGAACCCATCTTGTAGTTCTACCAGAATGTAAATATCAGTGAGAGACACTGTCTGGCCAGTAGCACAGCCTAGGCTCCTACCTACCTAAAGATAGTTGTAGAGCCTGGCTTGTCTCCAACTATTCATGAATTCAATCAGTTCCGCTATTTGACCAGTAGTTCTGCCTGACCACATAGTCTGGTCAATGGCCCTGAATGACCAAAGAGCTCTTCCACAAGTCCTGCTAATCCAGAGCCCAGCCAATGTGCCTACTATTTAAAGTACCAAGGTATCATTCCTAGTCAATCTCAGAGCACAAATAATGACTCTCCTCAACTAGAGAGCCTGACTGAAAGCCCCACATGCCTGGAGGTTCTACTCATTGGCTTATCTAGAAACCAAGCAATGGATGATGATCTTTTCCTGCCAATATAACCTTTAAAGCCTGGAAGAAGTGGCTACCTCTTCAAATTAAATGCACTAAAGATAATGTAATTGTATAAAGATTAGAAAGGACAATGGGACCAAAAGATACTAACGCAACTCTAAACAAGTGTCTTAAAAAAAGCGAAGTCTCTGAATTGATAGGCAAAAACATATTAGAATAATAGTCCTAAAATAATTTATTGAATTTCAAGAAAAGACAACTACCTGAAATTAAGAAAAACAATTCATGCACAAAACCAGGGGTTCAACAAAGAAGTAGAAACCATAAATACACTGATCAAAGTGCATTGTACTTATAAGCTGACTTGTTGAATTGAAACCCCTTCTTATAACTGCTTAGAAATAATAAATAAGTAATAAAAAGAGCATGAACAAACAAAGAAACCTGAGAAATCCTAACCCTGAAAGAATATAATGACAAAACAAAAATGATAGAGAACTTCAACAGAAGACACCACTAAGGATAAGAAAGCAAGTGAAGGGAAAGACAAGTGATTCGGGGCTGGGAAGGTGGCTCAGTGGTAGAGTGCTTTCCTTGCATGCACGAGGTCCTGGGTTCGATTCCTCAGTACCACATAAACAGAAAAAAGCTGAAAGTGGTGCTATGGCTCAAGTGGTAGAGTGCTAGCCTTGAGCTGAAGAGCTGAGGGATAGCGTCCAGGCACAGAGTTCAGGCCCCATGACCTACAAAAAAAAAAGAAAGAAAAGAAAAAGAAGAAGAAAGAAAGACAAGTGATTCAAAAGCAGCCAGTGAAAGGGACAAGAAAGAAAAGAGGATACAATACAATGAAGGAAACCTAAGGGATTTATGGAACACTATCCAGTGGTGAAAACATATGCATTTTTGAAATTCTAGAAGGTAAAAATGAAAAGGGCAGTTTATTTAAAGAATTAATGGTGGAAAATACCTCAAATTGAGTAATATGCAGCTACATTCATGAGGCCCAAGTGTCACCTGGGAAGTTATATAATAAGTTAGGTGAAATGAATCCCAAGATAAGTATTCAAATGTTTTTGCTTTTATGCAATTGTTTCTAACATATTTATAAGACGATTTATTTGTTGCTTTGTATGTCCCTTTCCCACAGTATAATCCCTGCTTTCACTGTGTTTGATGTTGGTATAATTTGTGGAGTGGAAGGGAAAAAACAACTCGTTTAAATAGGGATACAGGTGGACCCTTTGCAACAATGAGATGTACAAATCATTATGTAGAAAAACAAACTTTACAACTTAGGGTAGGGGGTGGAAGATGGGAAGGGATGGTAGAGGAAAAACAAAGGAGAAGTAAACAATGCTTGATAAGAAAGGTACTCATTATCTTGCCCATGTAATTGTAACCCCTCTGTACGGTATTTTCACAATAAAAAAAATAAAAATGTAAACATCAAAAAAAGAAATACTATAATTGTCAAAACTCAAAGACAGAATTTTAAAGGTAACAGGAGATAAATTACTCACTGTAGAGAGGAAAACCACCATAAGATAAGAAGATATTTTTAAGCACCTCCTTTTCTAGCTATGTGTCTTATCAAACATAAAATAATTTTCTTATAGACAGAATTTCACTGGATGTTGTTTTGTTTATGTATTTAGCCTCCCTACATCTGTCTTCCCATTTCAAGCATATCAAGGTTTTGTTTTGTTTTTTTCTGACCACCAATGTAAGAAACTACAAATCAATAACAGGAGGATAATTGAAAATTTTACATTTGTATGGGAACTAAACATTATTAGAGTAGGTCAAAGAAGAAATCAAAGAGAAAATAAAAAAATGAACTTTAACAAACATGGAGATAGCATACCAAAGCTTAATAAAATTAGATAAAGAACACAACAAAGGCAATCCTAAGAGGAAATTGTATAGCTGAAAGGCTTACATTTAATAGAAAAAAGATGTATAAATCACCTAATTTTACTTTAAAGGAACTAGAAAAACATAACAAATTAACCCCTAAGTTAGTAGTATAAAAGGAAAAATAAAAAAATCGAGGAACAGAGGAAGATGGCGGGGATATAGCTGGGCTATATGTGAGCTCCCCCCAAGACTCCAGTTTTTGTAGTTCAATAATAATTCACTACGGGAAAATCACACTAAGTGAGCTGTAATAGTACAGAGATTCTGCCTAGAGAGGAAAAATTCAGGCAGTTTGCACCAGAAGACAGATTTGAGCACAAGTGGTTGTTGCTACCCCAGGCGGCTGCTGTGGGATCCACCAGACAAAACCAAAGTAAAGGCGCCAGAGACTGGGGGGAATCTCTTCCCCCACCTTCAGCACGGACTGGATGATCAGAAGCAGAATCCCACATCCTGCTGATCACTGTCCGACGCAGATCCGGATGGGCCAAAAAGCGAAGGGAAACCGTGAGTATCCCCACTCCTCCCAAGAACAGCTCTCCCGCTGGAGAAGAGTGCCATATTTGATACTGGCATAGACTTCGCCATAACAGCAAGCAGATAACAGCACACAAAAGGAGCAACAGCGGCACCATTTTTCTTCAGGGCAAGGATTCTGATCTGTGAGAGTCCGCTCTTCCAAGTGAAGGCTGCCCTGCCCAGGGCAAGGCTTCCCCACCTAGGAGGAGGGAACTCCTCACAGGGCCAGAGGGGAACAAACTCACTCCCTGGTGAGCCAGTGCAGGCGGCCACAAACCCTTGCAGGCAGCAAAGGAATTCCAACCATACCGCCGCCGCAGCCAAGCCAGCACCTTAGCACCTGCAGGAATCTCACTAAAATTCATTAAAAATAAGAAATAAAACCTAGACAACCTATAAAACAGTCGACAGAGGTTCCAGGTTGGTGGCCCAAAGCGGGCTGGCTATTTTGGGAAAAGCCACTGACTCCAGATGGACCAAAATCCCACCCACTCCTAAGCTCAGTTGCAGCAGCAATAATCTACAGTCTCCAGCCACCTCTTCACACACACACACACACACACACACACACACACACACACACACACACACACACACACACAAAGCAGATCATACTTAAGTCCCCAAGCCTGTAAAGCACAACTTTATTCTGCCTACCCAAACAAGCTGAATTGAGAAACCAAGCAAGCAACAAGGAAAACCGACCACTACAAGCAAATCAAAGACGCCATCAAGGGACTGGAAAGAGGACACAGGAGAGACAGAAGATCCCGCCAAATAAGTTGAAAATACTTTCCCCGCCCCCCTCTCCCCAATTATAAATTTATTTTTGTTTAATTAAAAGTTTTTCTCCTTTTATTTTTTGCATCTATTGTTATTCTCTGTCCGTTTCTTGTTTTTGTTTTCTTTCTTTCTTTCTTTTTTGGTACAATCCTATTCCTTTTTTGTTCTTCCTCATTGCTGTTCTGTTCACAACTGGATACACAGCCTATGGTGTTCACTAGGCTTTTTCCTTAACTGTGTATATACTTAATTCAGAGTATAAATTGATCACCTAATTCTCTACTGAGCAATAGTAGTTTTAGTATTATTACTTCATACATACATAATTGTTCTAATTTTTTATTTTTATGAATATATTTTTTTCTTCTTTCCTTTTAAAAAAATTTTCTTCTCTTTTACTTAGAGTGTAGGTCTTAGTTTTCTTCCCTCTGTTCCTTTCCTTTGCTACATCCTTCTACTCTGATTTTCTCCTTCTATATTTCATTGCATATCTTAATCTTTACTCTAACTTCACCTCAATCCATTTACCATTATTTCTACTCCTTCATCCTCACTTTGCTTTCTTTCTTCCTTTTATTTATTTATTTGCTTTCTTTACTCTGTTGATTAGTAGTAGTCAGTGAGACTGTGCCAACTTGGCTCATGGTGTTTTCCCATTGGCCCAAACCATTTTAAACCTTATAACATACCTACTCACTGATTACAACTGTTTATAATCCCCACTTCCGAAACACAATACACCTTCCCTGACAAAGATAAGCAGAGATAAATAAGGGAATACCTATCTATGATTGGGGACCTCTAAAATTGGTGCAAAGACACAGCGCAGGTATGGATTTTTCTTAAAACTCTGCTCAGTGGTGGTATGGGGCTACTTACATATCCAATAGAAGAGAAATAGAGTGAAATACCTATTTGGATTGTAAACCCTCAAAGACTTCACAACTACAGGGCTCTGAGTTGGTGCTTGTCTTAAAATTGTGTCCTGGTGAGGGAGTGGATATACTTTCATCTCCAAAAAAAGGAGAGATAGTGAAAACACCTATCTTTGAGTGGGAACCTCCAAAGTCTGTGCAACTACAGGGCTCTGGGTTCAGGCTTGCCATAACTAAATACTAAAAACCAAACTCTACCACGCAAACAGATTCAGTAGAGTGTATTCTTGGGTTGCCAGGATAGTTAATATGCACAAATCTCTAGGTGTAATATGACATACTGATTGAATGAAGGTATCAATCATGTCATTTTAATAGAATTTCATAAATTTCAGCATCCTATGATAAGACTGGTAATATAATGTATTTCAATTTAATAAAAGATAAATACAATAAGCCCATGGTTATCATCACTTATGATGAAAATGTGTCATATGCCTAGATATCAGGACTAGGGAGGTGGAGGCAGTAGGATTTAGAATTCAGAACTAGCCTGTGCTACACAAGGGTTCTAAGGTAGTCTGAGTTATGTAGTGAGAACCTGTCTCAAAAGTTTTAAATGTTAAATATGTGTGTAGCTTGGTGGTAGTGTGTTTACCTAGTGGATGCAAGGCCCTAGGCTCAAGTCCAGGCCCTGGATAAAAATTCTGAAAACTTTAAAATTAGGAACAAGATAGCATTATATGTTCTTGGTATTTATATTCAGTGTACTGTGGTAAGTCCTAGTCAGAGCAATTATGCAAGAAGTGAGAAAATAAAAGGCATATAAGTCAGAAAATATGAAGTAGTTTCTGTTTACAGATGACATGATCTTTATATGGATAATTCTAAAGATTCCACAACAAAACTGTTAAAACTAATTAATAGGTACATTAATTGGTAAGACACAGAATTGACATAAAAAATCAGTTATATTTCTATGCACTAAATATGACTATCTATGAATGTGAAATTCCAGTGTTAAATGCCACTAATATCACTTAGGAAACTAAGTCAAACAAGCTGCCACCTCATCCCTGTTAGGATAGATACCATTGAAAAATAAAGAGATAGCAAGCCAGGCATGGTAGTTCATTAAACTACTTGGTATGAGGAAATCAGGATCATGGTTCACAGCTAGCTCTGGATAAATATCAGTGAGAGCCCATATCAACCAATAAGAAACAGCATATAGGAACAAGTTTGTCACTTTAACTATTCAGGAAGTATACATAGGAGTATTGCAGTCTAAGCAAAAAGAACACCCTGTCTCAAAGACAACCAAAACAAGAACTGAATGTATAGCTCAAGTGGTCTAGTACCTTCTCAGAAAGCCTGAGGTACTGAATTCAAACACCAGTACTCCCTCAAAGGAAAAAAAAAGATAAAAGGTGTTGGTGAGTGTGTGGAGAAAGTAGAACCTTTGTATAATATTGGTAGTGAGGTAAATTGTACAGTGATCATGAGAAACAACATGAACAGTTCTTAAACAATCAAAGTGTACATCACAGGATGAAGAAAAGGTAGGATATATACATAACAAAATATTATTCAGCCATAAATAACAACATGGATGCCATTTGCTATATAACATAGTTGAAACTCAAAGGTGTTGTCCTTAATGAAATATGTAGGAAAGAGAATGACAAATGTCATAATCTCACACATGGAATCTAAAAGCATTTAGTGCATAGAAACTCAGTACAATAGTATTTGTTAGCAGTCAGAGGGATGGGAAAAATGGAAAGTATTAGTCAAATGATAGAATTTTAGAAATAAGATGAACAAATTCTGAAGTTCTAATACATGGCATGATGATGATAGTTACCATGTATTACATACATATATTTACTATGATAGTAGGTCTTGAATCAATTGTCTATTATATGCTTAAAAATACATCATGCCTCAAATAAAACTAAACCTAATTTTAAAAATAAAACAATCGAACACCCTAAGAAGTTCTAAGGCCAAATTTTTTAAATTAGAAATATTAAAATATTTGGCCTTAGATGATAGTCATTTTTATTTTTGGAGTATCACCAAAAGAATTTGGCCTGTATGGCCTAGCCTACTTCTTAAGCAGCCAAAATCCTTTGTGTAGAGAAAAGATTAAGAATGCTGACTGTTATACACCCTGAACTAAATGCTAGGTAATTAGTACAGCTAAAACCTGAAAAAGAAAAAGTGGCCTTTTCTAATTCCTCTCTCCACCCCTTCTGACCACAGACTTAACTTCATTATATTCTGTCAAGACTGTGTTTCATCATTCATTTTTATTCTGCCCTGCAGTTTGAATAGTTCTATTTAAACCTTGCCTTCAAAGAACCAACATATTTACATCTTCCCTGCTCTAAAGTGAGCCATACTCTAGTCTTAAATTGCTGAACTTCCTCCCTTCTTTTTGAAACCTGTAGTTATTTCTGTTTTGTCCTATATCTCTTGGATTTTGTTGTTGTTGTTTGCTTTTAGTCCTATCACTGTATTAACCATGGTTTCAAAAACCAGCAGTGAAGTCCTGATTGCTACATCAATTACTGCTGGTGTTGGTAGCCTCAGACTTACTGGGAAGGTATATAGTGCCATGGTAAGTGAGAACTGGAATAGATATTCTGTTTTCACATATTGGCTGGGTGAGTATCTTGAGTGTTTATGAAGTGTTACTTTATAATTTTAAGTCCTATGAAGTAGTCAGAAATAGTTTAATCTCTCTAAGACAGTTGCTGTGAGGATTATACAATACCAGAAAATCAATGTACAATTTTTAGTATTTTATATTTTTTGTAAAAGTGCAAATTTGAGTATTTTTATTGTGTTTGGAAAGCATAGGGACAGAGGTGTTTCAATCAAATCTAGGTGACTGTTAAAAGGTTAAATTGTTAACCCTTCCTACCCCTCCCCATCCCCCCCTCCCAGAAACACTGAGAACTTAACTCTTCTGTCTGTGGATCTGAACTTCTTTGGGAATGGGCTCTTTACCAGATGTGCTTGGGATGTAAATTAACATGTGTTCATATGGTAGGCCAGGTCCTTAACCTGACTGGTGACTGGTGCCTGTTAGAAGAAAGACACATGGTGGAGTATCATATAACCACAGAGGCAGCAATTAGAGAGATGAAGCTTCAGGTGTAGACCCTCACCACTCGAAACTAGAAGTAGGCCAAGCAGCATGTCCCTAAAGCAACAGAGATAGCCTGGCCCACTGACCTCTTTAGACTTTCAGCTTCCAGAATGGAGAGAGAGAACATTTCTGTTGTTTTGAGCCACCCAGGAGGTAGAACTTAGTTAGAGAAGGCATAAGAAATAAATGCAAGAATCAAATGTCAGGTACTTATCAGACATTGGAATTAGAGCTGGTAAGAAGGACAGATTGCCAGCAGAGCTATATTAATGCTTTCCTGAAGAGCCATGTTACAGATCTTGCTGAGTGATTAGTGGGCATTGAAGCATCTATTATGGTAGACAGAGGAACAGGACCCTAGACATGTGCCATTTGAACTTCAAGTTATTAAAGAGAGAGGATTCAGCATAGTACAAAGTAGGGCTTTTCTCAAAGGAAGAAAAATCATCTATCTTTGAATGGAAAGAGATGGTGGCAGTGGGGACATTATTGGAGAGATGAGGTAAATGTTAAATCAGATCTCTCAAAACTTGAAGAGATCTGTGCATTTAACCACTATCAAGGATGTAGTTAAAAGAATACTTTTTTATTAGAAGAGTCCTCCCCATCATCTTTGGAACCAGAAAGGCGGATAAGAAATAGATGTAACAACAGATGTTAAGGTAAAAATAAAGTACAATCCATTTGGCTGTAATTCTTGTTTTGAAAATGTGAATTCATTTCAACATGATTGATGTTTTAGAGTACAATTTGAGCATAATTGGAATTTTACAGTTGCTCATAAACATTTTGTCTATGACAAATGCTAGGTGGTCACTGAAGACTTGCCCAGCAGATACAGGTCAAGTAGTTCTGTACAAGCCACATTATGCACACATGTGTACACAAAAGAGCACATATGCACACATGTGTACACAGTTCAGAATCCATGAGCTACTTCAGTTCACTGTATATATTATAAACTATTTTTTTCTACCTCCTTCTAGTTCCAGATGTCTTCTGCCAATAACAATAACAGTATCTCACAAACTTCAGTTCTTTCCATCTCCTCTCTCATAAACAAATGTCATGTCTTTTCTAGGTAAAATACCACATATCTTGTACCCAGTAGTATATATAACACTGTGCTACCATTTGTAATTAGGTTTGCTTGCTTTCTGTCCTTTCTGTCATATCACCAGCATTGGTGCTATGGTTACCCTCTGCTTCCTGGCCACAATGAGATGGACACCTCAGCTCCACCACATTCTCTTTGTCATGTATGCCTGGTCAAAGCCCGGAAACAAAAGCCATGTGACCATGGATCTGAAACCATAAGTCAGACTAAAACTCGCATCTTTTTAGGTTACTTATCTTAGGCATTTTGTCACAGCACCAAGAAACAAACACAGTTGTTAATTTGAAGTATGTTCAAGCTTTTTGTAATTGTAAAGGTGACAGTTATGTTCATTTGAACTTCATACTCTAAAAGTCAAATTGAATAGTTTGTTATATTAGTAGACTTATCATTTTATTAAGTTTTTACAGAATTATGCACACTAAAGGGCTTCAGAATACATGTAAAACTTCAACAACATAAATTAACTTCTCTATTTTTTCTAAGAGTAGACTATTAATGTAATGTAGACTATGTAGACTATAATGTAATGATGTAGACTATTAATTAGAGAAATTATTTTCCTCTGGCTATTAATAATATGGACATTTTCAGTGAACCATAGTTTAGATGAAACCTACCTGCAAATAAGAGGATGGGTCTATAAAGACAATGCAGCCACTGTATTCAGTAAAAAGTATTACATGTTGAGATTATAGGCTTTTTTAAATGAGGAAACAAACAAAAAAGGAGAAATACATTCAAATGTCAATTTGGAATAAGTAGACCAGAAAACTTTGATCAAAATGCATATGAAAAACAAAAGATAATCAAAACTAAAAGTTTCATCTAGTTGCTATGAAAGCATTTTAGGAAAACAATTCTTTCTTTCTTCCTTCCTTTCTTCCTTCCTTTCCTTCCTTCCTTCTTTCTCTCTTTCCTTCTTTCCTCCTTCCTTCCTTCCTTTTTATTTCTCTGTCTTTCCTTCTCTCCCTTCTCTTCATCCTTCCCTTCCTCCCTCCCTCCCTCCCACTTTTTTCTTCTCTCTCTCTTTTCCTTCCTTCCTTCCTTCCTTCCTTCCTTCCTTCCTTCCTTCCTTCCTTCCTTCCTTCCCCTGCTTTTTTCCCTCTCCCCTTCCCTTGCCCTTCTTTCCCTCCCTCCTTTTCCCTTTCTCTCCCTTCTTCCCCCTTCCCTTCCCTTTCCTTCTCTACTTCCCCTTTTTCTTCCCCTCCCTTCTTCCTCCTGCCCTGCCATCTTTGTGCCTTATGCTTGCCAAGCAACTACTCTACCATCAGCCTATTATTTCTTTCTTTCTTTCTTTCTTTTTTTGAGTCCAGTCGTGGGGCTTGAACTCTGGGCCTGGGCGCTGTCCCTCAGCTCTTCAGCTCAAAGCTCGCGCTCTACCACTTGAGCCACAGCGCCAGTTCCAGCTTTTTTTCTTTTTGCTTATGGGGTGCTGAGGAATCGAACCCAGGGCCTCATGCATGCAAGGCAAGCGCTCTACCACTGAGCTACCTTCCCAGCCCCTTGTTTCTTTTTTTTTCTAAAGTTAGAGACTCAGAAAGATATTTCTAGAGTGTACCCTCTTTACTCAACACATTTAAACACTGATCTGAATGGTCCAGAACCATAAAATAAGAAATAAATGAGTTGACAAGGAAGGGATTCCACAAATGTTAACAATTAGTGTACCACTAAGAATTATGGCTGCAGAAAGCTTTAGGGGCTCATGAAAAGTATTTACATCTCTTTCCTGGAATATTCTGACGCAAACTCTTCTCTAGTAGTTAGCTAGTGGACTTTTCCACTAGGATAAAGGTATGTTGAAGGTATGCTCCTTTGAAGTAAGGTAACATACTACACTTAATCTCAAGAGAAGAAAGAGCTTTGACTTTCTTTACATGCATGGCTTAGTTTTTTCTCTGTGATTTTGCATAAAAATCTCAACCTCAAATGCAGCCACAATTATCCCTCTGTGACTGTTTCCTACATCCTCCGAAATTTGCCAGGCAACCAAGGTTATAAAATATTATTTTAAAAACTTGCCAAACATTTTGTGTTAGTCTAATTTGAGCTCAGTTTTCAAATGAATTTTCAGAGCTGCTTTGGTTGTTTCTGTGATGATTGACACAATTAGATTCTGCATGTTTCTAGCTGTCTCACAGAAAGGGCTAGAGGGGAATACCAGAGTGGAGTTTTGGGGTTGTTGGTAAGATAATTAGATAGTTTAGGTTATCACAGAAAAAGAAGTGATAAACATCAGGCTTTGGGAGGAGTCTCCTGAGATCTGTGAACACTAGTATCACTCTTATAGAAGTCAGCTGAGTGGATGTGACAGTGAGGACATGCTTAAGACTGAGGCTCCATGGAAGTGCACAGCTTTGTCCCTTCAGTGCTATGGAGGGAAGGGTGATGGGTAATTTCTTAAAAGTGCTGCTTATTATATAACAACTGAGGTACATATCTATATCTATATGTAGATATAGATATATACTCAAACTGATTTATAGCATATATTATTTGGTGAAAAATTAGAGGAAATATGTATGCTTTTTTTAAGAAATGTATTATGTGAATATACACATATATCACATATAAATGCACCTATAAAGATATATTTATATGTAAATATGTGTTACATATAAATACACATATATTTTTGATTAAAAACTAAAATTATACATATAATAAACCATATGATAATAAATATGGGATGTGTGAAGGATAGGAGCTAGCTTAAGGGGTTGAGAATCGAAGGAAGATTTTAAAAATAAGTTTTATTTTGCAACTTAACATATACATTTAATGTAATATGATTGAAGTTATTGTATGTACTTCTGAAAAAGGTCAGAATAGATTCTATTTATGTTAAATACAGAAGGATTAGGAAAACTTAGAGCAAGAATGTAATTGAGGAGTAAATATGACCAAATGCATTTATGGGAATAGCACAATGAAACCTCTTTCTTTGTACAATTAATATATACAACTAAAAAAACTTTTAGAATTAATTAAAGATAAATAAGCTCTAAAGGTGAAAGAATATATTGAGACAAACAAGCCTGTGTGTACAGCCGATGTTAACCACATATTCAAAATACAGTTGAAATTACTTTTAGATTCAGTAACTGGACTGTGTAACCTTGTGTTAGTAGTTTGATATGGAGAATCTGAGATTAAACATTGTGTAGTGTGGGATAGATTACATGAGTAGTTGGTTATGTTAATGTCACTGAAGATCACTTGTAACTTTTCCAATTATTTCTGGAAGGCTAACAACTAAAGCTTGTGGACAATCTTTTCCAGGCAAAAAGAAACAGTAAAATAAGCATGTGTTACAGTTCTAACAACAAAAATTATTAAAGAAAAAAGTATTAAATGTGAAAAAACACACCTTGTGATTCTAAAAGCTTTCTTTGATGCAGTACCAATAAACAAAACTACAGAATTTGGATAAAAACCCAGTAATAGTAAAAAAAAAAAAAGACTTTAATACATAAATCGTCAAGACAGGCCAAGTGGATCAAAGGCAAGAAATTATATTAAAAATAACAATGCAATGAATAAGTCAGATTTTTGTTTCTATACCAAATTTTACATCTGGAAAAATAAAGAACATTTACTTTTTAAATCCACAGGGAATTTAAAAAAATTGTGTGTCAATACAAACATTGCAGCTTTCCAGTACAAATGCTCGGGTTTTGCTCTAGCAGGACATGATTGCTAGGTCGAAAAAGCTCCACAAGTTCTTCTGAGCTTCATCGACATCTGAAGTTCACTCACAAAGGAGACAGAATCAATACAGTACATGGGCAGTGCCTGAGCTTTGGGAGAAAACTTAATGACATTTGATACTGAGATTAGTGCAGATCATCCCAGACAGAGTACTTCATAAGCATCCCTGATTATTCTCTGCCAAAGTTATTTAACTATCTGAATATAACTTCCATAAATGTGCCCGTATATTAGTTTTCTATTCTGGATTAGTTTTACCTGAGTGTTTATTTATTTCTAATTCCTAGCTATCTTTTAAGTGTAATATCCATCTTTTTACGGAATTATTGACATTCTTTACAAAGTTTGGGCTCTAGCATCAGAATAAATAAAATTTATGCCCTCAAATTTTCCAAAAAGTAGAAGGACAAGTAAAATGCACTAATACACAACATGACCTTTTCTACCCCATGACTTTTATCCTATTCTTCTAAATGTTTCTTCTGTTACATATTATACCCAGGGAAACTGTGCCAAGTTAATAATTGGACTTTGTTCCAAAAAGTAACTGAGTTTATAATAACTCAGCAAAGTAACCTGGTTGAACCCTGGGTGTTTTGTTATAAAATCCTTGTAATGCCACAAGCTGCATGCTCACGTGGTGGAAATGTTTCTTCGTGCTCCAGACTTTGTTCTTTATCTGCAGGTAACACGGAGGCAAGTGAATATTGTCAATGATTTCCAGGCTGTTAGAGAATCCAGTCATTGCATAAGGCATCTGAACCCTTGTGAATGATGGCTCCTTAGCCAAGATACAGAATGCAAGAGGACAGATTCCTTGTTAGAAGTGATGGACATACACTTAGTGGGTTGAGCTCTGTCAAGTTTCTCCTGTCTCTCCTTACATGCATTTCCTATTTAGGTTAGAGACCAGGGGATAGCAGTATCACTAGTCCTTCAAAGAATAAACATTGCTATACCGAGAATGATGCATTCCTCTTTGTACTTAGGAGGAATTATGGCAGCTAGATCATTACAGGCTTTCATAAATAATTTAAACATGTTGTAACATAGGTCAGTATCTCACTGTATCCATTTATTTCTTCAGGCATATCAGTGTAAATGCAAGATGCATTAATATGCCTTTCTAATGTATATCAGCTTATTTTCTAGAGTTTGACCTTATCTTCTAAAATTTTTATTATTATAAAAGTGAAGTGCAGAGGGGTTATTGTTACATAAGTGAGGTAAAGAATACATTACTTTTTAGACAATGTTACCCCTTCCCTCACTCTCTTCCACTTTTGCCCTCTCATCCCCACCCATGAATTGTATAGTCCATTTTCAACATAGGGACCAGTGAGTACCACTGTTGTATTTGTTCACCCATTGTCCATGCATTTCTGTGCCTCTCCTTACATTCTCAAGGACATTTAAACAAACAAAACAAAAGAAAAACGTTAAAAACCCAACTTCTTGTTTCATTTCTTAGATTTCATTTCAATAAATATTATTTTGTATGATCAGATGTACATAGGCATTGTACCTTTCTGTTCCTCTCCTAAAGGTATCCTGCTTTGGTCTTACTGTATTTGAATGCCTACAGGTCTGTGTAATTTATTATGTACTAGTGTGTTTTAGATCTAGCTTCTGCATATGAGAGAAAACATGTACTGTTTGTCTCTCTGAGCTTGGCCTACTTCACTTAACGTGATTTGCTTTAGGTCTATCCATTTCCCTGAAAATGACATAAAATTATTCTTTCTAATGGTTGTGTAAAATTCTGTTGTGTATAGTTACCATACTTTTTGATAACCTAAGTTATCTCTTGGAGCACTCAATGTCTGAATATACAGCCCTGTACTAGTTATGGTTCTCAGAAAAACATTAATAACAAGATTTGCTATATCTTGTGTATGTGTGTGTGCATGTGTACACATATGTGTGCATGCATGCTGGTCCTAAGGCTTGAACTTGGGAGCTACACACTGTCCTTGAGCTTTGTTGATCAAAACTAGTACTCTAGCACTTCAGCCACAGCTCCACTTATGGCTTTCTGATAGTTAATTAGAGATAAGAGTCTCACACACTTCACTGTCTAGGCTGGCCTTGAACTTGTGATCCTTTCATCTCAACTTCCTGATTAGGTAACATTATGGGTATGAGCCACCAGTATCTGGCTCATAGAGAATTTTATATTAAATAATTCATTAAATTTATAAATTATGGAGTTGCAAGTCCAAAATGTGTAGGGTAGGCTGGCATATTTGAGATGCAAATTCTATCAGAATATCTGCTGGCTTGAAAAAGGTGAATCTTTGTTCTATTAAAACCTTCAACTAATGGATGAAGCCCATGGGCAATTACCCACAATGGTGGGTAATCTAATTTACTCAGTCACCAATATCATCAAAAATCACTTTTATAGCAACATTCAGAATAACCTTTCAATACATATCTGAGACCTGTGAGCCAGCCTGGTTTATATAAAATTAACCATCATAAACAGCCCTGAAAGTGTGTATACACACACACACACACACACACACACACACACACATATCAACAACCAAATGGAGAGGTTTAGAGGGTGTGGGGTTACTTTATATACCAGAATATGTCTTAGAACCAAGATGAGGGAAATGGTGGCTACTTGATGATTATTCAAGTTCTCTGTCCTCAATAAATTAATGTCCACTGCATGGAGCTTTACCTCTACCCAACTAACCCAAGTCCCCAGTAACTCTCTAGAAAGAGTTTCTAGGATGTTCTGGGTGAAGGGAGGCAGATTGTGTTTCTTCAGCTCATTGTGTAGCATCCTTCAGCTATGAGCATAAGGATCACCATCTTATGTCCTGTCACATCCTCTATGATTTGCAATTAGCTAAGCTTCAAGTGGATGTGTTTTCATTCTGGGTTTATTAACTTGCAGGAGTAAAGAAAGTGTGGCTAGGGCTGGGAAGCTGGCTCAGTGGTAGAGTGTTTGCCTCGCATACATGAGGCCCTGGTTTTGATTCCTCAGCACCACATGAAACAGAAAAAAAAGCCAGAAATGGCACTGTGGCTCATTTTGGTAGAGCATTAGCCTTGACCTAAAGAGCTGAGGGACAGAGCCCAGGCCCAGAATTCAAGCCCCAAGAATGACAAAAAAAGTGTGGCTATAACCCTAATCTTCTAAAAACACTTGGCTATATTTTATGGAGCAAGTTTTTATAGTTCATTATTATATTACTGAAATTCCTAATATATCAGGTAATATGAGCATAATTTGCCTTCATATTAAACTTTCCACCTTTTTTAAAAAATGTTACTCCATCAGTGATTCCCCATAGAATTTGAATGAGTGATTGTTAATACTAATTTTCCACTTGATTAGAAGGGAGCTGCTGAGAGATGAGTTAAAGATTCTTCCAGGTGTGTTTGTGAGGGTGTTTCCCTCACAGGGATTGACTAAGGGAAGACTTACCTGAGAATTAGTAGCAGTATTCCATAGGCTGGAGCCTGGATAGAATAAAAGAGGAAAAAGAGAAGTTCTGCTAGCATAGGCATTCCTTCTCTCTGCTTCATGACCACCATGAGGTGAGCAACATTTTCTTCCATAGAATCCCATAACCATAATGTTCATCCTCACTTTGGGCCCAAAGAAACAGAGCCAGGCATAATCTCTGAGATCAGATGGAAACCTCTGAAACGATACCCAAAATCAAACCTTTCCACTTTTTAAAACGTTACTACAGAGGGGACGTCTGGAGAACACAGAAAATGAGATCATTGCTATGATTTAACCTGACCACATGGCTCTTAAGCCATTGTAGGAAGACTGAGCTAGAGAAGCCCTAGAATGCTGTAAGCACAGCTCAGTGGGTGATTCTGGAGGGTTTTCAGAAGACCAGAATGCCAGTAGAAGTATGGACTCTGAAGCCTAGTTTCCTGAATTTTCTTATGGGAATGAGATTCTTCTGGGAATTAGCCCAGAGACCATTTTGTTTCATGCTGGAAAAGAACTTGTGTACATCTTATCAATGTCCTGCAACTTTGCAGGAAGCTGAATTTAAAAGTGACTGGACTAATTTACCTGGTGAAGGAAATTTCTAATCAGTCTAGCATCCAAGTTGTGATATAGCTATGCTAGTGTCTTTTAGCCAAATTTATAGTGAAAATTTGGAGCAAAAAACAGATCAGAAGACTTAAGAAAATTGTGATTTGATCATAAAGACCATGGAAAATGGAGACTAAGGAAGGCATGATTTGTAAAGAAATTAATGCCATTAAAAGTCAAGTATTTTACCTCAACACAATAGGAAAGATTACCCCTGCCAAATGGAAGTGGCCAACCCTCACAAAATATAGGTATAAAGGTATGAAAGAGCAAAAGGGAACGACTTCAGGACACCTAACTCCAAGACACCTTGCTTGTACAAGGCTGCCTATGAAGTTGTTTTCCCAGAATTGATTCTATCATGATAGGTGTTTAGGCACTCAGAGATCCCTACAGCTATAATCTGGGGGGATCCTAGTTACTGTTTGGCTGGTGGCTAGTTTGGTATTTTGCACATAATGCAGATTTTGAAAGCATTCAGGACATAAGAATTATGGGATCATGGAGGCTGCTACCCAGACTTCAAAGGAAAGCCTGGGAGGGCAGACAATGTGTGACAAGGATGGAGTTCCTGTAGACAGTCCCTGAGAGGGTAATGTGTGAATCTGAGAGGGTGGACCCTCAACTGCAGTTGAGATTCCAGAAAGTCAGAGATGTCAACAATAACGAACAAAGAATTACAGGCAATGAGTGGAGACAACTCAAGAGAGAGGACATGTGGGATACAAACAGCCATGCCACAGAGGAAGAGTTGTTCAGTCCTGTTGAAGCTCATAGCATGTTATCTCATGCACCAAATGCCTAGGAGATTAATAAGGCATACCTCTGGTATGTCTGTGAAGGTCTTTCCAGGCAGTTATAAGGGGAAAATATGGCATGAATATAGGCAGTCCAATCCCATAGGTTGGGGACCCAGGTAGAATAAAAGGAAAATGGAGATAGCTCATTGGTGCGGCATTTTATCTTTGCTTTCTGACCACTGTTGTATGATGAGCAGCCATTTCTGCTACCATAATGCTCAGCTTATCTCAGTCCCAGAGTAATGGAGACAGCTAGGTGATCACTAAAGCTTCTGAGTCAAATCTTTCTTTAAGTTGTTCTGTCAGGGATTTTGTCTCAGGGATGTAGAGACTAACATAGGGTCTGATGAATGGGTACTGGAAAGCAACTCGAATTGCTTTTTTCTTTATTCTTTTCTTCAGGAAGCTGCTCATTTTACCTCAATGAGCCTCACTGAGTCATCTAAATTTGTAATTATATATGTCTTCCAGAATCACCTATCATGTAGCATAAACAATGAATTATATGTGTGTTTGTGGGTATGTGTATATATGTATGTATCTATCTATTTATTTTTCTGCTGGTACTGGTGCTTGAACTCAGGATCTAGGCACTGTCTCTTAGCTACTTTTTTTCAAGGCTAGCATTCTACTGCTTGAGCCATACTTTCCCTTCTGACTTTTTATTGGTTACCTGGAGATAGAGTCTCATGGACTTTCCTTCCTGAAGTGGCTTCAAATCATGATCTTCAGATCTCAGCCTTCTGTTCAGCTAGGATTACAGGCATAAGCCATCAGCACCCAGCTAATAGTTATAATGCTAATGGATATGAGATACCCATTCCGTTAAAAGATCTAATTCTAGTAAATATTTAACTAAGTCAGTATGTATCTAAGTGATTTAAGTTGGTACTTTAACCTTCATTATTTAAGACTTTTACTGTATTTCCTTGTCTCTCTTTCTAAAATCTGGGCAATATTATTTGCTTTCTTCATCGCCTTTATCTAGAACAAGTATAGGTTAATGCAAGATTGAATTTTATTTTATTAACTTGTATATCTTTCTAAAGTTTAGGTATACATACAGCTTAGGTATGCATAAACCCTTACATTGTCATAAGTAAACAAATCATAGTGTTGTATCTGCATTCCCTTTCTTCATTCTGCAATGTTCAACTTGGATCAGTATCAGTGAGATTTATATATGTGCTTCCAAAAGAGGCCTAAGTCTCAAGTCTATCAAAATAGCCTGGTGATATGGCATCTACAATAGGAGTTCAGTGGACATCATGGAGTCTACTGCTGTCATCTGAATAATGGAAAAGTCAGATCTATGCAGTGTGTAAGTAGTCGATGTCTGCATTATTCATAAAAGCCTTACACTCTGTATTTATTTCAGTTTTATGTCGGAAGTGCATGCTTACATAAAGATGACTATTTAACAATCGTTGTACTGTAAAAGAAATAAGAATTATTTTGCATTTGGTAGCTTTGCTAAAAAAAACAATGGCACTATCTCCTAGGGCATTGCGTATACAACATACCCTAAGCCCAGGGATGACATGAATGTCATTTATAATGCTTAGGTCAGTGTTGAAAAGTAGGTAGCAACTTGTGCTATACTACTTAAGGTGGGAATGAGAAAGTCATTTGTGATGCAGTGTGATCATGAGAGCATTTTCTTCTGAAGTACAGTGTTGAAGGAAAAGCTGAAAAATGTTTGACAGTATTCCAGTTGGCAGGCGGTATCGTTTTAATAAGTCAATACTGCTGAGAGTTCTGTGAAAGAGAAATCTGGATGAAAGCTCAGAGCAAAGAACACTTTTTGCTGCTCTTAAACAGAGGGTGCACATGTGTTTGGAACACATGTATGAGCAACCTTTTAGAATAATGCATATACCTGAACATATGTTCTAGGAAATGTCATTAAAACCCTTGCCACAGCTTTTGGAAAGAAACATAATTTACATATGGCACCAGCATGAATTTGTACTTATTTTGGAATAAAAAATGACACTAAGCAATATTTTTAAATGTCTTGCATACTGGAAAAGACTTGCTTCTCATAAAGCAATCAGTGGTGGAAGATGGGGCTTAGCTGGATTTGTTGATCTCAATACCAAGACTTTAAAAAATACTGTCTCTGAATATTTGGAGTAGTTGGACTTTTCCTTTGGCCAATCATTTTCTTACATGCAGTCACTGTATAAATAGATCTTAAAGTCCACCTTTACTTATTCATTACTGTAATTATTTTAATTACTTTAATTATTTTAATAATTAAATAATTACTTTAATTATTCATTACTGAATTTGAGTGTCAAAGCGCAGTTCCCAGTGACCATTTAAATTCCTTTCATAAACATTAAGTCCCTTGAAATTTACCATACACTGAATTATTTTTTTCTTCTACTGGGTAGTTGATAATTGCTAAATATTGTTCCAAGTTAGTTCCACCAAAATCTATGAGTGTCCTTTGTAGAAAGATAAATTTCACATGATGGCAACAAGTGAAATGTGATGCTCACTCTTCTGGTGAGGAGAATCTAGGCATGCTGGCATTGGTTCTGGGGCTAGGCCTGAGTAAGCACTGGAGAAGAGGATGGATTTGCCCAGGGTGATATAGAAGAGTCTTAATTGCAGCTCACCACAGTTGATCATAGAAAGGACTTGCAGGCACCAGTGGCTTGCACCTGTAATTCTAGCTACTCAGGGGGCTGAGCTCTAAGGACTATGATTTGAAGCCAGCGTGGGCAGGAAAATCCATGAGACTCTTTACCTCCAATTAACCACCCAAAAAATGGAAATGGAGCTGTGCCTCAAAGCACTAGAATGCTAGCCTTGAGCAAAGAAAGCTCAGGGACAGTAGCTAGGCCCTGAGTTCAAGCCCCACAAGCACCACTAGCTTTTGGAAGAATCTGTCAGCAGGCCAAATGTTCATTTGTTCCAAATGTAAGAGGTTTGAAACATATGCTTAGAATCAAACACAAAGTGGTAATCTGTGGGTACTGTGAAGTGTTCAGAGATAAATGTGAATACAATATGGAGTTCTTTTTTAAATTTTGACTGATACAAGGGCTTGAACCCAGGCCCTCGGTCTCTTGCTTGTCTTTCTCACTCAAGGCCAGTTCTCTACCATTCAAGGTACACCCCCATTTCTAGCTTTTTGCTAGTTATTGGAAGAGAAGAGTCTCTCTCAGATTTGTCTTCCAGATCTGGCTTCAAACAATGATTCTCAGATCCCATGCTTCTGAGTAGGTAGGATTATAGACATGAGCCCCTAGGGCCTGATAAATAGTGAGTTCTTATTATAGATTTCAAAGTTTAGATAGGCCAGTAATTTGTTTTTAATGGTTAAATACAGGGATTCAAATGGCTGTTGTGAGACATAATCTCCACAGTTTGCAGATTTTAATTCAAGTTTATTCCTTGATCTTGACATTTTTACTTTTTCAATGAACTCAGGATTGTAAAAATAAATTGAAATTGATAACTCATAACTTATTTCCTTCCTTCCTACTCTTCTGCAAAGTTTAAGTTCTAATTATTCCTCATCAAAGGCCAAAGACTCCACCTAGAGTGGAAATAGCTATTATAATTAAATGAGAACAGTTTATAAATGGACATTCCTTTTGGAACAGTTTCAGTATCCTTTTTGCTACAGCTTGTTGATACACAGCAGACACAATCATACCATATCAGTTCTGAGTAAAACATAAAGATATCATTAATACAAACAGAAATGTGTACGTTAGCTATTTTCACTTTAAAAATGTGTATGTTGCTTGTTAAGAAATGTACTCATTATCTTACCCATGTAATTGTAACCCCTCTGTACAGTATGTTCACAATAAAAAAAATGTGTATGTTCTCAGGAGGCTGCGATCTGAGGATTATAGTTCAAAGCCATCCTGGGCAGGTAATCTGAGACTCTTATCTTCAATTAATCACAAAAAAATTGGAAGTAGAGCTGTGGCTCAAGTAGTTGAGTGCAAGCTTTGAGCAAAAATGCCCAGGGACAGTTCCTATGCTCTGAGTTCAAGTTTCAGGACTAGCACAAAAATATGCAAATGTTTTGCCAGCTGTTTCAATCTAAGCATACCATATATACATTTATGTCTAAATATCTCATCCACATGTATGACTTTTCAATGTGAATTTTACAAAGACCTAAAATGTTGTTTAAATTTATTATAAATGTTTATTTCTGATTTTTTCTTTCTGTACTGGTCCTGGGGCTTGAACTTGGGGCCTGGGCACTGTCCTTGAGCTTTTATGCTCAAGGCTAGCTCTCTACCACTTGAGCCACAGCTTCACTTCCAGGTTTCTTCTGGTTAAGTAGACCTAAGAGTCTCACAGACCTTCCTGCACTGGCAGGCTTTGAACCATGATCCTCAGATTTCAGCCTCCCAAGTAGCAAGGATTACAGGTGTGAGCCATCAATATCCAGTTTCCAATTCTGTTTTCCTTTGCTTCATAAGCATAAGCATATGTTAATTTTACCTTTTGAAATTCTACTAGTATTCAAGCTCATGTCTCATGTATAAGTGGATTCTCATTTATGTGATTCTAGAACTCTTTCCCTTTCTTTGTCTCTCTGTTTCCTCTCTCTCTCTCTCTCTCTCCCTCTCTCTGATCTCAGGTATCTACTGAATTAGAAATTAAGGAAGTAGGAGTGTTATTTCCAACAATCCTCCTAAGACTCATACAACTCTCTGATATAGTAATTTCTACTTCTTCACCAACTAGGGTAATTCAGTCTCCCTATTCTATGTAGTCAACACAGTTTATTGGTATTAACATTTCTGTGCCACAAGTCAAAATTGAGTTTTTAACTCTCATTATCTGTGAGAATCTTCTTGAGAGTAATGAAGAGAGTCATTCAGGGGAAACCTAGTACAGTCCAACCTTCATGGCTTGTGAGCCAGGCAGATGAGTTACAGTTCAAGCATGACAGTGAAGCCTCAGGCATTGAACTCTAATCACACTTAAATTCTCCCAGGACTTCCTAAGTCAAGTAACCACAGGCAATCACAACAATACCTACTGGGCTTCTGTGGAATACTCCCAGTCTCCTTTGGCTAGATTCAGAGTGTATTACTTGACAATGGCCAACTAGGCTAGGAAAGGAATTCTGGTCTTAAGTTTGTCACATTAACTTGGGGGAAGAGTTCCACTATCATCTCCCAGACTCCAGAGATACAGCTGATCAATGCCTGACTGTGCCCTCTCCTCGGGAGAATTGTGCTGCCTTCTCCTTCTTGACAAGCTGGCGATCTGGTTCAGAAGGGTTTCTATTACACTCATTTACTCTAACTTTTGCATCACCATGACTATATGTTGAAATGTGCTATAGCCTGCTGTCAGCACTTAGAAAAATGGTCAACTTTGCCTGTAATTCAAATAGAAATTACACTGCCTGGAAAAACCAGGCCACTGCTACAGACCAAAAGAGTTGTTGAAGGAATATTGTTAGCTTACCCAGAAAAAGATGGGAAAATACTCAACAAACTTTCCCATTCTGCAAAGGTAAAGGACATTTTAGATGTTATCAGTTTTAACATTGCTTTATCACTTGCTCTTGCAAATATGACCTAATTCCATGGAGAGCTCTAGAATATTGGCAAGACTTCAGATGCAGTCCTGTGCAAACTTTTGTTCAAAAAGAGGCCCAGACTGTCTCCATACATGAGTGACCATGTAGGACATGCACAGTTTGAAAGGATGACTCAAGAATCTATCTGATGAACACCTATGACACATAGAAGTTTACTCTTCCTGTTTTGTTTCTTTTCCTCTGTAGTAAGTCCTGGTCTTGGGACAAACTGTCCTCATGGTTTTATGTGACATAGGCTTGAGAGGACATAGGTTATGAAACCTAATCTTGAGTTCAAGTCCCTGTTCTGAAACTTAAGGTCTCTAGGGCTTGGAGAAAATGATATAACTTCTCAGAAGCTCTGTTTGTATCTTATTCTAAAGAGAACTGTGTGTACCTCATTGTGTTCCTGAGAAGATTTTCAATAGCTTCCATGAAGTATTTGTAGAGGATTCCTTCCCTTCATAATTATATCTTGTACTTTAATTGGCATTAGACTAGATATACATCTTGAGAGTGTATTTTGCGAGAGGTACTGGCTATAGAATGCACTTTCCTAGTGTGTTGGTTACTTACACTCTTTCTATTGGTAGATTGTTTAAGCTGACATCAGTTGCCTAGCTAGTTTGCTTTGGCCATTTTATTTCTGTTTTTAGAATGTTTACCATGGATCACAAAATAATAGTGCCCATTAAAAAAAGTGGAAGAACTCTTTTCAAAATGTTTTTATAGCATGCTTGTTGAGTGACTCTTAGTCTTAGAAAAACCACTTTACAAGTTGGAATCAAGCTTTAAAATACTCTTCTTTTTAAAATGATGGAAATATATATTACTTTGATATGGTAGTGACTTCATGGGTGTAAACTATATTCTTAGTGATATACGGTTGTATGTATCAATTATATATCAATAAAAGTTGTTAAAGTAAAATGTGTGGGGGATTCTCAAAATGGTGGCCTGCACAGAGGCACTAGTTTCCGCATATCTCCAGAAAACTGAAATAAAACTGCACTTATATGGTCAAGAAAAGTGAGGCAAGCAAGGAAGCTAGGAACAGGTACCAGCAAAAGTCTAGTTAGAAAGTGGCTATAGGGGCTCGGAATGTGGCTGAGTGGTAGAATGCTTGCCTCTCATGCATAAACCCTGGGTTTGATTCCTCAGTACCACATAAACAGAAAAGGCCAGAAGTGGCGCTGTGGCTCAGGTGGTAGAGTGCTAGGCTTGAGCAAATGAAGCTCAGGGGCAGTGCCCTGAGTTCAAGCCCCAGGACTGGCAAGAAAGACAAAAACAAAAAGAAAGTGGTTATAGAAACTCAACATCATCAAACTTTCAGTTTTTATAAGAAAAAAAAGGTAAACTTAAGTTGAAATCCACTCAACAGTAATGGGACATGATCTGTTCTCCCCACCCCTAACTTTTACAAGTTTCTTTTTTTCTCTTTGTTGGTTTGGATCTGTTTTCCCTTTCTTTTTCTCTTTTTCCTCTCTTCTTTTGTCTTTGGACATCCACAAACTTCTGCACAACTACCTAGGACATTGTACAGAAACAGAAATAGAATGGCTGCTGTGTACCTGTTTGAGGTCAAATCAATCCTGCAGACAACTGTGGACACAGTGCTGCCCAGCTTAACATAAAAACAGGCCTTTTTTTGTATTGTGAAAATACTGTACAGAGGGGTTACAATTACATGGGCAAGATAATGAGTACATTTCTTATCAAGCATTGTAGCCTCCTCCTTTGTTTCCCCTTCCCATCCCTTCCCATCCTCTCCCCAGCCCCCAATCCTTCCCCCACTCCCCACACCAAAGTTGGTAAGTTCGTTTTCGACATAACAACTTGTACATCTCATTATTGCAATGGGTCCACCTGTATCCCTATTTAAACGATTTGTTGTTCTGCTTCCCCTCCACAAATTATACTGACATCAAATACAGTGAAAGTAGGAGGAAAACAAGACTTTCTTAAGCCCACCAAAAACCTTCAGAGAAACAGCTAGGATAAGAATCCACTCATCTTTCCTTAGGCTTGTGAGTTGGAGTGTAGCTGACATGGCTACAAACAACATAAAAGAGATAAAAGCTTACATGCCTGTAACTAGAGCATAGCATTTTGTGCTTCAGACAAATTCAACCTTTTCCCAAACCAAAGTCAGATGGACTTCAAGTACAGATTTTGAAGGCTGCATCTTTGCTCAAGCCCAAAAGAAGAGTATCAGTGGCTAAAGAGTTGCATTTGGGGTCCATGTTCTTGTTCCAACCCAAAAGAAGCTCAGAAAGTCAGCAGCCAGCACACATAATCTAGTGATAGGAGCTCTTTACTCTGCACCCTCCAAAAGAAACATTAAACTGAAAGCTCAGGTGAAGAGAAGAAAAGCTTACCAGGAAGAAACCAGAGTAACCAGTGGATGTCCAGAGCTGGGCAAGGTGCAAAGTGTGGGCTATGAAAATGACAGAGTACTTATCTACCATGTCTCTGAGATCCTGTTACTAACCACCAAAGCACAAATGGCTACCTGATATTCTTGAATAAGGGAGAATAATTCAACTCCAGAGAGCTGCTGCTGATACACAGGATCTTCCTTACCTTACTCTATCAGCTGAGCATCCCCGATATCGGAGAGTATGGATATTGAAGAAGAACATAGTTTTGTTGATGAACTCCAGCAGACATACATTCTTCTCCTCAAGGAAGATAAAATGACTTAAAAAAACTTTTAAAATTCTTTTATCTCTGTTACACATTGTCATTTTTCTTTATTTTTCTTTTACTTATCCTATCTCCCACTTTCAAACATTTACCTTTTCATATTAACTTTTCTATCTTTCTTCAATCCCTAACGATTACTCCCTTGTCCACAATTTATCTATATCCTTCACACTAGTGTTTTGTGTACCTGCAATCTCACATATTCTCCCTCTCTCCCCATCTTTCTTCTTTACAGCTTCTCTCACTCTTCTTATTTTTTACTAGCTAATTTTTTTTTTGTTGGTCATGGGGCTTGAACCCTGTGCCCAGGTGCTGTCCCTTAGCTCTTCAGCTCAAGGCGAGTGACCTACCACTTGGGCCACAGCACCACTTCCAGTTTTCTGATGGTTTATTGGAGATAAGAGTCTCACGGTCTTTCCTACCCTGGTTGGCTTTGGACTGTGATCTCAGATCTCAGCCTCTTGAGTAGCTAGCATTATAGGCATGAGCCACTGAAGCCCAGCTCACTATCTAATTTTTAACTCCTACAGAAATTTTATTTTCCTAATCCCTTATTATGTCATGTAAGAATGTTAGCTTTCTTTATATACATGATTGGTTGTATTAATAATGATGCCAAGGCTAGGTAGGAAGGTGGCTCAGTGGTAGAGCACTTGCCTCGCATGCATGAGGCCCTGGGTTCGATTCCTCAGCACCACATAAGCAGAAAAAGCCAGAAGTGGTGCTGTGGCTCAAGTGGTAGACCTCTAGCCTTGAGCTGAAGAGCTGAGGACAGTGCCCAGGCCCAGAGTTCAGGCCATTTGTATTTTATTTTATATAACTATTTACTTTGGAATTGAATTGGAGAATTTGTTATTTTTAAGTTATACACACAGACCAATGATAAGAAATGATTTATCAACCTAGTCAATTCCTAATTCTGCCACAGCATAGGAAATAATTCAGCAAGAAGATATCAGACAACTATAATCCCAAACCACAAATTGACTTCAAGTTCGAAAATCTCAACATGCAACAGACATAGTAAAAAAACAAGAAGGCAATATGACACCCCTAAAATTCAATTCAAACAAAGGATCAGGATGATTGTGAAGAGGATAATATATCAAATATTGAGCTCAAAGGAATGATGACAATAAGGATCACTGAGAGGAGAGAAGATACATATAAACAACTCAATGAAATTGAAGAGAATACAGGTAAACTAAGTAAAATCAAAGTCAAATGCACATAAACAGCTGAGTGGACTCAAAGAGGATACAAATAAATAACTAAAGATAATGAAGAAGTCAATACATGGAAAAGGGACTAAGTAAAATACAGAAATCCTGAGGGGGAAAAAATCCTGGATCCTAGAGATAAAAAATGTAGTTGAAAGCCTCTCCAGCAGAGTAAATGACATAGAAGGAAAAATTTCAAAACTTGAACATAAGAGAGACATTAAAAAAAGCAGAAGACAAAAGATATTAAAGAAGTTTGTAAGGAATTTTGAAGAACTTAACAACTTTTTAAAAGACAAAATGTATGAATCATACACATAAAAACTGTTAGATAAAGGCATAGGAATCATAATAAAGTACTATCTGAAAAGTTAATGAGAAGGAGTAGCCCATCTAGACAGAGGAGGCTTGTAGAATATTCAACAGACAAGGTAAGAATACAGGTAAACAATTGATATATCTTCATGATAGATTTTTCCCTTTATTTTTATAAAGCAACATATTTTGTCTGTCTTCTGACTAATTTTATAATTAAATATTTTATAATTAAAATACTATGCTCAGAAAATGAAAAAAGAAAACCAAAAGATGCAAAAGAGAAATGTCATATGACTTACATGATAAATGCATCCGAAAAGCAGCAGTTCTTTCAACAAAATCCTTAAAAGCAAGAAAGATTGAATTGCTGAATTTTAAGTGCTGAAAATTAGTATCTACCAATAGAGAGTACTGAACCTAATGAAGTTAGCATTCATAATTAAAAACAAATAAAATTCCCCATAAGAAAGAAAAACTAAAACAATTTATGACCAAGTAACTCAATATGGCTGAAGATATTTTTTAAAAGTCTTGCAAAAAGAAGAAGAGGAAGAAGACCAATACAAACAGGAAAACAAGAAAGAAAATAAATTTCACTAGATGAAAAGATAAGCAAAGAAGTCGAAGAAATTACCACATGCCTTTCAATTTTAACCTTCAATTGACTCAATTATTTAATCTGAAGACATAGAATTATTTGTTGGGTCAAATGGTAAGATCCAACCATCTGTTGCTTTACAAGAAGTGCATCTAGTAAGATATTTTTTATCAGTAGATAAAAATAAATACTGGCTTAGAGAAAGATCTCCCAAGTGAATGGACTGCAAAAACAAGCAGGAATAGCTATATTCATATCTGATAAAGAAAACTTCAAACTAGTCAGAAGACAGACAAAGTATGTCACTTTATATTAATAAAGGGAAAAGTCTATCATGAAGATATAACAATTATTTATATCTATGTAACAAATATCATATACCCAAATTTGCTAAGTGCTATTGGACTTTAAAAACACAGACTCTCAAAAATAAATAAAAATAAAAACACAGACTCTCAACACAGTCATATAATAGGAGAATTCAGAACCCACATGCTCACCAATAGCTGCATTATCCAGATTAAAAAAAAATAGTAAAGAAACACCAGAATTAAATTACACTGTAAGCCAAACTGACGTGACAAACATCTAGAGTATTTTATTGAACAGCTGTACAACATGTATTCTTCTCACCAACCCATGGTACAGTCTCTAAAATAGATAATATATAGAATATAAAGTAAATCTTTGCAGAACAAGAAAATTGAAATGACTACCTGTATGCAATAACACTATACTGGTATAAAATTAGAACAGCTAAAGATACTACAGAAAATATGAAAAATGTAGTGACCAAACAATACATTGTTGAATGATGAGTGTGTCACTAAAGAAATAAAAGAAAAAATTAAAAATTTCCTGAAATCTAATTAAAATCTAATTAAAATGAAAGCACAACTTATCAGAACCATTGGGACATAGCAAAGACAGAACAAAGAAGGAAGTTTATAGCTATAAGTTCCCACATAAAAAGCAAAACAAAACAAAAATACAAAGAGATCATAGCAAAATGGCCTAATGGTATATCTCAGGCTCCTAGTAATACAAGACTTAGCCAAACTCCAAACTATCAGATTTCAAAGAAATAATAAATAGTAGGGTAGAAATCAATGAAATGGAGTCTAAAAGAACTAGTCAATGAATAAAGGAAACAAAAAGTTGATTCTTAGAAAAGATAAGGATAAACCCTTAGCCAATCTGACTTAAAAAGAGGATGGAAATAATCCAAATAAATAAAATTAGAGATGAAAATGTACCCATTTGTATTCCATGACAAATCAAAGTGTAATCCAGAAAGAAGGGCAAGAAGAAATACTGTACTTTGCAAATTTACAATCAAATAAACTGGAATATGTACAAGAAATTAATACAATTCTAGATGCACCTGACCTACCAAAAGTGACTCAATAGATCTGTGACTACCAATGATATTGCAATAATAATAATAAACTCCTTTTAAAAAAGGAAAGCTGAGTTCTAGATAGATTCATGACTGAATTCTACCAGACCTTCAAAATACGGAAAATACCAATGTACTATAAGTTCTATTTCTATTCCATGAAATAAAAAAGGAAGGAATGTTAGAAAAGTCATTATATGAAGTCAGTATCTCACTTATTCCAAAACCAGAAAACCAGAGAGAGAGAATATCAATTAGTTTGATGAATGTAGACACAAAAATTCTGAATAAATACTTGCAAATGTAATTCAACAATACATCAAAATGATTGTACACAATGAAAAAATTGGTTTTACTGCAGATAGGAAAGATTGGTTCAGCATATGTAAATCAATTCATGTGATATAGCACATAAATGGAATCAAAGATAAGAATCACATGATAATCTCAATTGATGCTGAAAAAGCCTTAGATAAAATTCATCATCCTTTGGAATAGGAGAAACCCTAGGGCTCCTTGGCTCAGGCCGAAATTTTCTGAATAGAGACCCAGAAACACAACAAAAAGGTTGGACAAATGGGATTGAATAAAGTTGCAGAGCTTCTACAGGGCAAATGACATAGCTAGCAAGATCAATAGAAAGCCCACGGATTGGGAGAAGATCTTTACTAGCCATACAACGGACAAGGGTCTCATATCTAAAATATACTTGGAACTCAAAAAATTAAACCCCCCAACAACAAATCCTCAAAGAAACAACTGCCCAATAAATAAGTGGGCGAAAGACTTAAAGAGAAACTTCTCTGAAGATGAAAGAAGGATGGCCAATAAACACATGAAGAAATGTTCAACATCCCTAGCCATAAAAGAAATGCAAATCAAAACAACATTGAGATATCACCTCACCCCAGTTAGAATGGCAAAAATCAAGAATTCTAACAATAACTGATGCTGGAGGGGATGTGGACAGAAAGGAACCTTATTTCATTGTTGGTGGGAATGTAAACTTGTTCAACCACTTTGGAAAGCAGTATGAAGGTTCCTCAAAAGACTTCACATAGAACTCCCCTATGACCCAGCAATACCACTTTTGGGCATTTACCCAAATGCTTACAAACAAGACCACACTAAAGCTACCAGCACAACTATGTTCATTGCAGCATTATTTACCATAGCTAAGATATGGAACCAACCCAGATGCCCCTCAGTAGATGAATGGATCAAGAAAATGTGGTATATATACACAATGGAATTCTATGCCTCCATCAGAAAGAATGACATTGCCCCATTTGTTAGGAAATGGAAAAACTTGGAAAAAATTATATTAAGTGAAGTAAGCCAGGCCCAAAGAAACATAGGTCCCATGTTTTCCCTTATTTGTAATATCTAGTATATGTATGAGTCAAGCGGAAAAGGTCAGATAATGTGATGTCAGGAAAATGAACCGTTAGATGTGTATTTTAATGTTTTTTTCTTTCATGCATGTGCTTCTAATGCATTTATAAGATTATCTCTTTGTTGCTTTGTAGGTCCCTCCCCCACAGTATAACCCCTGCTTTCACTATATTTGATGTCAGTATAACTTGTGGAGGAGATGGGGAAAAACCAGTTGTTTAAGGACACAGGTGGACCTGTTGCAACAATGAGAAGTACAAGTTGTCATGTCCAAAACGAGCTTTACAACGTCGGTGGGGGGGGGAAAGAGGGGGGAAGGAGAAGGATTGGGATTGGGGGGGAGGGGGGAGGCTGGGAAGGGATTGAAGGGTAAACAAAGGAGGAGGCTGCAATGCTTGGTAAGAAATGTACGCATTATCCTGCCCATGTAATTGTAACTCCTCTGTACAGTATGTTCACAAATAAAATAAAATTAAATTAAAAAACATTCATCATCCTTTTTGATAAAAATCTCTGAATAGATGTAGTATACCTCAATATAATAAGAAAAATCAGCAAACCTTTATCAAACATCATACTAAATGCAAAACACATGAAATCTCCTGAAGTCAGTAAAAAGACCTTTAACTTTTGGAAACTTTTTTATTTGAACAAAATGAAACTGCATGTGTGTCTGTGTAAGTATGATAAGCAGATAGACAGACAGACAGTCACAGAGAGAAAAAACAATCGCAGGTCAGTATTTTAGATTTTAAAAAGTGGTGTCTGCACTATGTCTTATTTGCTACTGTCAATCTTTTCTCAGAAAGAGAGCTCATATTTGGCTCAGTTGTAGCTAATTATTATAATGGGGATTAACTTATGTCTAGACATGCACATTTTGTCTTTGCTTCTTAGGATCTTATTACTTCAGAATTTTTAATACAACATGAATATGAAAGGATAACATACTGGTTCCTCCCAGTGTGACCATAGCACCACTTACAATCCCATTGTCTGCTAGCTGTGTGATGACTGCTGAGCTCTGAGTCTGCTCTTTCACAGGTGTAAATGTGAAACCTTGGGGGATGTAGCTTACAAGCAAGGTAGAGGCTTAAAAATTAAATACTGCTGCTCCAATTATAAACAGTTGCAATGAACAAAAGGGGAATAGTATTTAATAGAGACTATGAGTATATGGAGATTTCTTGGATGAACTAAAATTTTGAAACTTGTTTTCTAAAAAGTATAAAGAAGCATGCTAAAAAGCTTTCAGGACGGGTCACTATAAGGTAGGAAAGACTTATACAACAAGAGGTATGTGGAAATTACTAGTAGCCACTGAAAACAAAGAGAGATTTAATATAGGGAGCTATTTCCTGAATGGGTCTAATAGATTATGTGAAGAAAAGGTAGGAAAAGGTACTGAATACAGATTAGAACTTCAATAAATAGTTTCTAACCTAGAAAGCAAATAGATGGCATTTTAGTCCATCTATTAGGAAGAACCTGAGGGTGCAGTATTTGATAAAATAAAAGTTGTAGATTGACTCAAGTATAGTCAGACCAACAATTTTCTTCCCAAACATCAGTCGAGGTCACCATCTTCTCTCACCTAGATCAGTTTCATAAATAGTTGCTTTCCATTTACTTGTTTCCTTGTAATCCTCCTTCAAAGAATATAGGCATCACTTCTAAAAATTATTAACCAGATTATATTTTCTCTTGCTTAAAATCCCAGACTGGCCCCAAACCCCTTATCTGCTTTACTCCTTGCTCTCTCTTCCCAGTACATAGAATAATGCCTGATGATATAATAAACTTTCAATTTAAAAAAATTATTTATTGTTATTATGAAGGTGACATACAGAAAGGTTACAATTATGTAAGTCAGATAAAGAGTGCATTTATTTTTATGTATTTATTTATTTTTTGTGGATTGTGGGGCCTGAACTCGGCCAGGGCACTGTCCTCAGCTCTTCAGCTCAAGATTAGCACTCTACCACTGAGCCACTTCTGGCTTTTTTTTTGCTGAGGAATTGAACCCAGGGCCTCATACATGCAAGGCAAGCACTCTACCACTGAGCCACCTTCCCAGCCCAAGAGTGCAGTTTTTGAACAATGTCACCTCTTCCTTTGCTCACTCCCATCCATACCTATGAATTGTGTAATCCATTGGTGGGGATGTCTGCTACAAACTTGAACACTCCAAACTCCTTCCTGTCTGTAGTGTCTTTAAAGATGACGGAAGCTGATTCTTCTGCTTCTAATACTTTCCATCCTAACATCTGCCTACTGTAGATTCTCTTATCATTCAGACCTTACACTGAACTACACCTTCAAGAGAGACCTTCTTCAGGCAGCTGCCTAGAATGGCCACTTATCTACATTTTGTAGAGGACTGACAAAATCATTGACTCTCTTCTCATTTGTGTAAGTTATTTCTCTCACCCTATTAGAAGGCAATCTCCAAAAGAGTAGGCAACTTAACTTCTTTACTCCTTGCTCTCTCTTCCCAGTGTATAGAATAATGCCTGATAATATAATGAACTCAAATTCTCAAAATTTATTTATTGTTATTATAAAGGTGACATACAGAGAAGTTATGGTTACATAAGTCAGATAAAGAGTACATTTTTTGAACAATGTCTCCTTTTCCTTTGCTCTCTCCTAGTTTTCTCCTCCTATCCACACCTTTGAATTGTATAGTTCATTTTCAACATAGTGACTAGTGAGTACCAGTGTTGTATTTGCTCATCTTTTGTCTTATCATTTCTGTGCTCTCCTTTACCCTGTCTAAGAGAGATAAATGAACAAACAAAAGGAAATAGAAAACAATATCAACAAAGAAGGGAAAATCCCTTCTATTTCCATATCCTGGAATTCATTTAGATAAACATTGTTTTATATGGTCAAATGCACACAGCTCTTGCACCTATGTGATCCTCTCCTAAGAATATCCTCCTTTGGTCTCACTGTGTGACTGCCTAGAGACCCACACCATCCAGTGTGTTTACTTTTAGATTTATAGGCACATTCTAGTTACCATAAATGAGGGAAACCAATTTTTCTGGGTCTGTCTTACTTTGCTTAATATAATTTTTCCAAGTACAACCATAAATAAGTACTTGAACAGAAGATTAGTAACTGGAAATTTTAGGCTGGAGCTGTGGTTCAATGGCAGAAAACTTCTCTAGCATGTGCCAGGCCCTAGGTTTGACTTTCAGTACTATCAAAACATACAAAAGCCAGGTGCCAGTGGCTCACACCTGTAATCCTAGCTACTCAGTGGGCTGAGATCTCAGGATCATGGTTTGAAGCCAGCCCAGGCAGGAAACATTGTGAGACTTAACTCCAAATAAGTACCAAAGAAGTCAGAAGTAGGACTGTGACTCAAGTGGTAGAGTACTAGCCTTGAGCAAAAATAAAATGCTTAGAGATAGTGCCCAGGCTCTGAGTTCAAGCTTCAGGAATGGACAGGCACACACACACACACACACACAACCCCGGGAATCCAAAGACAGAGGACATGGCCATAAGGTAGGGCTGGTGTCTATGGAATGTGTTTGGGGGTGGTGTAGTTGAGCTAGAACTTTTTGTCTTGAAAAGGTATAACTTGGTTACCAGATCGTGGGAGCAGACTGTGGGCCAGAGAATTGGAGCACAAAGATGCTGGTGTGGAAAAGCCCCTAGTATATGTAGCTGGTGATGAATGAGCCATTCTAAAATGCTACATGGGTGGGGATTTTGGATGGTGTGATGTGAGAAATGTCAGGGGCATCTAAAAACAAGACAGAAAAGAGTAATTCTTCTGTGAATATATTTTTCATACAAAAAGTACATATTTTTCATGCAAAATTAAAAGTAGGTTTTATACAAAAGGAATTCTGTTACAATTTCTTCTGAATTATGCCGGAATTTTCTAAACAATTTCTTCACCAATACAGAATATTTTTGTTGCTGTTTGATGACTCTAGACTACCTTGTTTTACTCCATTTATTAGTTCAAATGATGTTCAAACATTTATCATGTGCTTAATAATTTTCTCCTTTGTAGAGAAATAACATTAATTCTCTATTTGAACTGATTACACTCAGGTCTCAGTATTAGAAAATTCTCTAGTTACAGAAAGTTATAATTAATATGCATTGTACTTCAATTTATTTTCACAAAGGAACTATGAAAGTCATTTCAAAGTTCCGAAATGTGGTAGTCCCTTATAGAGCTTATATTTCCTATCGTGAAGCTTAACCCAAACTAAAAGCTTTGGTCACACCCAAAGTTTTTCATAAGATAAGAAAATTGAAAACAACAAAGCTCCACAAGATTTAAGTCCAAAAATCTTCAACCTTTTTTAAAACTTCACAGATGTCTTATACTCACAACTACCTAGGTCATTTTTATGACAAGGTCATTTTAAGCTACCATGATTAGCAATGAATTTAACTGACACTTTTCATTTGAATTTCACTGGAGGCCAGGGTGCTTCATTTGGATGCTTCCTGGAACTAGCTACTTTAGCTCAATTTGCTCAACTGTGAAATGGATTCAGTAAATAGTGTCTTTACAAAAATACAAGTTGAGGCTGAAATAAGTGATGCTAATGATGACCTGTTCTGACAGGAGATTTCTTGTCTTTTCACTTCCATCACCCCTAAGAGATACTTTATTTTAAACAAATCAGATTTCTTTAGATGGAAAAAAATTTCATTCAAAATTGCTTCTATTTCACATCAAACCCAAACAGTGAATCCCATCATAAGAATCTCGAAAAAGACTTCTTGATGCAGGACCTCCAAGCAGAACTGAGTTAGGACTTCAGGCTTAGTTCCCTCTATTGAGAGATCTCTCCACCATAGAAGTGATAGAGAGCTGTCTTCCTTGACTAGCTTCTATGAGCTGGAGTCTTAGCATCCATGCTCACTGGAAAGAACACCCTTTCCTATCTTTATCCCTAGGAAGAGTTACATTAGCAGGTAAATTGATACTTGCTGGGGCTTTGTGTTAGTACTAGGACTTGAACTCAGGATCTTGTGCTCACCCTAAGCTTTTTCATTCATAGATGGCTGTCTCCTCATTAAACTTTGCTTCCAGTCTGACATTTTGCTGGTTAATTGGAAGTAACAGTTTTACAAACTTTTCTGCCTGGGATGTCTTTAAACTTTGATCCTTAGAGCTCAGCCTCCTGAGCAGCTAGAACAATAGACATGAGCTACTAGCACGGGTCCTTCCTGTTTTTTCAATTCAGGCAAAAAATTCTACCGAAGGAAGATATTACAAACCACAAAACAAAAACTAGGAGGAAATTGGCAGTGAAGGACCTATCAGGCCAGGTCTTCAGGAGTTAAGTCCTAAATATAAGGTTGAAGAGAGAAATGAGAAAGCAATGCCCACTGCCCCAGGAAGCTGAGTACTGGGGAAGATTCTGGAGGGGGACACATGAAAGAGCTCAGTAACATCCATTCAAAAGCATTACAAGGGCCAATGCTAAGGATGCTACAATATCCCATCCAAAAATACAGATTTGCCCAGGCGCCTAAATAATTTACACAAACATATTCATATTCATTTCAGTAACTTTGAGTTGACTAAAACACATTCTAGAAATATGGGGTCTGGTTCCATGGAAGGCCTAAAGTGAAATGGAGTCTCACTATATATTTTCCTTACTCTACTGTGATTTGTAGAAAGGGTGTGAATGAAAGTATCAGTGGAAGCAAGCTCATTGATTGAAGACATCTCCTACTCCAAGGAAAGCAGTGAGGAGAGCAATTTAATGTGTTCATTTGGAAAAATTAATATAAAGTCTTTTTAAATTTAATTTTTAAAATACTTTTTTATTGTAAAAATACTGTACAGAGGGGTTACAGTTACATGAGCAAGGTAATGAGTATATTTCCTATCAAGCATTGTTACCTCCTCCTTTGTTTTTCCCTTTTCCTCCCACCTCCACAACTACACTCCCCCTGCCCCACTCTCCCTGCCTAAATTTTAAAGTTCATTTTTCAACATAGTGTCTTGTACATCTCATTGTTACAATGGGTCAACCTTTATCCCTATTTAAGCATTTTGTTTTTTTCCCTTCCCTTCGCCAAGCTAGAAAAGTGTATATATACACTTTTTTTTTTTTAAAAAAAAGCAATTTCATAGCTTTATTTGAAACTTGCCAGTTCTCATCCACATTGACTATCTGTAGATTTTTGAACATGGTAACAGGGACATAGGTTACCAGAGTATAGAGCTTGTTTGGTGAGTCTTCATCCTCATTGTGTTTTCTAGATAGCTTCATGCGGATCTGATAGGGGATATTGTTGGGAGCCAAAAGTTGAGTCGCTCAACATAATAGGCTTGACTATCTCAATGGAACATCTTGAGGCTGAGTTTACAGAATCCTACCCTCATCCTGCCCTAAGTAAACATCCTGCAACTGCTAACTTTCCCCCTGCCCCAAGCAAACATCCTGCACTGCTACGGCCAATGAAAACGCTTCCTTAACGGCCAATGAAAAAGCTTCCTTATTCCAAGCATATAAATACCCCTGTGTGAAAAATAAAAATTTGCAGCTTGATCAGAATCCTTGTCTTGCTGTCATTCTTCGTGTCTCTTGTCCCTTCATTCCTTCTCGCTTAGGTTAATTGCCCTCGTTGATGTCCTGCGGGTTGGGACAGGATATTTCTTATTCCTTTGGCCCAGACAGTTTTGTTGAGCGTGATATCGATGTGCACATTTAGAGTCTCCATCTCCTTCATGACAAACTTCTGTGAATGAGTGGCACGCTTCTTAAAGCCCACTCCATGGATGTGCTTGTGAATGTTGATGGTGTGTTCTTGGGTCACACCTTGATGGTGGCAGAATGGCCCTTCTTCTTCTCACCACCCTTCTTTGGGGAAGCCATTCTGCCAGGCCTAAGTTGGAAATTAATATAAACTCCTTACCTTAAAAAGATGTCTATTCCAAAGAAGCAATCCAAAAATTCATATGGAACAATAAAAGACCCCAAATAGCAAAAACAATCCTTAGTAGAAAGAACAGCTCTGGAGGAATATCAATTCCAAATTCAAAACTCTACTACAAAACTGTAGGTTTCAAAACAGCTTGGGACTGGCAGAAGAACAGAACTGAGGACCAATGGAATAGGACTGAAGACCGAGAAATGAACCCACAGACCTATAGCCACCTAATCTTTGACAAAGGTACTAAAGAGATAGAATGGAAAAAAGGCAGCCTTTTCAGTAAATGGTGCTGGCAAAATTGGTTAATCACTTGTAGAAAACTAAAGCTAAATCCATATATATCTCCCTGCACAGAATCAACTCCAAATGGATCAAAGACCTCAAAATAAAAGCAGACTCCCTGAAAATATTACAGGAAGGAATAGGAGAAACTCTAGGGTGCCTTGACACAGGCTGAAATTTTCTTAATAGAGACCCAGAAGCACAACAAATCAAAGAAAGGTTGGCCAAATGGGATTGCATGAAACTACAGAGCTTCTGCAAGGCAAAAGACATAGCCAGAAAGATCAATAGAAAGCACAGGATTGGGAGAAGATCTTCACTAGCCATACAATGGACAAGGGTCTCATATCTAAAATATACTTAGAACCAAAAAATTGAATCCTTCAACAACAAATCCTCAAAGAAATATTTGCCCAATTAATAAATGGGCTAGATTTAAAGAGAGACTTCTCAGAAGAGGAAATAAGAATGTCCAATAAGCACATGAAGAAATGCTCAACATCTCTAGCCATAAAAGAAATGCAAATCAAGACAACATTGAGATTCCACCTCACCCCAGTTAGAATGGCTATAATCAAGAAATCTAGTAACAACAGATGCTGGAGGGGATGTGGCCAAAAGGGAACCTTACTGCATTACTGGTGGGAGTGTAAAGTTGTTCATCCACTTTGGAAAGCAGACTCCACATATAGCTCCCTTATGACCCAGCAATCCCACTTTTGGTCATTTACCCAAACGATCACAAAGTCATACCAAAGCTACCAGCACTACCATGTTTATTGAAGCATTATTTACCATGGCTAAGATATGGAACCAACCCAGATGACCTTCAGTAGATGAATGGATCAAGAAAATGTGAGATATACCCCCCCCACACACATACACAATGGAATTCTATGCCTCCCTCAGAAAGAATGACATTGCTTCATTTGTTAGGAAATAGAAACATTTGGAAAAAATTATATTAAGTGAAGTAAGGCAGGCCCAAAGAAACATAGGCCCCATGGTTTCCCTTGTTTGCAATGACTTGTACGTGTCTAGGACAAGCAGAGAAGGTCAAAGGCTATGTACATATGACCACATGAGATAATGTTAAGCAAAATGTACCCAAGACAAGGACACGAATGGTTTTTTTCTTTCTTGCTAGTGTTTTTAATGTACTTATAATGCACTATGTGATTCTTTTGTTTCTTTTGTATGTTCTTCCCCCACAGTATAACCCCTGTTTTCACTGGATTTGATGCTGGTGTTCTGCATCTTACATATACATTTTTGTAATTTGGAGAGGGAAAGGGATATAGCAGAACATTTAAATGGGGATGCAGGCTGACCCATTGTGACGACAGGACACTATGTTGAAAATGAAATTTACAGTATCAGGGTGGGGGTGGGAGGAATTGGGAATGTGGAAAGGGAAGGAATGGTAGGGGTAAAACAAAGGAGGAGGTAACAATGCTTACTAGGAAATGTACTCATTACCCTACTCATATAACTGTAACCCCTCTATACAACACTTTTTACAATAAATATATATATAATAAAAAGAACACAAAGCTTAGGTAATGCCACTCTAGATGTTTATGTTGGCTTAATTAAAAGTAAACACAGTGCAGGAATAAAAAGATGCCTATTCCTAATCTGTCACCATTAATGGTCTCAATAGCAGCTGCTCTTTCTTTTTTTAGGGGTGGTGGGTGGTCTGGTAGTGGGGCCTGAACTCTGGGCCAGGGCACTGTCCCTCAGATCTTCAGCTCAAGGCTGGCGCTCTACCACTTGAGGCGCAGTGCCACTTCTGGCTTTTTCTTTTTGCTTCTGTGGTGCTGAGGAATCGAACCCAGGGCCTCATGCATGCAAGGCAAGCGCTCTACCACTGAGCCACCTTCCCAGCCCTGCTCTTTCTTTTGTCACCAATTCTCTTGTGTCTTGGAGTTTCCATATTTTGCCCCTAATAATGTATTTTCCTTAAAGGAACCTGAATATCTGGAGAAAAATTGATTCCATGTCTTTGACAGAAAAATAATCACAAAATATACCAGACTAATTCTGCTCTAGCATATCCTTTTTCTGTCTGGAACCAATGATAGGTTCAAAAATGTCAAGGTCAGTTCTAAAAAAACAGAGGAGCAGATGTGAAAGGGCTTTCATTGGCTAAGTACAAATACCATAATCACAATAGTGATAATCATCACTGTAGATAATTGAAAGTGGAGACTGTGAAAAGCCATGAATTAATAATTATGTCCAAGAGAGAAATGTGGAGGTAAAAGCTACAAAAATGTAGTTGTATTATAATGAAGGTTATATACAATAGTATATATTTAATTATTTATTGATTTTAATAAGTAAAGCAGTGCTAATAAACGGGTAAAGCTTTACAGGGTAAAGCCTGGTGCTATTTGAAATTTTAGTAAATCCAGTTCCATAAAAGATGTAAGCAACCTACAAAATGGCATAGAGAAAAGTTACTCAAAGAGAAGCATATCTGGTTGCAGAAATCTCATTTCTCAATGTAATCAGGATTTTGGATAATGACCCTGATGTTTGCCAGTACTGCATAGTTTCTATTACTGGAGTATAAGAGAAAGAGGTTTATAAAAAATGGATCATTAACTATTTAGTTTAAATGATGGGGAAAATCTCTCACTTCTATGTTTTACAAGTTATTTACATCTTCTATATACATAAAAAATTCAAAGCACACATTTATTTTATGAATATCTTGAATATATGAGTATTTTGCTTCTCATTTTAATTATGTATCTGCTTATAAGTACTAAATGTATCTGTTTATAAGTGTATCTGTTTATAAGTACTAAGGTTATCTGCCTGAGCCAGTACAGTGACATCAATCAAGATCAAGATGCAGTGTAATCATAAATGGCTTTGTTGAATAGCAGTTTGATTCTATCTGTGAAGATAGGGAGGGGAAAACACGCAATTATGAGTAACCCAAGTAGTCCAGGCAACACTTGGAACTATACCAAGTTGAGGTAGGACTACCTCAGCACCTCACATTATCTATGCTAGCCAATTGGAGGGCATTTACTTCCTGATCAAAATTGGTACCTTAGCCAGACAGATGACTAAAGGGGAGCTAGCTATAGGCCCCATCACTCATCTCCCAGAAATGGATCTCTGGATGATACTACAACTAGTAATAAAATATTAATAAGTACCTTTTTATTTTTATTTTCTATTTTTCACAAACTTCTTTAATTTCTTAATTTTTATTAATTAATTTAATTAATTATTAGTTAATATTTACTGTACTGTTCCTAAGGCATGAACTTAGGGCCTTCTCACTCTTGCTTAGCTTTTTGTGTTCAAGTCTGGCACTCTACTATTTGAGCCACCTCTACTCTGTTCTTTGCAGATTAATTGGAGATATGAGTCTCTTAGATTTGTCTGCCCACACTGACTCTGAACCTTGATCCTCATATCTCAGCTTCCCGAGTAGCTAGGATTACAGGCATGAGTTAACAGATCCTTGTGTTAATGTTATTTTCACTAGTAAAAAAAAAAAAAGCACAAAAATCAGCATATTATCTGGATGTTGGTGGCTCATGCCTGTAATCCTATATAAGCAGCTGAAATCTGAGAATCATGGTTTCATGCCAGCCTGGGCAGGAAAGTGTGTAACACAGTTATGTCCAATTAACTTCCACAAAAACCAGAAGTAGAACTGTGGCTTAAGTGGTAGAACACTAGCACTGAACATAGAAAGCTCAGGGACAGTGGCTAGGGCCTGACTTCAAGCCCCACGACTGTCCAAACATAAAGCATATTGATAGACAAATGATCTTTTGATACATGGTTACACTGGGCAATATAAACAGGATTAAACATAGCTATCTTTTCAAACATTCATCATTCTTTTATGTCAAAGACTTCCAAAATCCTTTCTTTTAGCTCTTCGACATGTACAATTTATTGCATTATCTGTAGTCACCCTATTGTGCATCAGCATACCAGAACTTCTTGCATGCTGTTGTGTACCAGCCAGACACAGAAAGACAAACACTGCCTGATATTACCTGTGGAACTGAAAACATTGATCTCATAGAAAATGCAATAGAGCAGTGGTCATTAGTGGCTAGAGTGAAGAGAAGAGAGGGAAGGATGGGGAGAAATTGATCAATGGATAACAAGTTACAGTCCTTCCTGCCTCTTTATTAAGCTATGTGCCTGGCTTATTTTACGTTACATAATGATCTCCAGATCATTTTTATATAATTAAGTATTCACAGGAAGATACAAAAACAGTACAGAAGCTTCATATTACAAAGCCAAGAATGATAGGACCCCTGTTTGGTTTTAAGAGGAAGCTGAAATGGTCTATGCCCTTGTATCCTTAAGAAAACTAAGTATAATTTACTCAGCAAAACAGATAAGATTTCCTTTTCAGTTGTTTCAAAAAGAATGACCGTATGGGTGTGCAGAAAGGGCCCCTGGAAAAGAAATGCCCCTGAAGGAGAAGTACTCTTGCTTCCTGTCTCTGTGTTTAACAGATGCCAAAAATTCTTACCCAGGACAAGATGTAGAAAATATCCTATTTACATGTTGTATAATAGGACAAATTGCACATGCCTGTCAAGTTTGGTTGCTGGATTTGGGCTTGTAGTTTCTCTTTTATGTTGTTGCTGTGGTAGTGGTGGTGGTGTCATACACATTCTTTTGAAATTTAACTTAAAAATTTTCAGAATTTTTAACTTATTGGAGCTCAAGTGTCTTGTTGATATGTCCACATTCTTGTCTGACCTAGAAGCAAGCACATTTTCTTGAAGGACTAGAAATGTGTATGAATTGAGACATGGAGGTAAATTACACGAACAATGCATGAAAAATAAGTAATTGAAAGGCTATTTTTTATAACATGAAAGTTTCTTAAAAGGATAATATGTGTTATAGTCTGTATAACATAAAATTTTTGTCTAGAACAGAATTTAATGAGAAAATGTAGAATCTTTTCATGAAGAAATTTAGTGTAGTCATTAGAAAAATCTAACTAGGTGGTCAGCTTTTTTCCAAAAGTGTCTGTTTTATGAGCTGAATCTAAAAGTAGATATTTGTTCAAACACCAGTGATGCATACCTGTATTTCTAGCTACTCAAGAAGGTGATATCTGAGGATTGAAGTTTGAAGCCAGTTTTGTCCGACAAACCATGAGATTATCTCCAATTAAGCAAAAAGCCAGAAGTAGGGCTGGTACTAAAGTGGTAGAGCAAGAGCCTTGAGCCAAAAAAGCTATGGAAGAGCATGAGGTTTTGAGTCCAAGCACCAGTATGGCATAAAAAATAGACAAACAAATAAATAAGTAGATATTAAAAGAAGGAAAACTTTCCCCCCCAAAACTGCTTATATGAATATTCACAGAACATGTTATTTGCCCAGGAAATATAGTTATTCCCATTTCTATATCTACCCATTTACTAGTATGCTATTAGAAAATGCTATTGAAAATATGGAGTGAACACTGTACAGTATAATTATACAAGGAAATGTAGTTTATTGAAATCAGTATTTTTTAACTTTTGAGTCTTTTCTACTATTATTTGCATTAATATTTCCATTTTCATGAACAAATGAAGGTATCCTTTTCTTGGACTAAGTTTTAAATTCTTTTTGGAATTTCCCTCAAATTACTACATGATTTTCCCAACTGGTTCAGTCAAATGAGCTTGATGAAATGAAAAGAGTTCTGGTGGTTTGAACATGAGACACTAGAACATGTGTGCTGGCTATTGTGAACAAGCCTTCCTTCCTTTCTGTTCTACCCTGGGTCCTCAGCCCTTCAAGGGTTGCTCCTGTGTGGTGAAAGTATGTTCACTAGGTAATCTGCCTTGGCCAGTACAGTGACATTGATCAAGATGTATTGTACTCACAACATCTTTGAATAGCAACTCCTGTGTATAACTAACTTAAAAACTTTCCTTCCTTTCTTTCTTTCTTTCCTTCCTTTCTTTCTTTCCTTTCTTTCTTTCTTTCCTTTCTTTCTTTCCTTCTTTCTTCCTTCCTCCTTCCTTCCTTTCTTTCTTTCTTTCTTTCTTTCTTTCTTTCTTTCTTTCTTTCTTTCTTTCTTTCTTTCTTTCTTTCTTTCTTTCTTCTTTCTTTTCTTTCAAAGAGCCCATTTGACCAACAGGGAAATGAAATGAACTGAGAGCACCTCAACTTCTGTCTAAAGAAAAGCTCAGTGCTCCCTGCTTCCTAGAGTTGGATTCTGTCCCAGTTAGCCTATTTGATTCTAGAAGCCTAAGGTGGAGACACCTCCTGCACGACTCCAAGACATGGGAGAATGGAAAACACTAAGACACTGATGTCCTTAACTCTCCTCCCTCTGAACTCTCCTCCTCTCTGATCTCCAGCATGCTGTGGGAAGGACAACATTAAAACACAGATGCTTGTAGAATCAAAGGAAATTGTTTTTTCCCATTGTTTTCACCCTCTTCTTTTGATCTCTGTTAGTAACAATCATAGTAATGACTATTATGATCTCCACTACTTATTGAAGTCTTAATGAGTCCATTTGCCCCATTTTGTTCATTAATATATCGCTTATCTTCCTGAAATTCCCAACACTGCAAGGCAATAGTACTAAAGAATGCTCACTGTCTGTCCATTCCCAAAAGCTCGGACCCTCAAAGTGTTCTGCTGGTCACCTCGCCAGCTAACAACACTTGCTTCAAGTTAATTTCCTAGAGCAGCACGTTCAGTTTTTAAGTACTTATTCATACTTGGAAGTATAATTGATTCTTACTGTTTGAGACACTTTGAATTTTAGTTTCAGTAACAATTACATCCAATTCAAGAAGCACTATCCCTCTTTATTTTACTGGGCTTCGCGTATGCTGAGCAGCTCTGCCACTGGGGCTACACCCTCAGCCCCGGTTCCTCGTTGCCTGGTCTGTGTCTTCTCTCTGCCAAATAGATAGGCTGCTTATCGTCAAAGTCCAGAGGCCTCCTCACCTCTACTGTGTACTGAATCATCTCCTCACATTTTCTTGTACCTCTGCTCTGCTTATTTCTCTCTTTGAAATGTATCCAATCAGTTTTTACATACTTGTTTTCACATAGGAATTATAACATCTGTTTTCCCCCATTTTTGTGCTTTCTTAGAGAAGGACTTATCTATGAAATGTTCAAATGCTTATATCTACTTACTATTTCAAATGGTTTTATCTACTTAACCGCACAGAGTTGGAATGTTCTTGGAGTAGTATATATAAAAAGTAGAATTACCTAAAAATGTGATAAACAAAAATATTTTCTCCTTTAAACTCAGTGTAGACTTAACTGCTTTGTGTTAAGAATTTCAGCTACCTATGCCAGCAGTCAGTCTGTCAAGCCAATAATCCTTGCTACTTAGTAGGCTGAAATCTGAGTATAATGAGTTAGAGCCATCCAGGGCGACAAATTCAAGAAACTCTTATCTGCAAACGACCAGCAAAAATTGGAAATGGAGGCATGGCTTAAGTAGTAAAGTACCATCTGTGAGATTAAAATAAAAAGCCAAATGAGATGTGAGGCCCTGTGCTCAAAACCCAGTATTGGCAAACGCACGTGTGTGCGCATGCGCACCCTCCCCCCCACCCCGCCCACACACACTTCAACGAACCAAATCCATTTGTAATTCTTTTCTCCATGTTCAGGTTGTCTAGTGGAAGTTAATTGGTACTATTTCAGGTTTCAGTATGTCGCATTAGAGCAAGAGTAATGCACTACATTTCCAGATTCCTTTGCCTCTCTTTTTGTGTCTCTTTATTTCTCAGGTTGAAAACAATTTTATTTTCATCTGTCCCTTGCCCCACTTTCAGCATAATCCTTTTTATGAAGAACACCTGCACCGTGATGTGGTCTGTCGTTATGATGAAAGCTCTCCTACAGTTTGCAACCACTGTCCTTTTATTTTCAGATGTTGGAAGTTCAATGCAGAAACGAATAACTGTAAAGTAAAAGAATAATTTCTTGCCATAGCATATATTTTATTTGACTGAAAATGACACAAAGCTCAGGATGACAGTATTAAAGTAGAACTGACAGTTCTGAACCAGTTTGGTTAACATGCTAGAAGTACTTTGTGAGCAATCTATTATAGCTCTAGCCTACGGTATGATCATCTTAATTCTAGTAGTAGTTGGCTGACCCAGATGTATAATGACAAATGGATAATTTAGCTCCTGTAACATGGCCTCATTAACTTATTTACAAATTTTACTTCTACCAGTCATGTTAGACAGGGCTAGCAATTTCAGTTTCACTTATGATGGCCAAACACTAATTTTTATTTTCTTCAGTAAGTACTTGACCAGTATCCTTACATCTTTTTATTATAGTTACAGTATATGCTTTTAAATGAGCACAAATTTGTAGCATGTAGAACATTAGCTGCTGGCAATAGTGAGTGCTATAGTTCTTTATAAGATTGGTAATACAGGTTGAGTATACTTTATCTGAAAGCTTGGAATGAAATGTTTCAGATTTTGCAGTAATATCTGTCTCTCCACTTATGTATAGATAGATTGACAGATAGGCTAAACATGAAGCTCATTTATGTTAGGTCCACGTATCTGCCTATTTATCTATCTATCTAGATATGGACAGATAGATATAAATAGAGGATAGATAGGTGGACAGACAGATAGATACTTTGGAGATGGAATCTAAGCCTAAACATGAAGTTTATTTATGTTTTATTTGCATCATATACATATATCCTAAATACAGTATTTTCATTATTTTGCACATGAAACAGAGTTTCATGTCATACCATTTTCCACTCCTGGTGTCATAGCAACATTCAGAAAGTTTTGTATTGTGAAGCATTTCAGATTTTGAACCTTTGGAGCAGGAATCCTCAGACTGTGCTATATGGTTGTTTGGATGGCAACACTGAAGCCTAAAAATGTTGCTAAACTTGATGCAGCTTGAAAAGCCAACAAGGGGAGAAGAAACTTTCAAAACCAATTCTGGTTTTGGTATCAAAACTGGAGTTTTGTCTTCTCAGTTATTTTTCTTAGTGTGTCTGGTGGGTTGTGGCTTCTGATTTCTATCCTATTCCCTACTATCTGTGACGTTGAAGAGAATATTTGGAGTAAGAAGCTTCTACATAGTGGAATTTCTATAAACAATTTGTTCTAGCAATAATATGAGAGGATCAAAATCAAAGGGTGAATATCAAATCAATATCAAAGGGTGAAAAAGATGTAGGGAATGGTGGTCTGGAGACCAACATCAGAAAGCAGATCATTAGTTACAGTTTGTGACAGTAAGATTATTATCATTTGAACACACTGGAGTTTGCATTCAGGGTCTTGTACTTGCCTGGGTTTGTTTGTTTGGTAGTGGTAGAGACTCTCCCTTGGCTTTTGTTGGTTATTTTGGAGGTGGAGGTCCACACACCTTTCTGCCCAAGTTGGCTTTGCATTGTGGTCCTCAAGATCTCAGCATCTCAGTAGCGAGGCTTATCGGCCTGAGTGTCCTGAGCCTGGCTACAATTTATGATCTCATGATCTTTGGACCTGCTGTTAATTAATTGATTACAAAAGGATTTTATGGATTTAATTAGGTTTCCACATCTTGTAGCCTTAAAAGGTCTCCTTAAGTCTGGGCACTGGTGGCTCACACCTGCAATCCTAGCTACATGGAAGCCAAGATCTGAGGACTGGAGTTTGAAGCCAGATTGACTCTTATCTCCAAGTAACCATCAAGAGCTGGAAGAAGAGCTGTGATTCAAGTGGTAGAGTGCTAGCCTTGAGCAAAAGAAGCTCAGGGACAGAGCCCAGGCCCTGAGTTCAAACCCAAGGCCTGGCAAACAATCAACAAACAAACAAAGCCTTTCTCAAGTAAGGAGACTAAGCCTGTTAATCAAGTGTACATAATCTAAATTTCATGCAACTCTAGAATTTTTTTCCTAATGAGAGATACAAGTTCTAAGCACGAAGTTTGATGTGCCCTTGCTCTTGGAGGAAACAAGGACCATGTGCTTAGGAAACAGGGATTCACTCCTATATCCACAAGGAGCTGGACTCTTAACAATAGTTTGAATAAATTTGGGAACTGAGACTTTCCCAAAGTCCCTGAAGAGTGGTCAATCTAACTACCATCTTGATCCTGGCCCAGGAGACCTTGAATAGTGGCCCTAACTGAGCCACTGTGCCTAGAGTTCTGGCTCATGGAACTGAGAAACACTATGGATCCGGCTGTAAGTCATTCATTTTGTGTGGTTTATTATGGCAGAAAGAGAAAATGAGTGACATATATTTTTCCATTTTTTCAAATGACCGCTAGGAATTTTCAAAAGAAAAAAATGTTGCTTATTTTGGGTATTGAATAATATGCTACCATATTTGTTGTTCCCATTGGTTAGGTATTTGGAAGGGGTGGTAGTACATAGAGATTTAGTCACATTGCCAATTGTTGCAAAACTACAGGCTTTCCAATACAAATTCTGCCTGTTTCAGGTTGGACTGATTAATCCTTGTTTGAGTCCAGTAGAACATATGATCCCTGTTCCCTGAGATCTTACTTTAATAGCAAAATTTAATCCAGAGTAACACCCCATAATTACATTATCTTATTTTTCAGGTCTCACCACTGAATAAGTTGCATGAATTACCAATGATAAAAAAACTACTTATTTTGCAAGATAATAATGGTGGCTTACTAAAATTATGATGTAGTCAGAACTAGCTGGGTTTAATCTACTGCTTTATCCATGGTCAGGAGATTCATTTTCTCAGCAATAGAAATTATTTCCTGCTGGCATAAATAATGAGTGCTAAGAGAACTTATTTGTGATCTTAAAATGTAAGTGGTGAGTTCAAGGTAGAATATGAATGTAGAATTTGAAAAGCCAAATCAGATATATAGGAGTTTTAATTTGTTCCCCATTTTTGCTTTACAGATTAATCTTCAAGATATTGGAGAAATCTACAAGATACGCATTGGACATGACAACAGTGGGAAAGACCCCAGCTGGTACCTGGAAGAAGTTAGACTAGAAAACATAGCCACATCTGAAGTCTTTTGTTTACCTGTGGATTCCTGGCTGGCTGAGGATGAAAATGAGGGAGACACATGGAGAGAAATACCCATTGTGAAAGCCAGTGCAGCACCATTGCCAGGTAGCTAATTCAATCTCCTTTGTAAAGTTTGCTTCAAAATTTGAATAATTGAAATGCTTTAGAAGAGCGGATGGCCATGTCTCCATAAAGCACCAGGCACTAAATATCTTGCACTCTGTGGGTTGTAAAGTCTATAAAAAGCTACTCAACTCAGCACTGCCAGCACCACGAGGCAGCAGCTGTATGTAATGTAGAATCAAACAATGGATCTGGGTGCCAATGAAACTATTTTGTGGACGTTGAGATTACAATGTCTTATAACTTTCATTTGTCAATAAATACTATTCAAACCTTTTTAGAAATAAGAAGAATTTTTACCCCCTGAACTGTACAAAATTGGGTAGCTAGCAGATTTTGCTCACAAGTGGTATGTAGTTGGCCTATCCCTGCCTTAGAGCCTTGGGCTTTGTGTTGCCCGAGATGAAAAGAGTATATGCAGGTGTTTGTGTGTGGCCAACTCATCATTGTTTAAACTGCTTTGCTGTCATTTAAACGTGACTTTCTTCTTAGCTAAATCATGTTAATGAATATCATCAGTCACAAGTATTAGGAGCACCTGACTTCTCTTCCTGAATATTCTTTTTTCCTGTTGTTGTATAACTCACATATTGCCTTGGTCAGTTTTAGAAATTAAATGACTCTGTGTACGTATGTGTGCATGTTTGTTTTCACATATGTACATGGATGCATTCATGGATGCACATATATATGCCTTTATGTGTATGTGACTATAAGTGTGTGTGCATGTCCATCTATGTATATGTGTGTGAGAGAATGTGTATATGTAGATATAAGTGGGTGTAAATTTGTGTTCTTAGTGTCTCTGGACTGTCTCTTGTACTTGGCCATTCTCATGATCTCTCAGTTGAAGAGTCCGAGATTTTTAGAGGCTCTCAAAGCAGACCCACTGGGTTCTAGTTTTGGCTTTGTTATGTGTTCAGTTGTATCACCATTGGTAAACTACCAAGCCTTTGTTTGTCAACAACTTCTCTTGCATAAAGTCATCATCATAGGGTTACCTACATCATAGGATTGTTTTCAGTAACTAACAATGCACTTAGAGTACACAGGAAAACACACACAACAGTGTTCCTGGGACACCCAGTAACCACTCAAGAGATGCTATCCATTACCATTCACCTTCATCAAATGAAACCAACCTTGTTCTTGGGCTGCTTCATCCTATATTTTTGTGTTTTTTTTTAGTTAAAAAAGTTTCATTTATTTGTGTGTTGTAATAGTCTAAGAAATATTGTGTATTTTTATCATCACTGTTTCCATTTGCTTCTTTTCTTTTGAATATGGGAGTTTAAGTGTTTGATTCTTTTCTTCCCTTTTAGCCTCTTTCTAACTTTACTGTTTACACAGAGCATAGCATCCTTTTGTCCTCATGCCTGTTCTCTTTCATGTGTGTAAGTCTGTATTCCATTAGGTGGTTTACCAGTGTGCCATCCACATGCGCCATAGTTGATACCACTCATTCACCTGCCTTGCCCAGATGAAGATAGACACATGTACAAGTACAGGTGTCAAGTATACAGCATGTGCCACAGTGAGAGCAGTGGAGGAAACACTGATGGTTCAGAAAGTATTCTGTATCTCCAGAAGTTACTGTGTCTTCAGGGCTCAACTACTGACTCTCTTCTTTCTGCCCTGAGTGAGTTTAATTCTTTTCAACTCTCTCCACAAGTCTTACCTCTGTAGCTCTTGGAAGCTTTGGGCTCAACATATTCCCAAACTGAAGTGGTCCTACCAGCTACTCTACTTCATGCTGCTTTCCTCTAAACTTCCATGAAGAGTCTAGTTTTCTTCCTTACACCCTATTGATTAGCCAGCAGGAGATCCATCAAATATATTCTCAAACCTTGTTAGAAAGATGGATGGCCCTGAGAACTTGGTTGTGGACAGGAAAATATGTACTGACTAATTTAGATATGACAAGAACGATTTGAAATAATACAATCTTAAGGATAGGAGAAATCTTTAATAACACTAACTCTTCATATCTGCTTATATGTTGATGGTTTGAAAAAACATTTTCTTATATAAATATTTCATTGAAGCTGGGCACTGGTGTCTCACACCTATAATCCTAGCTACTCAAGAGGCTAATATATGAGGATTGCAGTTTAAAGCCACCCCAGGTAGCAAAGTCCATGAGACGCTTATCAACAATTAACCACAAAAAGTCACAAGTGTAGCTGTGGCTCAAGTGTAGAACACCAGCCTTGAGCGAAAAGCTAAGGGATAGCACTTAGGCCTGAGTTCACGTCCCAGTATCGCCCCCCCCAATTCATTAAATACATCAGATATCAGGCTCCAGAGCCCTCTCATTCTGTCTGCCCTAAGAGGGGCATGTGAGGGACATAATATCCAAGGATTTTCAGAAAGTGCTGAAATGGAAGACCTACAGTGGTCCTAAGATATATAACATTCTAGTTTTCACTCAGACCTAATTGTTGTATTCATCCAGTGCTAACACCTGCTAAAAATCTCCTCCTACTTTAAAAAATGGTATTTATATAGGTAAAAATGTTTAGACGTTGAGAAGAAAATCACACAAAAACTGAAGAAACCTTTCTGGCTTGTTATATCATGGTTTCTCACTTTTGTAGAATCTTTACAGGCTGCATTATTTTAAAATGAACTTTACTTAAACTTTGTTAGGCAGCTATCTTTGTATTTCTTCCAATTGCCTCTTACTTGGTGCGTTCACAATTTGTTACATGCAAAATTTGTGGAAAGCACTCATATAGGTTTTTAAAAAAGTTAAGCTACAAAGGAAACTACATTGTACTTTAAATGAACTATTGATTTTGGGCTCATTTAACTTGAACAGCAGTAAAGGCTCAGCAGGTCTCCCTGAATCTTTGTTTCTTTCTCCAAACTAGCTAATGAAACTGCATCCATTAGTATTTCTTGTTTCAGAGGGTAGTTTCTTAGTGGAAGCACACTAACTAGTTCATAAGGCATTTGTTTCCAACAAAATAATATAAGGTGATCATGATCCTTAGACAGAAGCTGATCCAGTCTTGGTTTTCTCTGGCTCTGGAAAAAACAATTCAGGCCCCAGATTGAATATTTATTCATTTAGGGGAAAATTATTAAAATAAAAAATGAGAAAATAATGGCACATCAGTGTAACTATACACTTACCACCGAACAAGGAGGCATTTGGACATGTCAAAGCCACCTTTTGAAGCATCCTTCTTGGTACCACAAAGGGCTTTATTTACCATTCCTGTGACTTAAAACCCACAAAAGATTCAAGCCATTGGCTAATGAACTGTGGCTTCCTCTTGTCTCTGAGTTCAGGACAGGGAATATGGAAGTCCCATCTTCAGATTGTCCAGCTTTTCAATATTCTGAAGTTGGCTCTGGGAAGAGCATAAGAAGTGATGAGGAAGGGTAAGGTTTTTTTTAATTAATTAGTGCTTATCTTTGAGCTTCTCAGTGGAGAGAGTCTCCAGCATCTACTGAAGAGTGATATATATATATATATATATGAATATATCTTATATATAACATATATAATTTTATCTATTTATATATATATCTACTGAAGTGATATATATAATGTATAGTTATTATATATATATATATAATTTAGTGGCACAAAAGAAGTGTTTTCCCTTCAGTTAGCACTTTCCTCCTGAGCTGATTTTGTGACTTTGCCTCTTCTTTTTGAAAGATAACTGAAAGTTTTGTAAAAAAGAAAGGGTATTTGAGACCATTAGTCTATAAATCACCACACTTTGGCGGCTGATCTGGTTTGCTGGTTATTCACAGCTTCTCCTCTTGGGCCTAGCACTGCAAAGTTAAGCTAGTTTCATACTTTCCTCTGATTTATTCAACGGCTGCCATGTTGGCAGTCAAAGGCATGAGGGAGTGGCTGGTTGCCCTTGGCTTGTTGTCTTTAAGAATCTTTAGTTTATGGCCTGGCAGGGGTGCCCAGGGCTGGTAGAAATGCCGACTCAGCTCATGGTGGCCTTGGCACAATTTCAGCTCCAGCTCTCAGGAGGAAGGATGGATGGTAATGGAGGTTTGAGGCCATAGTTGTGGGTGAGGAAATGCTTGATGCAAGCCGGCAGAAGGTGTGTTTAGGGGATTATTCCAACTCAAGAAATCACTCCCTGAAAATACATAGAAACACTTCTGTAATTGAAATGTGTTGCTTCAAAACCACTGACATTCTATAGGAAGTTTCCCTACAGTATAACTACAGTTATACTGTATAACTACAGTATATATAATTACAGTATATACACTGTATAACTACAGTATATATATATGTGATTTTTTGCTTTAATTTTTTCACTAATTTAAAAATATTATTTTAAAAGTGATCCTTCTTTTTAAAGTTTTTAATTGTAAAAAATATCTTTAAGGAAGTTGTACAAAAGGGGTTTCAATTAAACATCTTAGTTTATAAGATCAATGTCACTCCTTTCATCATTCTCCCTTATCTCTCTTAATCCTACTCATCTGCTCAAGTCATCCGGTTTTACTTTCACATACATACATCGAGTATTACGAGTATATTCACCTCTCTCTCTATTCATCTTCTCCTCCCCACCAACAAAACAGGTATTTCAGCTTTCTGGTATTTATTTTGTTAGTTGTTCAGAGGAGTTATACTATTGGAGTCCTCCTCTGAAGATACCACAGTTTAGTCAATTTGTTTGTGTATATATTTCCATATGTTTATAATTTAGATCAAACTTCTACATTTGAGAGAAGACATGTGCCCTTTCTCTCTCTGAGACTGTCTGCTTTTTCTAGGCCCAACCATTCCCCTGAAAATGACATAATATTATCAAAGTGAGCATTCTGTAATGCTTTTGCCAGTATCACTATGCCTATCCATGTTCAAGGGCAGATGTGACTTCCATGTGAAACAGACCTTTTCATCCAGAAGACAGTTGTGTCTCAGAATGAGCAGAGTCTGGCTTTGCATGTTGGTCTCCGTCCTTGACTTTGAGACTGAGTAGGGTAACTGAGTAGAATATCTGAGTGTCTCTTTCTTATCTGACATCCATGCTATTTACCATCTAAGACAGGACCTTTCTGAGAGTGAAGATGGCTCTGTTAATAATCATACCAAGACAAGTGAATGTTGAGACTATTCCAGGAAAACTTGAATCATAGTAATTTCTGGAGTTTCCTCAGGAGCAGGTGAGGCGTGTATCAGGAAGGAACTTCTCAGACTAAACTAATTTTTTCACCTTTCCTGTTAACTTTTCTTCTTCCCCTTTTTCTTCCAGATCACTTATGGACTATCATAAGAGAATGGTATCCCAAAGAATACTTTAGGATTAATGCCTGCTCTCCTCAAACACATAACCCTAGTGCCCAGCTTAAAATAACACATTCTGGCCTTCTTTGCCTTCAGCCATTCAGTATTTTCTTATCTTATGGAGAATAAAAGATATGTCTGTCACAATATTCTACAAGGCCATACTCATTTCCCACTACAGTCCCAGTGGTCCCTGATCGTGCCTACATGCTGTTCCTAAAGCCTTCAGGCCTCTGCCTTTCCAGTCCTATCTGTGGTCTGTCTTCCTCCAGACCCCTGTGTGATCAACTCCTTTACATTCAGCCTGATCTCTAGCCCAGGGAATTTTTCAGTGATGTCTTCTTGGCAACCTTTCATTAAATAGCAAGACATTTCATTCCCTTTCTCATCCACTCCTAGCCATACTTTTTTTCTTTATACATCCCAAAGCAGCAAGATAAATATTTCAATCAAGAGACGCATGCAGATTCAGCCCCGAACTGCCACCAAGTACAGTCTTGAGCCACAACCTTCAGCACAAGCTGGAACAGGATTGTCTGCACATGTTTAACACTGACTCTCATTTACCATCTGTTTCTGAGCTCTGATTTCTTTGGGCTGTTTGTATCAACAGGATCGCACCACAGTGAGTGCTGAGAAAGCTTAATTCTTGGAGACCTGAAAGAAAGCACTAAATAAGCTCATTAATTAAATCAAATGAAAGATTCTGCCCAGGAGTTTGTCTGCAGGAAGTACATCATTACTGCTTGTAGAGTGCCAGTGCCCAAGCCCCTTCCTAGAAGGTTTCCCTGGGGTTGTATATCCCCTAGCCCACCCGCAATGTGTGCAGGCGCACATGTGCAAAGGACTGATCTCTTGCAGGGAAACTGATCATTTAAGGAGCCAGTAGGACAAAATCATTCAATAGTTGAGCATCATGAATCCAAGTGTCAAGATTTCAAGCAAAGGTCTAGGGTAGTTCCCCAAATGCAAATAATTACATTTTTCCCTCTAAACGTTTTTTCTGATTAGGAAAGTGTCCCAGAAATAAAAAACACATTCCCTGAAAATATTGTGTGTACTGTAACAAGGATTAGGTGATAAATGAGTTTTTGGCTTTCTAGCTGACACCTTGGACTTTTTCATTAAGTGATTTTTGTCAAGTGGATGCGACTTGAAATGTGTCTAGAGCTAGTCTTTCAAGTGGAGCAAAGGGTATTGAGTGGTCATGGCTCAGGATGATTTGCCATCTAGAGAGCATTAGGAGTCTGACTGGCTCAGAGAACCTTTGGCACCAGCCACCATTTCTAACTTGGGGAGCTAACTATTTAGAGGGAAGACCTGAGCAAAGACTCTTCCAGTTAGGGACCTACTTGAAATATGATTCCAACTAATTGTAAGCTGATTTTCCCTAGCACAAGGCTCCAAGTCATGGACTCTCTCTCTCTCTCTCTCTCTCTCTCTCTCTCTCTCTCTCTGTGTTTGTGTGTGTATTGTCTATGCAACATGTTTGTAAAGGGTTAGCCTCGTGTGTCATTTCCCAATGAAATTTGAAATGTATCTTGTCAGGAGAATATTTACAGCATTAGGGATATAGTTAGATTATCATTTTTTATGTGCTGGGAATTGAACCCAGGCCTTTCTCATGCTAGGAAAGTACCTTACCTTGGAGCTATTTCACTCTACCTCAGAGCTATATCATATAGCCTTAAAAGGATATTTTTACGTGACTCTACTGTTCATTTGAGAAATGGAGACATTTCTGATAACAAATTGAGAGATCTGTTCTCAGATAGATGGTTTGATAGAAGGCAATGACATTTTTAAGTCCTACTGTCTGAAGAAGATGAAGGCACATTTTAAATGAATTCCCGTAGAAGGAACTTTTAGGAATTTTTAGACTGGTGTGAACAGTGAATGGTGCTTATTATAGTTCCTGGCTCATCTCCCTTCTTCATTAATTTCATAGGCTAGTGGACAGCAGTACTTAGAAACAATTAGGTCTGGGAAGTAAACATTGTGATATCTGCTTCACCAGCACATAAGGAACTAAGGTTAGGGAGCTAGGAAGACTTTGAGATACACTGGTGAGCAAGTGAAAGTTGAAAATGAAGAGATGGGGGTCTGTTACTTTTATGATGGAGATTGCTTTGGGACTGAGCTATACTTTGAGAATTGTGTGTCAGTCTTATGTCTAGTGTCAGCAGCCACAGAACTCTAGATGATTCCCATTGCACAGGTCTTTGGGCAACCAGCAGAGAGCAGTACGTAACCCTTAGTGGTGGATAGATGAATGGTATTTATTTGCATTCACTTGGAGGTCAAGGTTCAAATCTTTTTTTTTTTTTTAAAGACATAGGCCCTGCCTTTGAGAAAATAAAGTTGAGGAGTGGGAAATCAGGATACTGCCCTATATGTAGTCAAGCACACCTCTGCAGAGGGTATGCATTCATACCAACTGGATTGGCAGTCCTGTGAACTATGATTGTATGGCAGATCACCTATGCTTTTCAGTGATTTTTAAGTGATATAATGACAAACTATTCTTTTCATGCTTTATTCAAAGTTAGCCTAAGTTGAGGACATTGCATGTGAGGGTATTTTTTTTTCTGACAAGTTCTCCTATATCTACAAGGAAAGTTACCTGGCATACCAAATTAATTATTATATTCTGACAATAACAAACAGCAGAGTGTGGATCATGTATTTGGCCTGTGTCTTTCCACTTTTATCTCTTGGACTGATGTTTTTTGGTCCTAAGTACTTTTCTGCTTATGTTGGATATTGGATTAGTGACAGTCATTTCTTTCTGAAAGGTATACTGGTTCTTAATGCTCTGTGCATGCAAAAACACACGTGGGAGATAGGAGTGGCCAGATGGGGGGCAGGACTAAGTTCTACATATGAAGTTGTGATGTTTGAGTATTTATCCCTCATCCCCCACTCAGCTTTGTGTGTGGCTGACTTATCCTTAGGGGCCATGGAGGAAATGAAAAGGGCCTTAACTGTATAGGAATTTAAGGGATGATCCTTTGAATGGAACTCAAATTAAAATCCCATAACCTTAACAAATACATTTAGTAAATTCCTTTAAACAGACAGGTATCTCATACGAGACAATGCTTCTATATGTGGTCCAGGTGTCAGTCTAACTCTTCTATATTTGCCATTATTCAGTAGGGTTGAAGCTTCACAAAGGTCATGTTTAGGGAAGCAAAAAGCATAATTTTTTTCATTCTAAATTTCAGATTAAAATATATAGCCCTCATGAAGGAATTCTTGTGATGGAAATATCTACCTATTTATCTATCTGTCTATCTATCTACCTACTTGTCTATCCATCATCTATCTTGATAATGGTAAGAGTTCCAGAACTATAAATATTCACCCAAATGCATAATACTATACAGCTTAAAAGAGTAAATGTTACTACATGTAAATTTTACTTCACCAAAATGACTTCAAAATAATCCAAGCCCCTATTTCCATTGAAGGCTGAAAATTGTAACAATTTTAACTCAGAATCCACTCAGTCATTTCCAATATATAGTTTTGTTTTTTATCTAAAGCTGGTCCCTTCAAGCTCTTTCCTTTCTGAGCCTTCTTTTGCTGCATGTGAACATCATGGCTCCTGGATGTCCACCTCTCATCTGCAGCAGTTTTCTGGTGTGAGGGTCACCCTCTTTTCTCGTGAGTCCCCTCAAGATGCATCATTACATCTGTCCTTGGGTGTCATGAGTGCTAATGGGAACACATGCCTCAGCCTGGCCTTGGTTTCCAGGTCCATGAATACTGTTCTTCTGTCAGAACGAGGGCTGTGTCTCAGTGAGCCCATTACTCAACCTCAGCCTTTTCCACACTTTTCCTGGGAACACAGCTGATAATGGAGCTCAGATGCCTTCTCCATACTGCTCCTAGCTACCAGGACCACTGGTTAACCTATCACTCAGACTTCAGTCATCAAAGGAAGAAGAGATGGTGGGGAGGACATATGGAGAAGATAGAAAAAAGTGTTTTCAGGAAATAAAAAAAAACAGAAGTCTTTCTCATAAACTTCAAATTCAGGATGTTTCCCGTGGCTTACACCTGAAATCATATTACTCAGGAGACTGGAATTGGAAGAACCATGTTTCTGGGCCAGCCCCATGCAGAAAGATCTATGAGACTCCATCTCAGCAAGAGAAGCTGAGCATGCTGGTGTGAATTTGTCATACCAGATAGGAAGGAAAGCAAGTAATAGAAAAACATGGGCTAGGCACACATCTGTATAGGAAATAAGCCCCGCTCTCCAAAATAACCAGTTCACAAAGGAGTTGAAAGCTGGGCACCATTGCTCATGCTTGTAATCCTAGCTACTTAGGAAGCTGAGATATGATAATTGCAGTTTGAAGCCAACCTAGGCAGGAAAATCTATGAGACTCTTATCTCCAATAACCAGAAAAATGCCTGAAATGAAGCTGTGGTTCCAGTGTTGGAGTGATGACCCTGAGCACAAAAGCTAAGGGACAGTGCTCAGGTCCTGAATTCCAACCCTAGGACCAGAACATGAGCATGTAGGCGCGCGTGCGCACGTGCATACACTCTCTCTCTCTCTCTCTCTCTCTCTCTCTCTCTCTCTCTCTCTCTCTCTCTCTCACACACACACACACACACACCACAGAAAAAAAAAGAATCAGAGAGATGGCCCACCACACGTGTGAGGCCCCCAGTTCATGATCTGAGAACTGTTGAAAAAAATGAAATTTAGCATATTTCTCTCACAATCTAAAATCTTTTTAAGCTGTTTCAGAAATCAATGGAGTTATGTTCTAGGCTTTCCATAGGCCCACATTCTCCCAAGCAGTAAGTGTCATTCCATGGAGGATCTTAAAGCCCTCAGGTAAAAAAAAATGTAGGAAAGTCTCAGTTACAATGTCATGATAGTCTCCTGATATATTTGCTGGGATTATGACAAATAATGCCCTTTTGACAAATAAAACCCAGTTATTTTCTTCTTTTTTTTCCAAGACTGGAACTCAAATTCAGTATCTGACACTTTTGATCCTTGGTTGGCGCTCACTTTACAACCCCAAATTCTAGTTCTAAATGGTGAGAAACAGGGATTCTTCCTCCTGTTTTAGTTATACCTGTTTCTTCTTGACCTCACACAAGCCAGGCCCGAGGAGGCGGTCCAGGCATCCTTAGCAGTAAAACATTGAGGCACTGGTGCCCTACTCTGTGAGAAGCTGGAAGTCTCAGTATCCACCTGCTTTTGCCCTTTTCCCTCTTAGTCCTTGAGATTGTTGGACTCCTTGGAGCCTAATAAGTATCTCCTGCTATGCCACTTCTTCCTGTACTTGAAAACAAGTACTGATAGAGTGCCTTTAAGAGCTATAAGGAGACATAAACTATGTCTTTCTGGTGGTTGGCTTGTTATGCCATGAGCTCTGTCCTTATCTGGTGTTGGTAAGAATCAAAGACATAGCTACAGAAGACATAGTTTCTGGTTCTGGTCTCTTCCCTGATCCACAGTTTTGGACAGAGAGGGTTTGATCATGTGGAATTTATGAACACTCAGCTCAAACCACATAACTTCTGCATAAATCAATTGTTCCAAAAGAAAACCAAGAAACTGGATTTTGGATCCAGTGACATTGTGGTAAAGAAACCCAAACACCTAGAATGAATATTCTAAAAGAAACTGAGATGTTTGTTATCAAGAACAGATTTTTTTTCCAGCACTGATTTTCTAAAGAGGCTTTCTAAAGACTAATAAGAAGTCAATAGGTGAGAAGAATGCAATTCTCAGCCTAAGATTCTTGGGTGGGCTAAGGCTGCCCAGAAAGCCGACAGAGGTGAGGAAGGGGGCAAGGTGGATGCAGCTCATCTGAGCATTGTTATATAAACAGGAAAAAAAAGTGTGTGGTGCCTTTTGTTTCTTACTGGTTCAAAAGTAACCCAAATTTTAATCATGTTTATTTATTCATTGCAGTCAGACTGGCCCAGAGGAAAAATGTTCATTTTTTTCCTGGAAAAAATGTTTTACCTGTTGTATCTTACAAATGTCTCCTATTATGAGAAAATAATCAGAGGAATTTAATTCAGCACACTCCCTGACAACTATATAGCATTTTGAATAGGTCCTATGATTAATGAATGATATGTCCCTATGAAAAGTATGTAGTAATTATTTTTGAAACTCAGCATTTGCTATAGTTAGCAGAGATAGAAGAATCTAAGAATTAAAGGATGCTATTTATAGAGATGTTAATGCTTTGAGCTGATGCTGTTAAATCTTCATTAACAAACACTTGTCATAGATTCTAGCCCATAATAGTATTTGAGAATAAACCCGCAAGTAAAGATTTTCAGAGACTTTTTGTCACTAATAAGATGCTGTGCAATCTTACTGTATCATCCACGTGTTTATAAGCCTGAAGAACAAATAAGAGAAAGAAAACAGACATAAAAAAATGCTGAGCTTTGACACAGATTCATCACTCATTGCTTGAGTGATGAGAATGTTGTTGAGATGAAAACTGGTAATATATAAACAGAAGGGTGAGAGGGTTGAAGATTGATGACATTGCAAACACCAGTGAAAACTTGGTGAAACTGATTGTGTGGATGACAATTGAGTTGGATGATAATTGTGAACAATAGGAAGAAAATCATTTTGTTCTGTGCTTTGCAGATATTATCAAAATGAATAAACCACTGAAGCTACTAATTGTCAGAAAGAAAAAGCTATGGCGAAAAGGATATTAATAAGCTGAGTGCTTGTGGCTCACACCTGTAATCCTACCTAATCAGAAGGCTGAAATTTGAGGATCACAGTTTGAAGTCCGCCCAGGGAGGAAAGTTTGTGTAATCTCCAATTAATTAAAACAAACAATAAAGCTGGAAGTATATCTGTGGCTCAAGCGGTAGAACATTAGTCTTGTGCAAAAAAGCTCAGGGCCAATATCCAAACTTCAAATTTAAGAGCAGGACTAGCACAAAACAAAACAAAATAAAATCTAATATTTTAGGTGCATACAAGTGACATGTTAACTAAGGATTTTTATTTTTGTAGTATCAATGAAGTCAAGTTCTTGTATATTTGCTTGTCTTGCTTATTTGTCTGATGCTCTATCATTTGGGCCACACTTCTATCCTGGTATTTTGCTGATTGGTTGGAGATAGAGTCTCTTAAACTTTCTGCCTTGATTGGCTTCAAACTGCAGTCCTCTGGATCTCAGCCCCTTGAGTATCTAGGATTACAGACATGAGTCACTAGTATCTAACTTAACCAAACATTCTTTAAAATTCCCCTTTGGCTTATGTTAGAAAAGGAGAAAAATTATATGGCCATAAGAATCATGAAAAAGTCTAGAGTTGTATTTTTTTTTTTTTAGCATGAATCTAACAGTTTAAAAAAGTATCTACAGGGAGGGGGCCAAGATGATGATGGGACAGTAGGGAAACAACACAGATCTCTCCAACCAAGCTTAATGCTTAAATGCTTAATTTGCCCAAGAAACTGACAACAGCAAAAAGACGAACACCCAGAAAAAAAAACAGGAGGTAAAAAAAAGAGAAAGAAAGAAAAGGAAAAATTTCATAAAAGTGTGAAGACCCCTTCCCACAACCCTTGCTGGCTGTGCAGCAACACGTCAAACCATGGCTAGCCTGGCCCAGAGGGTACTGCTGGAGACCCAGGAGACCCCGGAGATCCCAGAGCCAGAGGGGGTCATCTGCAGATCACCTGTGCAGAAGATGCCTGAGGTGCCACCTGAGGTGCTGGTGCCAGACCTGCTGATTGCAAACAGAGAAACCTTGGAGCTCAGAGTCTGCACAAAGACCCCTCCCCCCCACCCCCCACAGAGTGGTGTGTCTCCATCCTGCCAAAGCCACTAGCCCCATGACCCGAGGGAGGAATCCCAGAAGTACAGGTGTCTGCCCTTAGAATGCCAGTCCAGAAGCTGGTGCTGATCTGGAGAGCGCAAACAAAGACAGAAACCTGGGAGCTTAGAACCTGCATGAAGAGCCCTCCCTGAGGCCTAAACCCAGACAGCATCAACAGAGGCAGAGAGGGGGAGAAACACTGACCCAGAGCTGCCACCACCTGCATTTCAACTGAAGGCAGAACACATGCAGTGGCAACCAGTGACCTGCATTGCACAAAAACAACAGCTGGAGAATTCCCAAATACCTCCAGGGTGAGTACCCTGCAGGGGACAGCATATCCCCCCAAGGGAGAGCAGTGCTGGTGGTAACCCCCAGAACTTGATCCACACCCCACCCCTGCCCCAACACTTGGACTACAGGTCCACTAAAACTGGAAACTGTAAAAGCTGTGGAGCACATCCAGCCAGCCAGGCTAGATCAAGAGCACCCCTGGAAGGGAGTTTAAATGCCCAAGCTGGGAACAGCAGCTGTGGGCCACAGCAGCCAGCAGTGGAAGAAATCTGAACTGTGTACCCCAGGCTGTGTACCCCAGGCAGAATACCCAGCAGCACAGGTCCAACTGGCATGCCTCAGGCAGGGGATTGGGAGCCAGAGCCGGGCCTGGGCATAGGGCACCTGAGCTGCATAACCCACCTGTCCCAAATGAAGCTGAGTACACGCCTCAGCAGGAGTTGGGGGAAAGCAGAGAACTGCAACCCTTGGGAGTCGCACCTGTGACAACAAAAGACCTGTGTCTCCAGGGTAGGAGAACCAGAATCCCAAAGCTCACCAGAACTTGACCTGTATATCCCAGGCTGGGGATTGGACAGCTCAGGCCACCAGCACCTGATTATAGCCAGGAACTTATAGCAGACTCCAGCAACTGGGGGAGTACATCCAGCACACCTCATCTCAACAAGAGCACCTGTAGGAGTAAGCATGAGCAGTCTAGGCTGCTCAGTCATGGGCTAAAGGCGGGAACTACCAGTCATCTACAGCAGAGAGCTGAGAACCCTATGTGGGTCATACCAGCAGCTGGAGGTTGACCTCTTCTCCAACAGAACTGAGACCAGATAAAGACTCAGCCAACCCAGGGCTGAGAGCAAACTTCAACAATTGATCCAGGAATCAGTAAGAACCAAGCAAAGATAGCCATCTACTGACCAAAACACCCAGGATAGCAAGCTACTGCTAAAAGCCAGCAGCCACCCAGGGTAGAGCACCAGTGGAAGCAAAGCAGGAATGGAAGACAAATGCTACATCTAAGAGATGCTGGAGGCAATGACTCAAGAATTAAAGGAAGAAAGAGATCAGAAATTTAAAGAACACAGAAACGAAATATTAAAAGATGCAGGATTCAAATAGGGGATGCATGCAATAGTGGATGCAGTACACACCTCACTAAGAAATGAGATTAATACTGTGAGAACCAACATAGAAGCCATAAATGGCTCAATTTTCTCCATTCAGACCATAATGGAAGCCATAGTTAACAGAGTGAATGAAATAGAATTTAGAGTATCAGATCCAGAAGACAAAATGCAGCAACTGGAAAAAAAGTCACAGATATGGAAAAATCACTTACATTATACCAAAGGGAAATCCAAGAGCAAGCAGACAAGGCCAAGAAATTTAACCTTCATATAATTGGAATGTATGAAGTTGAGAATATCAAAGCAAAGGAATACAACACCTATTCAGCAAGATTATCAATGAAAATTTCCCCCATCTTAAAAGAGAACATCTTACCTACATAACAGAAGCATATAGAACACCTAACAAGCAGGATCCCAGGAGAAACACTTCTAGGCACATTATAGTAAAAACAATAGATCGGAATGATAAAGAAACAAACCTGCATGCATCAAAAACAAAACAAAAAGGAGCTATATTATTATGGGAAAAAAATCAGAATCAGATCTCTCCACACAGACACTGAATGCAAGAAAGATCTAGGAAAGTACTATCTGAGCCCTGAGAACCAATAACTGCCAGCCCAGAATGATATACCCAGCAAAGCTAGCATTCACATTCAATGGAGAAACTAAAATTTTTAATAGTAAAGAAAAACTAAACGAATTCATTAGATATAAGCGAACATTAAAAATAATATTAAGAGGGGGAGCACAACCTGAAGAAGGCAATCAAAAACAGGAATCCTCATCAGACAGGTATCACTGGAAGTCCAATTTAGTAAGCACAGGAAGAAAGGAAAGAAGAAAAACTTAGGAAAACAGGAAATTGACAGGAAACACAATGCATCTCTCTATAATACACATAAATATTAAAGGGCTCAATTCACCAATCAAAAGACAAATAACTACAGATTGGATCAGAAAACAAGACCCATCCATCTGTTGCCTTCAGCAGACCCACCTTACAGCCAAACATAAAAACAAACTCAGAGTGAATGGTTGGAGAAAGATCTACCATGCAAATGACCCTAGCAATAAAACAAGAGTAGCTATCCTGATATCTGACAAAATTAACTTTTCATTAAAATCAATACAAAAAGCCAAAGAAGGGCACTGCATATTAATACAGGAAACAATCCAAGAAGAGGATATTACCATTATCAACTTATAGTCCCCAAATATTGGAGCACCCAAATATGTGAACCAAATACTCTCAAACTTACAGAATAAAATAGATCCAAATACAATAATACTAGGAGACTTTAATGCCCCACTCTCACCAAAGGACAGGTCTACAAACCAGAAGACTGGCAAAGAAGCTACAGAATTTAAGTGAGGCCATATTTCAAGTGGAACTAATTGACAGTACCAAGTTTTCCAACCTAAAATGACACAGTACACATTCTTCTCAGCAGCTCATGGAACTTTTTCCAAAATAGACCATATCATAGTTCATACAGGATTTTAAGCAAATACAAGGGGATTGACATAATCCCCTGTAGCCTATCTGACCACAGTGGAATCAAGCTAATTCTCAATAACAAAACATATGGTAGAAATTAGTCAGACACATGGAAATTGAACAGCACACTTCTGAGCAATACCTGGGTAACAGAAGAAATTAAAAAGTTCCTAAAATTCAACAAAGATGAATACACATCATAAAGAAACCTGTGGGATGCAGCAAAACCAGTCCTGAGGGGCAAATTTATTGCCCTCAGTGCTCACATCAAGAAAATAGAGACAAACCATGTTGCAATTAAAACTGTTAGAAAAACATGAAAAAATTGGACCTAGTTACTAGATGGAGCCAGATAACCAAATAAGAGCTGAAATCAATGAGATAGAGACTAAGAAAACTATAAATAAAATTAATAAAACAAAAAGCTGTTTTTTAAAAAATAAAATTGATGGACCACAGGCAAGATTAACTAAAAAAAGAAGAGAGGAAACCCAAATCAATAAGATCAGGGATGCCATGGGAAAAATTACAGCAAATACCCAAGACATCCAAACAGTTATAAAGAACTATTTCCAGAAGCTATACTCAAAAAAGGAAAAAAAAAAAAACCTAGCAGAAATGGATGCATTTTCAGAGAAATATATGTTGCCCAAACTAAAAAAAAAGAAGAAATAAATCAATTAAATAAGCCAATATCACAATAAGATACAGGAAGCAATCAGAAGTCTTCCAACAAGGAAAATCCCAGGACCAGATTGATTCACTACAAAATTCTATAAGGCCTTTAAAGAGGAACTAATACACATACTCTGCAAGTTCCTCAGGGAAATAGGAACAGAGGGTGCAATCCCAAACTCACAATATCACACTCATCTCCAAACCAGGCAAAGACCAACAACAGAAAAAAGAGAACTATAGACCAGTCTCCTTGATGAACACAGATGCAAAGCTCCTCAATAAAATTCCAGCCAACAGAATCCAGGAACACATAAAAACACACAAACAAACAAACAAAACCCATACATTACAACCAAAGTAGGATTCATCCCAGAGATGCAGGGATGGTTTAACATACGTAAATCAATATATGTAATCCATCACATCAACAGATCCAAGGTCAAGAACCACATGATTATCTCCATTGACTCAGAAATGGCTTTTGATAAGATACAATATTCATTCATTTTAAAAGCTCTGGAGAAAATAGGAATAGAAGGAACATTCCTTAAAACAATAAAAGCCATATGTGACAGACCAATAGCCAATATTATACTTACTGGGAAAAACTACAACCAATTCTCCTAAAATCAGGAACAAGGCAAGGATGCCCACTGTCTCCACTCCTCTTCAATATAGTCCTGGAACCCTTAGCCAGGGCAATAAGGCAAGAAAAAGACATTAATGGGATCCACATAGGGAAGGAAGAAGTTAAACTATCCCTTTTTGCAGATGACATGATACTATACCTCCATGATACCAAAAACTCCACCCCCAAACTCTTAGAACTTATAAACCACTTTGGCAAAGTAGCAGGATACAAAATCAACCCATAAAAATCAGTTGCCTTTCTGTATACTAACAATGTACAAGCAAAAAGGGAAATCAAGGTAACAACCCTTCACAATAACACCCCCCCAATAAGATATTTAGGAATTAACCTAACCAAAGATGTAAAAGAACTATATAATGAAAACTATAAAAACTTCAAGAAATTTGCAGAGGACACCAGGAAATGGAAAGACCTTCCATGTTCTTGGATAGGTAGACTTACTATAATGAAAATGGCCATACTGCCAAAATTAATACACAAATTCAATACAATTCCTATTAAAATCCCAATGTCGTTCATTACTGAAATACAGAAAACAGTCCAAAAATTCATATGGAACAACAAAAGACCTAGAATAGCCAAAACAATTCTAGGCAAGATAAACAACATCTCGATGCCAGACTTCAAACTCTACTATAGAGGCATAAGAACAAAGACAGCTTGGTACACTGGCACAAAAGCAAACCCGAGACCAATGGAATAGAATAGATGATCCAGAAATAAAACCACATGCCTACAGTCAGCTGATATTTGACAAAGGAGCCAAAGACATACAGTGGAAGAAGCACAGCCTCTTCAACCACTGGTGCTGGGAAAACTTTATGACCACATTCAGAAAACTAAAAGTGGACCCCAGCTTGTCACCATGCACTCACATCAACTTAAAATGGATTAAAGACCTTAACATCAAACCTGAATCTCTGAAACTACTGCAGGACAGAGTAGGAGACACACTTGAACTTACAGGCACAAGCAAAAACTTCCTGAACAGAGTTCTGGGGTCACAACAAATTGGAGAGAGACTTGACAAATGAGACTACCTTAAAATAAAAGTTTCTGCACATCTAAAGACATAGCACCAAACTAGAAAGACAGCCAAGTAACTGGGAAAATATATTTACCAGCCATATATCAGACCAAGGGGTTAATATCCAGTGTATACAGGGAACTCAAGAAACTAATCCCTCCCAGACTCAACACACCAATTACTAAATGGGCAAAGGAACTAAAGAGAGATTTCTCAGAAGAAGAGATAAAAATGGCAAAGAAACACATGAGGAAATGTTCACCATCCCTGGTGGTGAAGGAAATGCAAATAATGACAACCCTGAGATACCACCTTACCCCAGTCAGAATGGCCCACATCCTAAAGTCAGCCACCGACAAATGCTGGAGGGGATGCAGAGAAAGAGGAACCCTATTACACTGCTGGTGGGAATGTACACTTATACAACCACTTTGGAAAGCAGTCTGGGGGGTCCTCAGAAAGCTAAATATGGACCTCCTCTATGACCCAGGCATACCACTCCTAGGCATCTATCCTGAAAAACAGGAACCAGGATACAAGGACACAGGCACCTCCATGTTTATTGCAGCACTATTCACTATAGCCAGGATTTGGAAACAACCCAGATGCCCCACTACAGATGAATGGATCCAAAATTGTGGTATCTATATAAAATGGAATATGCTGCACCGGACGTTGATTAAAATGAACTAAGCAACTCAATGACAGTGATGGGAGGGAGGGAATGAGTGGGAAAGAGGGAACAGCTGACACTAAGCAAAAGGAAAGAAATGTACAGATCACCCAATGTGGAAGAAATAACTGTATTGTCAAAGCTCATAGAACGTATAAATGTTATAGACCATGATAAAGACAATTTGCCCCATGAAGGTTAGAATGTTTGTAACTTTAACTAAGTATCACTATCCCACAATACTGTGAAATTTATGTAATCATGTAATCACAATAAAAAAATTGCAAAAAAAGAGTCTACAAACGGTTACTGAACTATAGCAAATGCTTTGTGAATTATGCTATCAAATATAATAAAGCCAATGTTACAGATTCCATCAAAATAGTTTTCTGAGTGGGATTGTGTTTCCTTTCATTTTCTAATTTAAACTAGTATCTCTTTTTTGATGAGACTTAAGATAAAATTTAGTAGCCATTTATGATAATCATTTTGTTCTAGATTTTCATTCCATTTGCTTCTTCTTTGAGTTTTAAATGGCCAGTAACTATTTTTGAATATGAGCATATTTAACCTGGTCAATTTATGGCATAATCTGAATAGAGGCTGTTAGGAAGTACCTGAGACCAAGTGCAGGTCAGCAGGTAAGTCACAGGACATCAGTAAGGGCCATTTACAGAAGCTGGGCCAGGCTGAGTGTTGCTCTTAATACTATATAATCTGAATAATTCATACTAATTAATCTGGATTATGTAATACTATATAATCCTGGATAAATTTCAGTGTGTGCCAGTATTAGGACATGAACTCAAAGCCTTGTGCTCTCACTTGACTTTTATGTTAATGGTTGGCACTCTACCACATGAGCCACACTACTATGTCTCATTTTTTGCTATTCAATTGGAGAATAATCTCATCTCTCTTTTTTTTGTCCCAACTGGTTTTATCTATGATCCTTAGATCTCAGCCCCCTGAGCAATTAGCATTACAGGTATGAGCCACCAGTACCTGGCTCAGATGAACCTTTTAATCCTTTGTTAATTTAATGATTTGACTTCATGTGTTTTAATATTTCCCTTTAAAAAGTTATAAATAAATTAGTTCTCCATTTTAGATAGAAAAGTTTATCATGAGCAGAAGGGTGGTAGAAATTAGACATGACAGAGATCTACAAAGATATGAAAACATCCTTTTCCTTTCGTAAAGATTTCTAGCTTTCACTTAATTCTGGGCAGGCAGTTAGTTCTAGAGGTTTTCTGACCAGCTCTTCTCCATCAGTGGTTTGAAAGATTTCTTTGTTTTGGGTGTCCTAAATTCATGAGAAGTGTTCTAATTTTCTGCTTAAACTCTGCTGGGTTTCACTCTGGGGTATTTTAGAATATGTAAGGCTGCACAAAGAAACTGATTTATCTTCGATGCTTATACCATTTCCAGATATGCCACATTTGTCTTTTTAAAGGTCAGACATGTTAGAAACAGACTAAGTCTCTCACTTACCTTGTTTTCTTACTTGTTAGATTTTCATGTCTGGGTTCTTTGGAAAATGTTAATGTGAATTTCTATAAATGCAACTGCTCAGTTGCACAGAATATGATTTATAAAAGTCCAAGGATTTTGGAATACAGAATGATGCTCTTATTGGTATTATCAGCAAGAGTAATCTCTTATATAATTAGTGACTTTTACTCAGTGTATCATAAATGGCCTTAATTCTAAGGTCATATGTAGTGGATTATAATTTGCTATAAATTTTTTTTCTTAAAAATTATATTTAAATTTGTATCTGTAGGATCTTGTACTTTTTCTTTCTCAAGAGAGTTGTTTTTTAAAAAATCCCCATTATTGGAATAGTAATCTCCAAAATCTAGCAGCATGAGTGACCAGCTGTGATTGGAACAGTCAAGCTTTATGGTAAAATTTGCCACTTTTATCTAATTAAGAGAGAGAGAGAGAAAGAGAGGAGAGGTGTTTTTTTAAAAAAAACACAAATTCTTATACTAATGGTGGTAGTAGTGGTTCGTAAAAGTACATAATTGGTAACAATAATTATTTTGAAATAGGAGAATAGCTGAGAGCGTTATGAATGAGGAAACAATTCAGTCAGGAGTGTGTGTGCATGGGGGTATACATAAAATAAAGGGTGAGACCAAGTACGGTAGAGAAATTCCCATCAACTAGGTTAAGAGTATTCTCATTCCCTCTTAGAGTTTCTAACCACATTCAAGTATATCATATTTCTGGCATTTCAGTGGTGGTTTATGAAATTCACATCTACACTGGCAGAAAACCAGGAGCAGAAACAGACTGTAATGTATTTATCAATCTCATTGGAACCAGAGGAGATTCAGGGAAACGTAGGCTTCATCAATCCAAAAGCAACAAAGCCAAGTTTCAGTGTGGACAGGTAAGTGGAAGAGTCCCATTAATTTTCACCCACTATCCTTTCTTTAATTTCTTTCACAAATGACATGCAAACAAAATTTCCCAGATGATACCTACCAGGATACAGGTGGATTAGCGGGTTGTGGTTATTTCTTGGTGTTCAAGGTAATATTCTGGAGTTGATAGAACATGGATTTAATCAGAAACAAGGCAACCACAAATAAGTCTAGAGTGTTTTAGTTTGATTTTTTTTCCTGTTAAGGAACAACAATAACAACAACTAAACCTCAAGTGTTATACTTTAAATTGGGCAGACTAGCTTGTAACAAAATGATGTCCTGCTGAGAATGCCTGGAAATATTTAACAACGTATCTTACAATTGAGTTTAAAGGCTTTGGAGAGCAAAACAAGCAATTAGGGTTTGAGAATCCAGGATCTTGGAAGGAAAGACAATGTAAAGGGAGTTTGGTATCAGCAGACTGTCCCATCATTTGTAAGAAACAATTCAGAAAAAAAGAAGCCAGTGAGAGTGGCTATGGGAAGGATGAGAAGGCTGTGTAGAGATTTATGAAGTAAATGGATCCTCATACTTCCCCTTCTATAATTTGGAACCTTCCTGGGAAGTCTTCCAAATGGAAGGGGATTAAGTCCTGCAGGATGTAGAAGAGGAGGTGACATCATGAAGCAGTGCAGGAATGAGGAGGAGAGGGAGAAAAGAACCACAGAAATGTGCGTTTTAGAGGCTATGGACACTGGCAGCAGGGCCTGGATCCCTCTAGGACCCCAACCAACAGATAGGGAACCACAGCATGGGCGCTGGAGAAGTCCTAGGGTGAGGTCCGAGTCCTGGGACCATGCACATCCTCCATCCCCGCCACCACACATACTCCATCCACGAATCCATTGCACAATAGGTTCTGGGGTGGGCAAAGCAAGAATTCCACATGGCACATTATAAAATATTACTGAAGACATTCAAAAAGGGGTGGGTTAATACAGAGATATGCTACATCCCTGCATCAGAATACTCAATAATATAGAATACTCACTTCTGTCCAATTGAGCTGCAGTTGTAAGGCAAAGCAAGCCAAAATCCCAGAAAAGTTTTAATGGGTCTTTATGAAGAAAATTTCATGGACTGGAAAGGTGGCTCCATGGAAGAGTGCTTGCCTCCCATGCATGAGGCCCTGGGTTCGATTCCTCAGCACCATATAAACAGAAAGATCCAGAAGTGGCACTGTGGCTCAGGTAGTAGAGCACTAGCCTTGAGCTGAAGAGCTCAGGGAGCACGCAGGCCCAGAGTTCAAGCCCTACAACTGACCAAAAGAAAAAAGAAAATTTCATCCTGTCCTAAGGAGCCCTAGAGTTTCTCCTGTTCCTTCCTGTAATGTTTTCAGGGGGTCTGCTTTGACTTCGAGGTCTTTGATCCCTTTGGAGTTGATTCTGGTGCAGGGTGATATATATGGATCTAGCTTTAGTTTTCTACAGGTGTTTAACCAATTTTGCCAGCACCATTTACTTGAGGCTGCCTTTCTCCATTCTATTTTTTTGGCTTCCTTATTGAAGATTAGGTGACTATAGGTCTGTGGGCTTATTTCTGGGTCTTCAGTTCTATTCCATTGGTCCTCAGGTCTATTCTTGTGCCAGTACCAAGCTGTTTTGAGTAGTATGGCTTTGTAGTACAGTTTGACATTTGGTATTGATATTCCTCCAGCACTGTTCTTTTTGCTAAGGATTGTTTTTGCTATTCCCCCTCCCATCCATTTTTATTTTAAGATCAAGAATGGACAGTCATGCAGAAATATGACTAGACAAAAAAGTATGGTGTAATGTTAATAAACTAAAGGTGAACCCAGCAAAGCTCATCTGTGCAGATTCTTCTAGGCCTCTCTGTGCAGTAATCCTTTCTCATGGGCTTGGGCAGGACTCCTTTGGAGTGAGGGATCTTACAACTTACCTATCAGACAAAGCAGGTCTGAGAATTTCCTTATAGCCAGTTCCTACACAGAAAAATAGAGATAGACAGAGCAGTGATGCTGAGTTTTTATAGGGGCTCTGGGGGAGGGGACTTCTTGTTTCCATGACCTAACTTATCTCTTCTTCATGATTGTTTTGGGTAAGAGACAGCAGGAAACAGGAGGGAAAGAGACGGTCAGAGACAACTTGTTCTGAAGATGCTCTGAGACTTTTGCAGTGCCTTACTTTTGAATATTGTACTCCAAGTTCCAACAAGTTTATTAATGTGTTCATTGAGTGTGCACTTATAATTCAACCACCTTCTATATATAGTTTAGTGTAAAACTTCACATGTATACATGTGGGTATATACATATTTGAATGCATATCTATATGGAGAGACAAAACAATGGTAGAGAACAGGCATGCTTGGAGGCTTCCTTCCAGCTCTGAGTCCTGCCTCTGTCACCCAGAAGACAAGGACATGGGGTAAGCCACTTTGGACTCCATGTGTGCTGCTGTTTTCCCTGTAAGAGGAACAGGTGAGTTGTGTTTACCTCAATGGTGATTCTAAAGTTTAAATCAGTTAAAGCATGAAGATTCTCACAAGAGTCTGGCTAATGTGAATAGTTACTGTTATCAAGAGTAATAGGTATTTAAATAAATGTCTTGATTCAATTTCTGAAATCTTTTTACTAGACTTTATGTCTGACCAGAGCCAAGAATTATAGGGAACGTGTTTGTGTGTCTCCCACAAAGCATAGTATATAGAACTTTGCTCATCAGTAGTAAGCAGTAATTTTATAGGAGTTGTAGTGGTAATATACAGCAGTATAGTAATGCACATTCACTGATAGTAATACTGTGCTTCCTATAGAAAGGAAAGATCCCAGGGGTCACTGAGTTTAGTTTTCTTTCATTGCACAGGTTGATATTTTTTCCATTAAAGCAGTGTCTCTTGGAAAATTGAAGACAGTTGTGATTAGTCATGATGGGACTGGTCCAGGTAAGATTTGGTTTCTTGGTAAGAAGTTTGTACTGCAAATTTATTAAGAGAAGGAGAAAGAAGGGATAGATGTACAGCTCATGTAAGACTCAGGTTGAGCAAATATTTTTTCTTTAAAAAATTATAGCTAAGTGAAATTTTGTAAGGTTAGCTTATCACAGAATTTACAAAAACAGATTGTTGTTATTATTAAGGGAATTTTCTGGAAATACTAAGGTATATGAGAGAGAAAGAGAAGGAGGGAGGGTGAGAGGAAGGGGGAGAGAGAATAGAAGGGAGATAGGTGGGAGAAGAGGGAGAGGGTAAAGGGGAGAGGCAAGATGCAGAGTGGGAAAGTAAGAGCTCATGTGTATTGGATAGTATTTACAGATATACCTCTTCTGTGGCCCTCATCCCACAGCCCTCAGCAAGCTAACTGTTTGGGGATCATTCTTGGTCTTTTTCCCCCCTCTCTTTATCTTTTACTTCTGCCACAGTTCTTAACAACTCCTGTCAATTCTATTTCATTAATACAATCTATTTACCATTTTCTTATGTTAAAAATAACTTGCAATGTTCATTTGTCATGTAGGAATAAAGACACTAGCTCCAAAGGAACTCGGTACACAAAGATTATTTCCACAGTAGGGGTGTGATCAGCCAAGAATCTGGCAAGCAAGCACACAGAGCAGCCAGGTTGCTCCCTTTTTATCCCTAATCCAGCAGGCTCCACCCCTCTGCTCACACTGGCTGAGCTCAGGTTCACAATTTGCAAAAGGATGTGGCTTAATTAACAGGAAGTAATTGAAAGTCAAGGAGATTCTAATAGGATGTCTTAATTGAAGTGCTCAGAAATAGGATACATATAACTGAAATGTAATTAATAAGGGCCAAACCACCTGACCAAAGCAGGAACCCGTCAGGAAAACCAGTCTCTCAAGATTAACAGAAAGGAAGAAAATTACTTTGATAGCAAAGACACTTTTCATCATATTTATATCCACTAAATTTACTTCGGTTTGATCCTATAATGTATATTCTTTACAGCTAACTAAAATGCAATTGCAAGTATCAACTTATATCCCAGTAGTGAGATCATTTATTACTGTTTTTTGTTGTTGTTTTGTGTTTGGGAGACAAGGTCTTTCCATGTAGCCCCAACTGGTCCCAAACTCACAAGCCTCTTGCTTTTGCTTCATGAGTAGTGCTGGGGTTACAGGTATAAACCACAACCTTGTTCTTTACACCTTGAGCCTCCTCCCCAGTCCTATCTTCTGCTTCTTATGTTTATATCAGTAGTCTCTGTAGACTGGATTTTGAGTTTTGAAATTTGGAATCATCCAGGTTTTATCATTATTTTCCTGGTGCCTGGTATTGGTAGTATAGACAGTTTAATTAATGACCATTTATTAAATTGTCAAATCAGCAAATGAACTTTCAGCAATGGTTTCTAAAAGGAGTTAGGAAAGCTTACAATGCTCAATCTCAAGGGGGAAAAAAGAAGCCTATGTATTTTTGACAAGAGCCAAAGAGAATGGAAGTGGGAAGGGGAAGGTAGTAGTAGTCAGTAGAAAGAAAAGTGACCCAAAGTAAATGAGTTCAAGATCAATACAATAAATTATTAGAAGGAGGCCAGAAATGGGCAATTGAAAAAGGAATGACATAGAACGCTGCCTTCTATGGCTCCCCAGTGGGGCGATGTCTCTGATAGCTGTCAGTCACTGAGAAATGTGTAACTGCAGAGGGGTCTCATTGAGGAGTACATGTTGCTGCAGAGATCATCATTGTAGAGAGCTGTGCCTTTTAGATGATTTTCACAAAGAATGGTAAAGTGAGGGCTGAGACTTGAGCATGGATCTGAACAGAGCAGTAATAGAAATTTCAGGCTTTACTAGCTATAGTTTAAAAAAATATCACAGAGGGATGGGAAGGGATGGGAAGGAGAAACAAAGAAGGAGGCCACAATGCTTGATAAGTAATGTACTCATTATCTTGCCCATGTAATTGTAACCCCTCTGTACAGTATTTTCACAATAAAAATAAATAAATAATCACCTTCCATTGGTGATGATAGTAGGAAATGTTGGTAGAAGATGGAACCCATACCATGAAAACATAAATTAGAGTACTAAGTGACAAGAGACAAAACTATAGTCCATTCTGGCAAGGGACTATTGCAGGTAAAGGAAAGAACTATTGATTTATTGTAAGAAATAGACTGAATATTCAAAAGGAAGCTGTTATAACCAACATAGGTTCTATAAAAAATACAGAAGAAAAAAAGAGGGGGAACATTGTAACTTTGAACATGTTTGGAGCTCTCTCTAAATCACTCATATCAAAAGGAGGTTTGCTAGAAAAAAAGCAACAAACTTCTAACATACTCATTTTTTTCTTTCAATGAAATAGTCATTAACAAAAGCTTGCTGCAGGTATGGGAAAGCCCTCAGTGAAATTCTCAGGCTTAATGTTTTTCCTTTTCATTCATTTTTTTTTTAGGACAAATCTACTTATTCCACCTAGGCTGGCCTTGAACTCTCAATCTTCCTGTCTTTGCCCGCTGTAATGCTGGGATTACAGGAGTGTACCATATCACTGGCTTCTTTACTGCTCTTTAAAATAAAAACAGCTATACATATCAGTTGCTTTTTCTTTTTCTATGAACACAGCTTGTCTATAGCTATCTAGCCACAGAGGACAAAAAGAAACCGAGTTAAACCTCCAAATGTCAGCAAACTATAAAATTTCAGAATATCTAGGAATTATATGAGCTTCTGAAACAAAAAAGATTTATAAGTGGACCCACGTGATTCAGTCAGTATAGAGTGACCTGAAGTATGCAGCTTTGGTTTGTTTGTTTTAATGCAAGCACACTAGGAGATTCTGATTCATGCGGTCTTGGACTGATTCCCAGAGTTGAGCTGTTCCCAAAGGGCTGCTTCGTGCCAGGCAATTTGCCAGGGGCTGGGCTTGAAAAGGTGGACAGGGCCTATTGGTGGGAGACACATAGGAAGTAATTATTAAATTTAATAAAGTATTTAGTAAATATTTCCCATTTGGTAAAGAGTCATACTGAACACGAAGAACCCCCTCCAAAGAAAGATAAAGCAAGGGAGGCAGACTAAGAAAAGAGCCAGGTGTTCACTGGACACTTGGGAATTTTGACAAGAATCTCTGATGGAATTAGGCTATTAGAAACTCAGGGAAAGTTGCCAGTAATTATATAACATGGCCTGAAAATTCAACTTTTTTCCTTTTGTGCTACCAGGTTTTGATATCAAGGTATTGCACTGGAAAGGCAAGTACTCTACTGCTTGAGCCATACCTCCAGTCTTTATTGCTTTAGTTGTTTTGGGGGTGGGGATAGGGGTTCCTTGGTTTTGAACTTAGAGTCTGTGCTCTTTCCTTGAGCTTTCTGCTCAAGTTTGTACTCTATAACTTGAGCCATAATTCCACATCTGGCTTTTTGATGGTTAGTTGAAGATGAGTCTCATGGCCTTTCCTGCTCAGGTTAACTTTAAACTGTGATCCTCAGATCTCAGCCTCCTGAGCATGAGCCACTGGCACTCAGTATATGTCCCACCACACTTGGCTCCCCCAATTTTTAACTGTTATATCCTCCCTTCATCCTACACCCTATTTAGTAAAAGAAAAGTATTGCTACAATAAGCAGAGCATCCAGGATAATGTTTTTCTTTCCTTGTCAAAATATGTTCTACATAGAAGGTCTAATTTCAGGTTAAACTATTACTATCTCCAAGGAGTCTCCCTACAGTTGATTTTCCTATTCTTCCCCAGTGTATCCATACTGATTTTTTAAAATAATTGTTTCAAAATATTTTCACTAAAAAGTTGGATTAATATTGTAGATATCTTTAAAAATACTACTCAGCTTCGTGAAAACTGTGATGTCTGATATAAAGTCTTTTATGACAATATTTTTCCTACTAAGTTTACATTCCAGAGATTCATTCACTTTCATGCATAGTACTTTATATAATTTATTTGCTCAACTATGTGATGTTCTGTTCCATGCTTATACATTATCAATAGATCCATCTCTGGTTAATGGATAGGTTTTTTTTTTTTTTCTGCCAGTTCAACTCTGGACAAAAAAAAATGAGATGTCTCATTACAGAAGTACAACTTCTGACATAATCATGTGGTCACATCATCTAATGGGGGTGAATTTGCACTTCTAATCCTGGGCCATTTTGCAATGCCTAGAGGTTGTTTTTTTGTTTTTTGTTTTTGTTTTGTGTGTGTAAGAGTGTGTGTGTGTGTGTGCACGTGCATGCCCGCATGCACGTGTGCGGGTGTGTGCATTTGCACACACTTCCAGAATCCCTGGAGACCTGGAATACCGACAATTATCTTACAGTGCATAAAGATAACCTCATAAAGAGATTATTAGGCCCCAAATGCCAATAGTTCTGGGGCTGAGGAGTCCTGCATTAGGTTAAAATCATGGAATTCAGTTGCTAAGTTAAAGGATATTATTCAATTTTTTAATTCATTTGTTTCGAATATAAGCTGCTGCTGCTTCTTTTCTGTTTTTCAGTAGTAGGGCTTGAACTCAGGATTGGGGAACTGTCCCTGTGCCTTTATTTTTCCCCCCTCAAGGTTAGTGCTTTAGCACTTGAGCCACTGCTCTACTTCTGGCTTTTTAGTGGTCAACTGGCAATAATAATCTCATACACTTTTCTGCCTGGGCTGACTTAGAACTCTGATTCTCAGATCTCAGCCTCCTCCTAAGTAGCTAGGATTTCAGACTCGGTCTGTATTCTAAAAATATAAGATTATTTCACATCAAGTAATAGACCAAGGTTTGATGCTTGTGGTGGCTCTGTCCAGCCTGCCATCAGGGACACAAAGCCCTTTCATCTTGTTATTATCCCATCACCTCTGGGTTGTCAGAGAAGGTCACAGAATACAGGAGAGAAACAAAGCCCCAAACAGCCATGTCTCTGAGGCAAGGAAGATGGGTACTGGCCATACTTCACCACAGAAACATTACTTACATAGCACCTGCAGCTGGGAGACACCTGGAGAACATGAGCACTTACATCACAGATATAAAAAGGATACAGGAACTAGCTGGGCTGTCATAGCATTTCTGCTCTGTAGAACTTTGGTGACGGAGACCTTTAATTTTTTTCTGCTTAATTTAGTACCACTATTTTAAATATGATCAATACATTTGTATTATGTATTTATATTTTATATTATCCATCTTCTGTGTCCCTCAGTCCTATACATACATACCTACCTATTTTAAACCTTATATTTAAGATTTAAATATTTGCTCCACCTATAACTGATTTTTTTTGTGTGATGTGAAAGTGGAATCCACTTTCATTTTTTTCAATAAAAACTTGGAAAATACCAGTGATATCAACACTGTTAATGAGCTACTCATCTTTATCTGAGGGCTCTTCAAAGTCACCTTTGTCATAGGTGAGTAGTTCTTGTTTTACATGGCTTCTGCATATGTAAAATTTAGTTAGGAGGATTTTGTTACCTGAAACAAGTCCCACTACCACATGGTTAAATTCAGTTACTGTACTCCACTAATTGTAAATATGTTAATGTGTTTACATAAAGTACAAGATGCTGCCAGCATCTTAGGTCACGATTTATTACAAAAATAACAAATGCCTGTCTTGACCAGTGACCAAACACACTGCTTTTTCAAAGCCCATCTGTTGGTCACCACACTTCTATTATTAAGTACATGGACAGACAGCAAAGTATGTAATTATATGGCCTTCTTGTTCACTGTGATAAAGGCATTGGACAATTTGTAATGATATCTAAATGAGAGATAAATTGCATCACAGAATGAAAATGATAATACAGGAAGTTCCTATCTAATGTAAGTTGTACTGTAGAAGAATATTATGACCTTGGAAATGTTTACAGTACTGTCGTTAGACAGCTAGAGGACCCAGTGAAAACTTTATACTATAAAGAAGGAAAGTAATCATGACAAAAGGATGAAAAGTGTTGATAACATATGTAATTAAAGGATTCTCACTGAATTATATGAAACTGAAAATACAAAAGATCAGATGTTGAACGTTGATGCAAACTTAGAAAGAAGCTTAAGGCACAGAAAAGATGCTTACTCGGCATTGCAAGTTAGTTGACAAAAAAAGAGGTAACACTGTTCAAATTACTATTAAATGATTTTTTTTCCTCTTGTTTTCCCTTTAATCAAGAAATAATACCTTTTGATTTTCAGGAGGTCTAATGTTTTAAATGAGTGTGTATTAAATATTAGTGCTATTTTTATCATCACATACATGTTAATTAACAGCAGGAGATTTCTTGATGTATTTACAAAAGTGTTCAATGGTCTTCAAGCAATTGGAATTTTCTACATCGATCATTATCAAGGTTCACATGATTTCCACTTGCAGCTCTGTTAATGTTTCCACACTTGCTGGGCAAAAAAATGACTGCCTGTATAATGGTGTAGGTCAATTCCGAATAATTTTCTCTGTTGTCTAGTCTTACCTATGCCAGCACCAATTCTGCATTGCCATGATTATATAGATTTATAATAAATTTTGATACTGGATACCTTGAGCCTTACTCTAACTCAAACATTCCTCTAATGTGCTTGAGCCTTTATCATGCACAAAAAATGTTGCCATCAGCGTGTTGATTTTCTGGTAAAACACTCGGATGAACTTGATTTTTAATTGCATTCAACTTTTCAAATAGTTCATGTGAAGCTGACATATATATATACATACATGTATATATATATATACATACATGTATATATATATATATAAAATGTTTTCTAATTGTGAATATGGAGCAGTTTGTTTTTTTATGACTGTTTTTCTGTCATTCTTTAAGTAATTGTTACATCAAGTATACTATATCTGTTTAAAGGTTTGTTCCTTGATTCTTAAATTTTTACAGAAATTTGATATCATACCTTTCATTGGGTTATATTTTTAACTGGTCCTTATGATCAATAGAAATGCACTGGATTTATATTAATGTATATTATATAACCCTTTTTATCTCTCTTATTTCACTAGTCACCAATTCTTTTGGATTTTTAATTTAGTAAATAATATCATCTTTGATAATGACAATTCTGTTTATATTTTTCAATACATCACTTTTCCCTTCTCTTCCTTTCCTTTCATTTTCCCTTCTCCCTTCCTTCCTTCCTTCCTTCCTTCCTTCCTTCCTTCCTTCCTTCCTTCCTTTCTTCTTCTCTTCCTTTCTTCTCTTCTCTTCTCTTTTATCTTTCACTTTCCCTCTTTCTCTCTGCCCCTTTGTTCCTTAGTTCATTTTCTTTTCTTTAATTACTCTGACAAGTACAATAAGCAGTGTTAACTTCTAAATGTTCACATTAAGAGTGCTGATTGATTGTGACTTCCATTATTGTTAAAACATATCAATCTTTTATACCTTAACATAGCTGAAGTGCTTTTATGTGAGCATGCATTTCTCTCTTGATTTTTTTCTCATGTGAATTTAGATAATTTTAATAACTTGATAGTGAATTTGTGTACCTAGCAGGAAATCTTTTTCTCTCTTTTTACTACTCTGAGTAATTAGGTCATTCATTGATGCTTTCATTTCTCTACTGGTGTAATTAGATGCATAAACTTCTATTCCCAAATCAGCTGTCAAATGTACTTCAGAAAGAACATTTGGAGACCCCATGAATAAAACCACAACTCTAGTATGATTTATACTAAAGACTTAAATTAATATTTTTGTCCATTTACATAGGTAATGGATGGTTTCTTGAGAGCATTGTTGTTAAGTCTGAAGAGGAAGAGAGCAGTCAAGAAGTGCTGTTTCTGTGCAACAGGTGTGATGTTATATTTATGCAAAATCATGCAGGATCGTGTCCTTTCTGTCCTTCAACTCATATCCTTTGTGTTTTCTCCCAGCTGCTGAGCTGTAGTTCAGCCTTCATGGCCTCCTCTCCTTAGAAAGCTGTCCCTATCAGCACTAGTCATTCCCCTTTGTAGTAGTCAATATTTTTCTCTTCTAGAGTTAAGTTTGCAGAGATGGGAAGAAACCTGGATTGGAACTAGAAAACAGGCTTTTGATTCCAGATCTCAAATACTTATAAAGCCCCTTACTAGTTCTGAAAACTTGGACATTACTCTCAATCTCACTGAGGTTCTATGTCTGTATGGGTAAAATGACAATAATGTCTATTTCTCTTAGTTTATTTGAATCAGTTAAATACAAATTTAGTTATGTGTGTGAACTCTAAACTCCTATTCATCATAAAATATAGATATGGTAAGAGAATTAAATTTCAAGGGTAGCTGTGTGCTTCCTGATCCTCACTTTTTAAAATTTTATGATAAGAACAATTAAATATTCTCTACATACTTTATAGAGTTGCCATGAATAGAATATCAGAGGTACCTTAAAATTAGAAATTTAAAAATTGATATCTATACACTACCAATTGACCTAGAGATGTTCATCCACTCATTCAATCTCTGGGCAACTGTAACTGACCACCTAGTCTATTCTATCATGAAGTGGAGTAGACAAGGGAGGTCCAACAATAAGGCAGTTCTAGCAGTCCCACAGGAAACCTAATCCATTACATGAGCACTAATGCTAGGACTCAGGAGCATATTCCTTGAATGGAGAGAACTTGTGCATTGCATTGTATACATTACTTTATTTATTTGTTTATTTATATGAAGCTATTGTAAGATTGCTAGATGTCAGGTACTATCTCAAGTCCTGGATATATAGAGATTAAAATAATAATAAAGAGCCCCTTTGTCTTCAACCATTTCTTGCTTGATGAGAAGTTATAAGCTCTAAATGAAGCAGAAGAGATGGGTGTGCTGTTTCCAGGTGGTTTGACATCACTGTCCCTTAACCTAGTGTACACTCTGCCAGAACTGCAGAGGCATATGTTACTTGACTGACTGGATTTTATTTTATTATTATTTTTGTTATTTTACTGGTTTTGGTTAAAAGAAATATCTATTCATTTGAAACTTAGTGAAGAATTACTATGAACAAAATTCACAAAATCTGATCTTCTATTCATTAAAATGCACATGCATCAGAGTAGTTATCACCAGTTATAAAATTAAAACTATGGGAAGAAACCTTTTATTTTTTTTCAAGAATCTCTTTTTTTATTAGTGAGAAATGGATGGAGCAAAGATTGACAGTTTTTGGGACTACCTTTGAATTACAATTCATTATCAACTACCTCTGAGCTTATTCTTATGTAAAATAGTAGTAATGATTTTTATTTTTCTAGGTTTTGTTTGAAGGTGTCAAAGCATGTGCATAATGTAGTTGCATAAATGTCTTCCAGTTATTATAGGCTCCAGGATGGTAAATGTCATTGTCATTAAAGCAATAGCAAAATAAAGAAAATTTTAGACAGAAGGCCACACATGCAAATGTTGGAAGAACATTCACCTTTGTTTATAAATTATAATATGTTAAGTAATTTTAATTCTCCAAAGAATTGACTTTTATTTTATTTTTTTTAAAATCTGGTGTCTTCACAATCCAATATGGTAGACATTGGCCACATACGGCTAATTAAACTTAAATTAATTAAAATCAAATTAAATTAAAAATCAGTTACTTGGTTGTACTAAGCTACATTTTAAATGATCAACATACACAGATGGTTGTTGACTACTATATTGGCCAGTATTCATACAACATTTGGTTCTATATCACTTCTAGTTATTTGGTTTCATGTGAAGCTATGTTTAATATTATACAGTATAGGTTTTTTGCTTTGTGTGTGAAAGTGACTATGAAATAATAAAAGAAATAAAAAAGATAGCTTATCCTTTCCATGTATGATATTTAACAAAATCAAGAATTAGTAAACCAGTGATAAGAATCATATACTCATCATACCCAAAATTAAGGTGGACATGGATAGTTTACACTGGTAATATGTGCTACTTAGGAGGCTGAGATCTGAGGACCTCAATTCAGAGGTAACTCAAGCAGATAAATCCTCAAGACTCTTATCTCCAATTAAGCGGCAAAGAGCCAGAAGTGGAGGTGAGGCACAAGTATAGAGTACCAGCCTTGAGTGAAAAAGCTAAGCAAAATCATGAGGCCTTGAGTTCAAGCCCCAGTACTGAGTACAAAGAAAGAGAGAAGGAGAGAAGTAGGGAGACAGAGAGAGCGAGGGAGAGAAGGAAGGAAGAAAGGAAGGAAGGAAGGTAGGTAGGGAGGGAGGGAGGAAGGGAGGGAGGAAGGGAGGGAGGGAGGGAGGAAGGGAGGGAGGGAGGGAAGAAAGAGCCAAAATTAACGTCACTGGTAAGGCAAGGAAATAGAAGTACAAGGTAGATGTAAACTATTCCTATATTTCAGAATAATTCAAAACATTGAGAATTAGATTTAATTAAAAATTAAGGTGTTTTACTGCATTCCATAATTAAATACCAGACCAAGACTATCAGTGCAGTTGTTTATGACAATATTTCTATCTTCTTGCTCATTGATTCTGAGGGCCTAGGGTTAGGGAAGTACAAAAAGAGGAATATGTTCTTGCTAGTCTCTCAGAGGTGGAAGAAACCAGAAGTGACATTTGGCTGCATGCCTTGACAAATGGGAAAACTGGTCCAGAAGAGTTTGGTGATGTATGGCTACCAGGTGAGCCACCCAGGGAGCCAGATTTCCAAGTGCCTTGAAAAAGTGTACTTTAGAAAGTTTTATTCAGAGTGTATCCATCAGTTGTCACCATTATTCCACCATAGTTTTGTGAATTATCTTACTAGGAAGAGATTCCTTAAGAAAATGCTGGCTTTGCTCTAAAATTATTTTGTCTGAAAATTCTCCTTAGGTTTTGGAGACTTTAGAACACATGGATTTTCACTCTTTTCCCAGGATAGAGTATCAGCTATTTAAACTCAATTTCCCTTCTAATTATGAGCAAAGGAAGGTCTCAGAGAAATTCTTTATAACTTTATTGTGAGTTTTTGTTTAAAAAAAAACACAACAGAGGGATGTATTCTGTGGTGCATCATCTAAGTTTTGCTTGGCTTCTGTCAGCTAGAAGGAATGTTTGAAGATCCCTGAGCTCTTCCTCAGGAATTGGCTCCCTGGTGGACCCAGAATTCCACACAAGAACTCACTTGATCCTCCCAGCAAGCCTATGGTGGCTCTGTGGTACTTCTACTTCTCAGTCAAAGAAGTCCAGCAAAAATTGGAAAAGTTTCTTAGTAAAATATAATTGGTAGAGTCAGGATTCACATCAAAGCTTGTCCACCTCCTGAACTATGGGTCCCACATGAAAGCCTCAAGCTGTGTGGATCTTCTGAACTCATACACTGTGGTTAATATGAATTGAAATGTGCGGCAAAGTACAAGATACACACCATATTTCAAAGATTAAAAAGTCATACTATTTTATATTGATTATGTGTTGGATTAATCTGGATTTATGAAAACAAGAAATACTGAAAGGTGTGCCTTTCTTATCACTTTTTTCATGTCTTGCTTCATGATGAATTTCTCTAGAGTTTTAACAGACTCGGGTTAGCACTGAATATACACTGAGCAGTCACAAGACAGGAGAGGAATAAAATCTACTGCAAAGAACACATCAAATGAAAAATATTTATCAATGTGTGTATGTGTATGTGTGCTAGTCTTGGGGTTTGAACTCAGGGCTTGGGCACTGTTCCTGAGCTTTTGTGTTCAAGGCTGGTACTCTAAAACTAGAGCCATAGCTCCACTTAGGGATTTTTGATAGTTAATTGGAGATAAGGATCTCAGGACTTAATTGACTCTTGGGGCTAGCTTCAAATTATGATCCTCAGTTCTCAGTATTCTGTGTAGCTAGGATGATAGCTAAGCCACTGGTGCCAATTCTAATATATACTAAAACATATATTTGCAGTCTAGCAGAGGAATCTCCCAAACACTTCCAAATTCTTAAACTAAAGCAAGTTGACTTTGCCATGTAATTACACAACAAGTATTTTCTGAAGTTAACTAATGATTATTTAATGTGACTTGAAGTCTTATTAATTTTTTTAGTATTAGTCCAGGGGCTTTAACTCAGTGCCTGGGTGTTGAACCCTTAACTTTTTCATTCAAGGTCAATACTCTACCACTTGAACTACACCTCCACTTCTGGCTTTTGCTAGTTGATTGAAGATAAGAGTCTCATAGACTTTCCTGCCTGAATGACATTTCTTGGCATTGAACTGGTGAACAGCAAATCTCCAATTTCAGTTTCTAGTAGCTAGATTTACAGGCAAGAACCATGGGCAATTCAGCTTTGAATGTTTTTTTTTTACAATTATGAGCCTATCTCTGATGACCCTTTAATCATTTTCATATTTTACTTTTCTTTTTAATAATCACGCTTTCTTTCAAAACTGTCTCCCTTTTGTTGTCTTCTCTTTCATTGACAGATGGCTAGATGAATATCAAGATGACGGCAAGATAGAGCGAGAGTTGATCCCAGAAAGGAGGTACAGTGCAGGTGGAGGATCAGGACCAACCACATGTTGAAGGGCTTTCTGGGATCTGTTGCTACACTGTGCTTCAAGTGCCTGTTGATCTAATTGCCACTATGTGTTTGCTCTTTGCTGAAATTGGAACCAACACTTGGGGACAATCAGTTCAGACCCGACACATTCAGTACTTTGGAGAACTTCCATAATTTGGAGAATACCTGGAGACCATCAGCCAATACTTTCCTAAGATGAGTCTACCATTCATTGGGTGTACTTGTTGCTGTTGCTCTCGTCCTCCCTTTCCTGTTCCTTCTTGTCTATCTTCCCCCCTCTCCTCCTTTCTTCTTTCAGAAAAATTAGACAGCTGCCAACTTTACTGAAATGTTCAGATAGCTATTCTTTATGCAAAGTGAAAAAAGAGATACCTAATAACATTTAATACATGTAAAATGCTTTAATGTCGATGCATGTTAATTTCAAAGTATAATCTTAACCTTAGATGATGGTGGTAATATCAATAAGAAACTGTGGAAAGAAGCCAATCAAGTGGATTGCCTTGTGTTTCCATTGTAAGTCAAGCTGTGACTCATGGGAGTGGATCCTCTGTGAGCTGATGAATGGGACGGCCTTTGGCAGACAGTATGAGTGCCATGCAGGGAATGACTGTTGATGTAGCTACCAGCATCTATTATCCATGTTTTCCGATGGAGTCTCAAATCCTTGGTAGTATGAGTATATAGGCAGCTTCCTGTAGTACTTCATATTAACATATTACCAGTCCAGGAGTAATTTCAGGATTGTTTTCATGTTGTTTTATTTATTTATGTTTGCCAGTACTGGAGCTTGAATGCAGAGGCCTCACTTGGCTACCTTGCTTGGTATGGTGCTCTTCCACTTGAGCCACAACTCTAGCCCTGTTTTTGCTGGTTATTTAGGAGATGGAGTCTCATGGACATTTTTTGCCTGCTTTGTTCTCAAACCACTATCCTCTGGATCTCAGTCTCCAGAATAGCCAAGATTATAGGAGTAAGCCACTTGACATCAAAGTTTCCTGCATTTTAGTCGATTCTACCATCTCGAGGTAGATTGTCAACATTCAGAAAACTGAGACTTGGAAAGAGTAAGTGACTTTCCTAGGCTAATGGGACGAAATAAGTAGAAGCACAAGAATCTGAACCCAGTGGCCTTGAACCAGCCATTGCTCCACACCAGTTCTCACTGGCACTGTCTTCTCCCTGTGCTGTCAACATCCCCTGACATCACCTAGATGGCCCAAGAGTCAAATCTCCCACAAAAACTACCTTCATAATTTTTGTCATATGTAGTTACCAACTGTATGCACTATTACACACATACATTTTTGTTATTAAATTGTACTTAAATCAGGTTCCATAAGGGTGGACAAGAGCTTTCTCATCCTAAACTGTGTTAATAGTATCCACAAAATAAATGATTTAACAGCTCATTAAATTTTTTCCTATAACATATTAAAATGAATCTGTATCTAACAAAAATTTGGGGCTAAACATACTACATGCTCATTTTGCCATTTGATAAGCCCTGAGAATATGTGTCTATCACTGTATCCATGTCTATGTATGTGGATATATGAAAGATATATATAGCTTGAGCCTAACATGTCCTAATAAGCAAGTTATATTCCAGTTATTACCATGGTTTACCTGGTACTAATAGCTTGGTATAGTTTAGAAACTTGAATATTTCCCAATGCCCAAATGTTAAAGGCTTGGTCCTTAAGTATGGCACTATTGGGAGGCAGTAGGAATAGTAAATGGTGGGACCTAATTGGAGATTTTTATGTCATTGGAGGTGTGCACTTGAAAGGGATTATGGGATTGAATCTCTTCTTCACTTTGTGCCATTCACTTCCAGGCTGTGAGACAAACGTTTTTGTTCTACTACATGCTCCTGCTATGAAGGCACAAAACAACAAAGGTTAACAGATCATGGGCTAAAATCTCTGAAAATGTGAGCCCAAATAAACCTTTTCCAATTATAAGTAATTATCTCAAGTATTTGTTACAGTAACAGAAAGGTGACTAATGCACACATTGTCCTACAGTAGCCAGAAGACCATGTTAAAGATAATTGGAATGGAGAAAGCTTGGAGAATCAATTCTTATTCTTAAGGACACTTATTTTATAATACCTGGCACAAAGTAGATAGCAAATAAGCACACTTGTTTGTTTATCAGAAGTTAATGATGCTAGACACAGAAACAGGTTCTGAAAACAAACCTGCAAACATCATTTTCTTGTCCTAAGAGGTGTAGATGTTCTGGGGAATGCTTGGATGGAAAACACTTCAATGCAGAACAGTAGTGATCTCTATGAGATCTCAAACCCTTTGCAGGTAGAAGTAGCTCTGTGCTCCACTTTGAATACTTGGACAGTGGCACACTACCTGTGTGTATTAAATGCATGAATCATCCTCTGTACAATACGTCACACCCTTTTAGTAATCAAAATATTGGATTATACCAAACATACTTTCTCTTGGGATAAGTACTCAGAAAGAATTTCTCTTAGTGCTTCTATTTTCATAAACAATTTCCCTAATTAGTCTTTAATAGAAGACATGCAGTCACAAAGCTCACTAATTCCCTGTATAGTTAGGTTCATCATTCAGTTATCAGAGATCATAATGCTTTTGAATACTTACATTTTATGTTACTTCTAGTGACAGAAAAATGATGTAAAGTAGGCTTCCCACCACATCCAGGTATGTTCATTTTTTTTGCCGATACGGAGGCTCACTGTAACTTTCAGACAGTAAACAAAGCAAAGACCTCAAATTCAGAAATTAATCTTGGTCTCTACTACTGAAACATCAACTTCCTTGGACTTCTATTTGATATACCTCTATGCTAGTAGTTAGAGAGCATCAATTAAATTGATTATAGTGCTAAATTAAATGTAGCAATCGCATGGTTATAAGATCAACATTAATATTTGCAAGCTCAACTATGGTGGTAAACACACCATTCTCTAGGCCTTTTGCCCTGTTGGTTTGTTGGCTTAGAAAAGCTCTCCCTTTTGAGTAGAAAATTCTTGTTCATTTCTGAAGGCCAATCTTCAAGTTCTCCACCTGAGTCACAAATAAGCCCTCCTCCCTCCATTCTGCTGCATTTACACATTGCCTGTTTACCTGTCTTCCTTCATAGTGCAATGGGTGTGTTTCTTATCTCATAAACTCTGAAATGTGGTCAATATTATTCCTTTCCTTTCCTTCATTTTTGTTGGGTGTGGGGCTTGAACTTTGGGCCTGGGAACTGTCCCTCAGCTCTTCAGCTCAAGGCTAGCACTCTACCACTTGAGCCACAGTCCCACTTCTTGCTTTTTCTGCTTATGTGGTGCTAAGAAATTGAACCCAGGGCCTTGTGCATGTGAGGCAAACACTCTACCACTAAGCCACCTTCCTAGCCCCTATTTCTTTTATTTTCTATGCATCAACTTAATGCCTGGTTCCAAATGCCTATTACCTAGCCTGATAGAAAGCCCCTTTGTGTCATATTTAACACATTTTCCTTGACCAAGGGCAACAGAATCCTGGTGGCTTATCTTTTACGTGGAAAGGGAAGGAAATGCTCCTCTTCCTATGATCTAAGTTGCCCCTGCTGAATATGTTCTCTCTTCATCTCTAGGCCACTCACAAAGCCCTAGAGGGGATTTGGTGAGTAGTAAGTCCTTCCCTCTAGGCAGCCCTCTCCTCAGAGGCCTTTGTTCCTGATTTTTGCATCTCCTCTGTATGGCCCCTTACACAAAAACAAGGAATCTCCCAGTACTCCACTGCTTTGTAGCCTACAGACCTCTTCCTTTCTGGTAGATGGAAACCTCCTTTCCTTGTCTCATTGTCTCTCAGGTCCATTTTCCCTTTCTCTTCCTTCATCAGTACATGATGTTCTTTTATGTGTTTTGGTATGTTTTATAAGAAGACTAGTCTTTGTTTCCAATGGAAAATGATGATGGCAGAGTAAACAAATATTTTATTTAGTTTTCTTCCTCAAATTAACAAAACATGAAAATCATAGTTCCCATTTTTAATAAAAATTCTAAGTAGTGAATGCACACAATGCTCCAGTGTTCAGTGTTGCCTGCCAACAGTCTCTGTAGCATACAGAAGCTTTAGTGGCCAAGTGGTACTGTCTCAGAGATGACCACCAGAAGAAACTTCCAGAGAGAGTGGGGCCAACCAAGAAGGATGCCTGTAGATATTATTTGTAGAGGTACCTGAGTGGCGCTGGATGGGCTGTGGCCTGGGAGAAGCTGAGTAGAAGGAGGAGATAAATTAGGAATTGAGTTGAAGTGGGATGAGTTGAGGAGGTTGAAAAAGAATATCTCTTTTATTATGTCTGAGTCCCCACACATAAACTTGCCAAGGGAAACAAATAGGCCACGGTAGATATGAAGCTAAAGTATCAATGAAAATGGAGAAGCAGAAATAACTATGGTAGTTCATACTTGTAATTCCAGGTACTTGGGAGACATGTATAGAAAGATTGTAGTCTGAAGACAGTCCCTGCAAAAGTACAAGACCTTATCTGAAAAAGAGCTAAACAAGAAAGGATTGAGATTGTTAGAGAAATGAGCTCCCTTCCCATAGCTTAGTACACTCCTTCCCCTCTCCACAGTTTAGCATGCTCCCTTCCTAAGCAACACTTAGGAAAGGCAGTAAATAATCAGCCTCCAACCCCTCTTACCTTGGGATGGCACTTCTCTGGGGCAGCCCCTTAGAGTGACCTTCAGGTCTGGGCAGCTGCAGGACCCCTCAGCTACTATTTGGACAGCAGCCATAAATCCTAGTCTGCCATGATGAAGCCCCTGGCCCACACCTCCACACCAGCGTCTCCACTTCCTAGCCCCTTCTAGCCCCTCCGAAACTCTTAGGTTATATAGGTCACCTCAGACAATAGCCGTTGCTTCTTCTCGCTTCTCCCTTGTGAGAAGGGGTCTTGCGGCCCCTTTCCTGGCAATAAACCTTTCTTTCTTCTCTGAATCTGGATGTCTCTGTGGTTCTCTGGCAAAGTCAATTTACCCTATCAGAGATAGTGTCTGAAATAGTAGCACACTTGCCTAACAAGCATAAAGTCCTGAATTCAAAACCTCAAAACTATCAAACATCTAAAATTAAGGAAGCATTAATAAGTATCATCAAAAATAACAAATAGCAAAGAGTAACAAGAGCTTCCTGATATTGCAGTTGTCAACACAGATCATAAAATCATCAATAGTGCTGCATTAAACAATAAGCAAGAGGTTTAACAATATCTGCTAGAGTGGAAAAGTATAAAATTAGCCTAGAAAACTGAAAAAAAATCAAACATGCATATAAGACTCCTGAAAAGTAAAAATCACAATGCTTAAAATTTCAGTCTAGTTATGCATTTGTGTTTACCAGCAAGTTAAGCTCAGTGGAAAAGAGAACATGTTATTCAGAATATAGGTCAGATGGAATTTTCTAGAATGCAGTGGAAAAAGGGAAAAATAATAAATGCAAACATGATAAACCACAGCCATACAATGTGTCCATGTCCTTATTGAAGTAAGTTCCAAAACAAGCAGGAAGAATGTGATTCTAGAAGAAAAGACTGAGAAACAGAATGAATTATGATTCAGAAAGTGGAAAATATGACAGCAAATTTAAAATAACACTGACTGCATTGAAATAATAATCCTGGATTATATCTAAAATGAATTAAATTGGATGAGGGGTCAGTGGAGCTTTGTCTTTTTTTTTTAATTGTGAAAATACCATACAGAAGGGTTACAATTACATGGGCAAGGTAATGAGTACATTTCTTATCAAGCATTGTTGCCTCCTCCTTTGCTTCCCCTTCCCATCCCTTCCCATCTCCCACCCCCCTCCCCTTCCCCCCAGCCAAAGTTGCAATGGGTCCACCTGTATCCCTATTTAAATAATTTGTTTTTTGAAGCTTTGTCCTCTAAAGAAAGCCAGTGCAGACAAAAAAAGGAAGAAAAAGGAAGGAGGAGTGATTAAGTTAAATGTGTTAGAATTTCTTGTGTTACACTAAAAGTGTAACAACAGGATAACATTTCCAAACAAGTATAGTGAAATGGAAGTATTTAATTCACTACAAATATATAATTTTAAGTTAACATTATTTGTAATATAAACTCAAATGACAAGGAGTCAAAATAAACATAAATACAAGTAAAAACAGACACATACTAATATAGGAAGAAAATTTTAAGTACATATTTTCTCTTCTTAGTTGAGAGAATTAAGTTTTTTTTTTTTTTTAAGAAAAAGGGTGTTAAAACATTAAAGGTGGGGGCTGGGAGTTGGCTCAGTGGTACAATACTTGCCTCACACGCATGAGGCCCTGGGTTCAATAGCTCAGCACCACATACACAGAAAAAGCCGGAAGTGGCACTGTGGCTTAAATGGTAGAGCCGTAGCCTTGAGCTGAAGAGCTCAGGGATAGCGCCCAGGCCCTGTGTTCAAGCCCCAAAACTCACACACACACACACAAATGTTAAAGGTAGAAGTAGTGCTGTGGCTCAAGTGGTAGCCTTGGCTGGGATAGCACCCAGGCTGTGAGTTCAAGCCCCAAAACCTCCAACAACAAAAATAAATAAATATTTTTTTAAAGTTTTCCTTGTTGAGATTCTTTATGTATTAGAATGAGTCTCTATCTGTTTTAAGTTTGATTTGTGTGGATCTCTTGAGATAAAGTGTATGCTGGGACCCTAAATTTCTGTTTGATCAGAGACAACAAGGTAGTTTATCTGTACATGATTCATGTAACTATAACTCCTCTGTATATCAATGATATAAAAACAATACAATACACACACACACACACACACACATTAGCTTTTTTTTTTCTTTACCAGTACTGGGCTTGAGCTCAGGGCCTGGGTATTGTCTCAGCTTTTTGGCTCAAAGCTTGTGTGTGTCCTATCACTTGAACCACAGTTCTACTCCTGGCATTTTGATAGTTAATTGGAGGTTAGAGTTGCATGGACTTTCTGCTCAGATTGGCTTCAAACCATGATACTTAGATCCCACCCTTCTGAGTAGTTAGGATTATAGATGTGAACCCCTGGCACCCAGATCAATAACATAAAAGATTTAAATTGTACAATTAACAGATGACCTAATCGATATAAAATTCTATGTCGAACAAATACCAGGGTACATTTTTTTCTAGAATGGGACATTACAAAATGTGAGGACATATTTGGCTATTGAATTCAATCAAAATTGAATGAACTATAGCTGCATCTATCATGTGGTTATGTGTCATAAAAATAATGATATAAAAATAAGTTGACATGAGTGTTAATTTTATAATTATTCTTTTGGCTGCTCATATAATTTTCTGATAAAATATGCTTAATAGAGAATGTTGAAAGGGATGACACCGATCAAGCTGCACTGTTTTATAAACTGCTTTGTTAAATAACAACTCCTTTGCACAATTACTTGTAGTGGGACTTCAACTCAGCCTGGGCACTTTCCTTCAGCTCTTCAACTCAAGCCAAATGCTCTACCACTTGAGCCACAGCACCACTTCCATTTTTTTGGTGCTTTATTTAAGAGTTTCATGGACTTTCCTGCCTGCTCTGGCTTTGAACCACAATCCTCAGATCTCAGCCCCCTGAGTAGCTAGGATTACAGGCATGAGCCAACAGCGCCCAGCCCACAAGATAAATGTTTAAATAGAAATCAAAAAAGAAATTTACAGCTTGAACCATTTTTAGTTGTGCAATTCAGTAGCATTAGCCACAGGCATGACCATCATTTTACCACCTCCACAATGTTCTCATAGTTGCAAACAGAAGCTCTGTATCTGTCAAAGACCCCAATTCTTCCTTTCCTCCAGCCTTGGAAGGCTCTGACCTACTTTCCATCCGACCAATTTGTCTATTCTGGACATTTTGTATAAATGGGATCTTTCATTATTTTGTCTTTTTGGGTCGAGTTTTTTTTTTCATTAAAGGTAAACCCACACTGTAATGTGTTCCAGAATTTAATTCTTTTTTCATGCTGTGTAATAATCCATTGTGTTGTTAGACAACATTTAATTTATTATCATGTATATTTTCTGTACTCCTTTGTCTTAATGCTATAGCTCACAAATAAGAATAAACTAAGAGAAATTAGTTTGAAAAAGAAAATAAGGAATACTAGTCATCTATGGCAATAAAGAGAGGGAATGAGGAAAACAGAAAGCAAGAGTAGGAATAAATTTTTTATCCTGTTTGTTTTGAATCACTGAATTTATGATGTATTTTGTAAGTAGACAGTCAATAAATATACAAATAGGTAAATGAAATAAGGGGCATGTCTTAATTACCAACATACACATAGACAGATTTCTGAAGAAGCTTGGATGATCTTCCCCACCCAAATCATATGGATCCAGCTTTACTTATCCTGGACTACCTGGAAGAAAAGAAAAGAAAGAACGGGGCAAATGGAAGAAGTAAGGAATTACTAGATTAGCTATGATGTTGATCTATTTGTTGATTTCCCCTTCTTGACAGCAAATTCCTTGGGACCAGAAATGTTCATCTTATATCTTTGTTTTCAGTGCCTGGGTTAGTATACACATAAAACCATCATTTTACTAGTAGAATTTAAACAGTTCTATGAGCAACAGAGAAACATAGGAAGGCTGAGAAAATGGGAATGTTTGGGGAAATTTATTGTCAAGAATGTAGGAATTGCTTTCTTTTCATCCCAACTCTTTCTGAGATTCTCTGGGTCTGAGAGGTATTCTTAGGAAAGAGATTTGAGCAGCCTCTTGTTTAACTTAGTGTCACTTCCAGTTTATAGAATGGTAGAGGTTCCTCTGAATGATTTAGAAGGTAAGAAAATATATTATGTGGCAATAATTCCAACAATGGTGGTTCAAATATCACCAAGAGTATATGGAAACTATCAAATTGGTTTGTGAATCTCAATGTAATATGTTGACCATTTACAACATAGAATCCATGTGATCTGTCTCTGAAATCTGAAAACAATTTGTAGTGATAATAAACCACTGATGATTTCAATAAGCAGCATTTTATATGATCATATGTAAAATGATATTTATTGAAATAAACTTCAAGAAATGGAAACAAGAGATTCTATGTTATTTTTAATTTTTTCTCCTTTGTTGCTGTTTTTGCTTTCTGCACCTTTTGTCTTATATGTAAGTTTATCTGTTTGGGGGAGGGTAAGGTGAAGCACAGATATGGTGGGACAAAGGGTGAGTAAATGTAGCAGTGATACTCACTAGACACTATGTTGAAAATGAACTATTCAACTTGTGGGGGAAGGGAGTCATAGAGGAAAAACCTGGGGGAAAATGAAGGAAGAGGTGACACTGTTCAAAAAGGAATGTACTCATTAATTATCTGACTCATGGAACTGTGACCCCTCTGTACATCCTTACAATAAAAAACACAAATGACTACTGAGAAAAGGAGATTTTTAAACAAATAAACCTAGAACTTAGCTAATTTCACAAACTTCCAGCTCTGGGCTATTTTGATGTTGGTCTTTCCATTTTATTGCTTATCTTTTGTTAGCTATTGGTGATGATAATTTCAACAATTAAATTGGTGATTATTGGAAATCAGATATAAGTATTATACAATCATTTGGGTATTTCACGTCCATTTACATTTTCAGGAGATTAAAAAACACTTAAAAACCCTCCTTCTTCTTAATTTTAGTGGTATGAATAGTGGTAAGATATGTTATAAAATCCCAAAGGCTCAACCAGGTCTAATGGCCTCTAATTCTAGCTACTTAAAAGGTTGGGATCCAGAGGATCATAGATTGAAGTGAACCATAGTTGAAAAGTCCATGAGACTTCTTTTTGGAAATAACTGGCAAAAAACAGATTGGAGGCATGGCTCAAGTGTAGAGCCATTCAACCAAGCAAGCCAAGCAAGTGTAAGGACTTGAATGGGCACTGTGTTTCAGCTGCCTTAATGCTCATGTTGCAAGAATGTCCCCATTTTCCATAAGTGGAATAAGCTCTTCCTAATATAGTAGACAGTATTCTTTCACCTCAGCTTCTTCTTGGCCTGGGATAAAGCTTGACGTTATTTTTGAAATTCGAAAGGCAAAGAGACTAAAAAATGCTATAGTAGTCTGATGTGTTTGGATATAGGTTGGGGTGTCTCCCAAAGATTTGCTGCTGAAGACTTCATTGTCAGTTTGGTGCTGGAAGCTTTAAGCAGTGAGGCCTGTTGTAATTCAATTATGGAGCTTGGAAGGGATTACCACTGATCCCCCTGAGTGGGTAATTCCCTGACAGTGAGTTATAAACAGAGTGAACTTGGTCTCTGGATGTCTCTTCTGTGCACATGCCCATCATTACCATGTCATCTGGGTCTTTTTTTTTTAACAGAGGACAACCAGATGGGTCCACAAATGTTGAATTTTCAGCTAAATGATAAATTTATAAAATCCCTAGCCTCAGATATTTGGTTACTTCAGTGTAAACTAGACCAATATACAGCCTAACACTACCTCCTCACCCCCAGTCACAGCCTACTCTGCTAAGGTCATGTGAGTTGTGTAATTTCTTCCCATTGCCCATCTGGCTCTTCATTCAGGAGCTGCTCCTCTGAATGTACCTTCCTACTATTTCTTAGGATAGAAGCATCAGTTATTCATTCCTGTAACTAAAGAAATGAACTAATGATAGAAGCATCAGTTGTTCACTCCTTCTTCATTCAAGGAATGAATTCAAATGCTTTATTGAGCCAGTGCCTGTGCTGTCTCCCTCCTCTTCCTCCATCCCGCAGTTCTGTACATGGACTTCTCTCCCAGACCTTCATTGCGAATCTCCGGTCCCCCACTTCCTATCACCCCAGCTTGGTATGTGTGCTTTAGAATGGAAGTTCTTTCTTTTTTTTTTTCAAGTTTACAACTCTTTTTTTTTAATTGTGAAAATACTGTACAGTGGAGTTACAATTACATGGGCAAGGTAATGAGTACTTTTCTTATCAAGCATTGTTGCCTCCTCCTTTGTTTCCCCTTCCCATCCCATCCCCTCCCATCTCCCGCTCCTCCCCCACCCCCACCTTTTTTCCTCTCCCCCTCCCCCCCAGCCAAATTTGTAAAGTTCCTTTTTCGAAATAACGACTTGTACATCTCACTATTGCATTTGTTTTTTATTTTTTTATTTATCCCATTTGTTTTTTCCCTTCCCCTCCACAAATTATACCCAACATCAAATACAATGAAAGCAGGGATGTATATACTGTGGAGGAGGGACATGCAAAGCAACAAAGAAATATCTTATAAATATGTTAGAAACAATTGCATGAAAGAAAAAAAACATTTGAATACTTATCTTGGGGTTCATTTCACCTAACATCAACTTATATGACCTTTTTTGCTTGTCTCAGACATATACTAGTTATTGCAAATAACAAAAACCATGAGACCTATGTTTCTTTGGGCCTGGCTTACTTCACTTAATATAATTTTTTCCAAGTCTTTCCAATGTTATTCTTTCTGATGGAGACATAGAATTCCATTGTGTATATATACCACATTTTCTTGATCCACCCATCTACTGAGGGGCATCTGGGTTGGTTCCATATCTTAGCTATGGTAAATAATGCTGCAATAAACATAGTTGTGCTGGTAGCTTTAGTGTCTTGTTTGTAAACATTTGGGTAAATGCCCAAAAGTGGGATTTCTGGGTCATAGGGGAGCTCTATGTGAAGTCTTTTCAGGAACCTCCATACTACTTTCCAAAGTGGTTGAACAAGTTTACACTCCCACCAACACTGCAGTAGGATTCCCTTCTGGCCACATCCCATCCTGCATCTGTTACTATTAGAGTTCTTGATTACAGCCCTTATAACTGGGGTGAGGTGGTATCTCAATGTTGTTTTGATTTGCATTTCTTTTATGGTTAGGGAGGTTGAGCATTTCTTCATGTGTTTATTGGCCATCCTTCTTTCCTCTTCAGAGAAGTTTCTCTTTAAGTCTTTAGCCCACTTATTTATTGGGCAATTGTTTCTTTGAGGATTTGTTGTTGGGGGATTTAATTTTTTGAGTTTCGGTATATTTTAGATATGAGACCCTTGTCCATTGTGTGGCTAGTGAAGATCTTCGCTCAATCCGTGGGCTTTCTATTGATCTTGCTAGCTATGTCCTTTGCCATGCAAAAGCTCTGCAATTTCATGCAATCCCATTTGCCCAAACTTTCTTTGATTTGTTGTGTTTCTGTGTCTCTATTAAGAAAATTTCGGCCTGAGCCAAGGAGACCTAGGGTTTCTCCTATTCCTTCCTGTAATGTTTTCAGAGTGTCTGCTTTGACTCGGAGGTCTTTGATCCATTTGGAGTTGATTCTGGTGCAGGGTAATATATAAGGATCTAGCTTTAGTTTTCTACAAGTAGTTAACCAATTTTGCCAGCACATTTACTGAAGAGGCTTTCTTTTTTCCATTCTATAAAATAGAAGTTCTTAAATAATAGGGTTAATTCTTTTTAGTTCCTTTTAAGGTATTCTGAAAATTATATGGAAATAGGTTATCTAATGAAAAAAAGCAAACGGTATTTATTGTGTATTTGCATATTACATAGCCAAGGAGTCAGCTAGCTTGCAGTGACTCAAAGGTAAGCAGAGAAGTTGGAAAGACTTGCAGTAAGAAAAGAGATTCACCAGGTGTTCCCCAAGATGGGCTCATCAGTTGGGGTAAGCTAGAGACTGCTGACTAGAGGCAGGATGGCCTATGGGAATGGTTAGGAATGGATACTTGCTTTTTCCTGGTTACTAAAAGACTAAAGTATAAGACCTAGCAATTAGTAATCCATTCTGTGACTTTTGGGGCCATTGTCACAGAGGATGTGTTTCAGCTTCCTGAATTGGGCTACAGAGGTCATGGACCAAACTGCTTTTGTTATGTGTGGTTATTATTAATATTATTATTAGTTTCTGTGCTGGTCCTGGGGCTTGAACTTGGGACCTGGATGCTGTCCCTGAGATATTTTTGCTCAAGGCTAGTGCTCCACTACTGGATCCATTGCTCCACTTCTGGTGAGTAATTGCTCACTTTTGGTGAGTAATTAGAGATAAGTGCCTTACCATCTTTCTGCCAGGGCTGGCTTCAAACCTCAATCCTTAGATGTGATGTTCTTGTTTTTTTGTTTGTTTTTTTGTCAGTTGTGGGTCTTCAACTCTGGGCCGGGAGCTGTTCCTCAGCTTTTCAGCTCAAGGCTAGTGCTCTATCACTTGAGCCACAGCGCCACTTCTGTTTTTCTGGTGGTTAATTGGAGATAAGAGTCTCATGGGCTTTCTTCTCCGGGCTGGCTTTGAACCACCATCCTCAGATCTCAGCCTCCTGAGTAGCTAGGATTACAGGCATGAGCCACCAGTGCCCGGCTGATGCCAGGTTCTTGAGTAGCATGAGCCACCAGTGCTGGGTTCTATGTTGTTACTTTTTTGTTGAGATATAGTCTCAATCAGTACTTAGCTTAGGTTTTATTTATATTTAAACATTTTCTTTGCTCTTATTCACAAGATTTTCCTGTTGTTGTCAATGCAAAGAGGAAAAGTGCTTAGAAATAACTTTGTTTTTCCTCCAAAGCTACCTGTTGAAAATAAGAGTGTTAGTTTCTAAGAGCATGATAATTTTTGTTTTAACAAATGTTTGCTGTCTGCAGTTGCTAAATGCAAGTAATCAGGGGTTACACATGAAAAATTGAAATCCCTTTCAATACTGTTTTCTGGTTATGAATATCTTTTTTTTACTCCATGCTTTATTATTGTATATCAGCTAAATACCTTTTAAAGTGCGCCTGCAAAAAGTCCATATAGGTTTTATCTCCCATGTGTTTCTGATCAAGGTATTATTTTCAAATGTGTGTGTGTGTGTGCGTGCTTCAGAATAACCTAGAAAGATTATTTAAAACCCATGCCTTGTGTCCCACTGCAGAATTAGTGCACCAACCTTCGGAGACAGTCCAGAGTGCTTTGTAGGTTCACTAGTATGGAAGCATCTGGAGTGATTGTGACACAGCCTGGCAGGGTGGGCCTTAGGGCTGGCACTTGGCAACCACTGAAGTCAGAATGTCCCTGCTTCAGGCTAGGGACACTGACACTGTCACATCCTTCATTTCTTTCATAAATGTTGCCTTCCTGGGCACACTTGTGCTGTGTTTCTGACATTTGGAAATTGTGCAACATGTACAATTTCCCATTTATTTTCTCTGTGTGTATACACTTTTAAAAAAACTATACCACGTAAGGGAGGCAAGTTTAAAGAAAGTATAAAAGGTCAGACTGTGTTACTTTTGTCTTTAAACACCATGACAAAATTTTCAAATTCAGAGCAAGTACAAAGAACACAATTTACAATGTTAGAAAGTTGAAGGAAGAGCAGTTTTGCAGAGCTTTAATTGTGAAAAGAGTTACCATTCAACCTATCAGTTTCTTTTCTTTTTTTCTGTTGGTCATGGGGCTTGAACTCAGGGCCTACATGCTATCCTTGAGCTGTTTTGCTCAAAGCTAGTTCTTTACCTCTTTAAGCCAAAGTGCCATTTCCAGTTTTCTGGTGCTCAACTGGAGATATGAGTCTCATGGACTTTCTTGCCTGTGTGGGCTTTGAATCATGATCCTCAGATCTCAGCCTCCGGAGTAGCTAGGATTACAGATATGATCCACCAGTATACCTTAACATATCAGTTTCTTAAGGTAACATTTTGGAGTCATAGATGACAAAGAATGGTGTTACAGTTTTTAATTGTCAATTTTACTGACAATTAAAATTTTCTGTATTTATAGTGTGCAATGTGATATTCTGATATGTGTATCTATTTTGAGTTTTACAGATCACAATCATCTTAGTAATTAGCAAATATCTTTTTACTTTTATTACCTACTCAAATGTGTGATATGATAGCCAGTTATGTTACACTGATTATACATTTTAATTATAACATTTTCCTGTAAATACTGAAACTCTTAGTCTCTATGTGGCCAAGCAGATGCTATGAGACAGTAAGAGCAATGGCTAGGGTATGATTTTGAGACTGACCACGTACCTGTAGATGATAAATCCCACTGATTCTTCAGAAGAGTTACTGCCATATCCTATATTTGGTGCATCAGGTCCCTTCCTGATAGGTTGCTTTTCTTCAATATAAAGAATTGGGGGGAACGGCGCAAGATGGCGGAGGAGAAGCTGGAATCTGAACAAGCTCTCGCATAGAAAGCAGTTTTAGAGTTCCAGTGAACAGTCCTAAGCCAGAGAATCACACCAAGTGTGCCATCACAGGACAGAGAGTTAGACAAGTGAGGGGAAGCCAAGAAAAGGAGACACATCTGAGCACTTGCCAGCAGCCGCTGTGGCGGCGGTGGCAGGGTGGTAAGCAGCGGAGACTGCAGCCATACCTGAGCGCTCACACAGAGAGTCCGGGATGAAGGAGCCAGTCACAGCAGGCGAGCGGATTCTACTCAACACCAGCAAGAACCGACAAGGAGCAGACATCTTCATCCTGCAGTTTGCAGACCAGAGACCACCCAGGAACCAAGACTCGGAGTGAGTAGAAGCCTGACATCCTCACTCCTTCTCAGGGAGCAGAGGAGGGAAGGCCACTCCTCCCCACCCCAGCACCGGTGATCTCCATCTTGGATACCGACAAAGCTCGGAGGAGCTGCCAGCTCCAACTCAGGCCTTGGAATAAAACAAGTCATTTAGCAGGTCACAAGAACTTAA